>NW_027397074.1:81928281-82177915 GCF_003265705.2 Callorhinus ursinus | reverse complement strand
AAGAAAGAAAGAAAGAAAGAAAGAAAGAAAGAAAGAAAGAAAGAAAGAAAGAAAGAAAGAAAGAAAATCTTTCTGGAAATAACTCTTGGAGAAGATACACATTTACCATATGCATAAGGATGACTCCTTTGTAACGTTATCTAGGAGCTTTATCAGGCCAAATTAGGGCTTAGGGGAATGTTAGTGTGGAGGTAAATTTTATATTTCTCTCCTTTTGTGTATCAACATAGGAGGTAAAAACAATCATATACATAATCTTGCTTTTTGGGGGGGCAAAGGCAGTCACTTAGATTTGAAATTATAATTGATTTCTATTGTTTCATAGAGTTACTCTGTTTTTCCCTAAGTATCTGGTTTCTCAAAAGATGTTTGTTCTTCAGAAATGTTAATACAGTTTTATGATCAAATAAGTTTGTGAAATTCTGGCTTAAAGATAGACAGGTTAGAATGGGTTATCTCAGAGTCTTTAATATGCTAACATGTTTTGTGAATCACCAGAGGGTTTTAGGTTGTCCTAATACTGGTATTTCTCAAATGCATTTCACCTCCTTACTTCATGGCCCTAATTCTCTCTAGTGCATGCTTTAGAAAATGCTATTCTAGATACTTCTTAGGCCTGTAAGAGTAATTACTCTTTGCTCTCTCTTTTAAGTGGATGGCCTTAGCTCCTATATAAAGATCATGTAACTTAAGAATTGCTCCAAAACATTCAAGGTGCAAAGTATGTCAGAGTCCATTAATTTTTCTAAATCAGATTAATTAGTACAAACTATGCATTTGATGCAATTAGTAAGAATTCGAGCATTTCTTATTTTTCATGGCTCTCTTTGCCTTCTTATGTGAACCTTGACAGGCCACAGGTCAGAAGTTGACTGCTGAGGTGTTTTTTGTCCATTTAGAGTGGTGACTTCTTTGACAACACCCCCCGCCCCCAGGATCAGCTCTGACTACAGGGATCTTTGGCTCCAGAGTCGAAGTCCCAGTAGGCCACAGAGCTACCTCCTCCACGGCCATGCCTCCTGCCTAGCTATGTGTACCAGCTACTATTTTAGAACCAGCTGGGTCTCATCACCAAGGGCATGGTTTTACCTCTTGTTTTGGGTCCTCCTCTCTTTTTCTTTAAGTATCAGCCTTAATACTTTCCCTTTGGAAAATCAGCTTAATTGTTAAAACTACTGAAACAAAGGCCCTCAAATGCTATCTTCATCCCTGAAATATGAAAAACCTATTAACTCCTTGCAAAGCAAGGTAACTCCATACTTCCTGTGAGGCAAAAACAGAAAATCACATAGTAAAATATACAAGAGACCGGTTAGTTTATTAATAACGTACAATCATATTGATAAAAAATCTATCTTATGAGTAGTTGATATAAAATTTGGTGTTTTTTTTTTTTTTAAGAGGTTTTATTCTTAGTTTTCATTTATTTGTTTAAGAGTTTAGGTAGGGGTGAGAGGGCGGAGCAAGATGGCGGAGGAGTAGGAGACCTGGATTTCCTCTGGTCTCAGGAATTCAGCTGGATAGGGATCAAACCATTCTGAACACCTATGAACTCAACAGGAGATCAAAGAGGAGAGTAGCAGCAACTCTCTGAACAGAGAAGCGACCACTTACTGGAAGGTAGGACATGCAAGAAGTGAATACGAGGTGATATTCCAGGGAGGGGTCCTCCGTTGGCCACTTCTGGCAAGTGATAGAGCCGCGGAGCACAAAATCGGAACTTTTAGAAGTTGGCTCCACTGAGGGACGTCGCTCCAGTGGCTAAGCTGGGGGTGGAACCCTCGCAGGACAGTGTGGTCTCAGGACCCTCGGGGTCACAGGAAGACTGGGGGTGCCTGAGGCAGAGCTCCCAGGGATTGGAGCGGGGAAGCCGGCTGCACAGACGGAGCCTATATGCAGGCTCTCAGCTCGGGGTTGCCATAAACTGTGATCAGCGGCACAGTCGGGCCACTGCTCCTCCAGCAGGGACCCAACAAGCGGCAGATCCAGGGAGACTCCACTTCCTCCCCCAGGAGGAGCGGTGCGGGAGTGCACCGCAGGGATCTGCTGGGTTTGGAGACTCCACATGGGGTCGGGTGCCAGAGACAGAAACGCTCGACCACAGGCCGAGTGAGCAGGGAGTGCGGCGGGAGACCAGGGAGACGGGAGTGATTTTCTCTGGGGGCGCACTGAGGAGCGGGGCCCCGAGTTCTCGGCTCCTCTGGGGACTGGGAGGCTGCCATTTCCACTCTCGTCCTCCAAAGCTGTACCAAAACCTTGCAGGGAACAAAAGCTCCCAAGAGCAAACCCAGGCAGATTACTTAGGCCAGACCTAGCAAGGGTGGGGCAATTCTGCCTCCGGCAAAGATATTTGGAAACCACGGCAACAGGCCCCTACCCCAGAACATCAGCAAGAACAGCCAGCCAAGACCAAGTCTACCTATCAGTGAGAACGGGAGAACTCCAGCGCTAGCGGAATACTGCACATAGAATTCATGGCTTTTTTACCATGATTCTTTAGTCTTTCAAAGTTATTTTTTTTGTCTTTTTTTTTTTTTGAATTTTTCTTTTTCCCTTTTTGAACCAACATCTTATCAATCCCTTTTTTAAAAAACATTTTTATTTTTCATTTTTAGAGTCATATTCTATCCCTTCATAGTAGTTACCCTTATTTTTTGCATATATATGTAAGTTGTTCTCTCTTTAAATTTTGAGATACAATTTCTTCTAGTGTATGGCTTTCTTCTAGTCTCCTACCTGATCACATTCTCTCCCTTTTTTTCCTTTTTTTTTGTTTTAAATCCGCTACTTTCTTTTTTCAAACAACTTCTTATCTTAACAATTCCTTTTATAATTTTTTTTATAATTTTCATCTTTACAGTGATATTCCATCCTTTCATCATAGCAACCCTTATTTTTGTACATATATAAGTTTTTCTTTATTTAAAATGTTGGGAGGCACTTTCTTCTAACAGACCAAAATACATCCAAAATCTAGTGTGTGGCACTGATCAATGCACCACCCTGATCATATTTGATCATATTCTGTTTTTTTTTTTTTCGTTTTGTTCTCTTTTGGTTTGTTTTTATCTTTTTCTTTTTTCTTTTTCTTTTTTCTTTCTTTCCATTTCGTTTCCCCTGGTTTCAGGTCTTTTCTGATTTGTTTAGAGTATATTTTCTGGGTATGTTGTTACCATGTTAGCATTTTGTTCTCTCATTCATCTATTCTACTCTGAAAAAAATGACAAGACGAAAAAAATCACCTCAACAAAAAGAACAAGAGGCAGTACCGACTGCCAGGGACCTACTCAATACGGACATTAGTACGATATCAGACGTAGAGTTCAGAATCATGATTTTAAAGATATTAGCTGGGTTTGAAAAAAGCATGGAAGTTATTAGAGAAACCCTTTCTGGAGAAATAAAAGAATTAAAATCTAACCAAGTCGAAACCAAAAAGGCTATTAATGAGGTGCAGTCAAAAACGGGGGCACTAACTGCTAGGATAAATGAGGCAGGAGAGAGAATCAGCAATATAGAAGACCAAATGATGGAAAATAAAGAAGCTGAGAAAAAGAGAGATAAACTACTGGATCACGAGGGTAGAATTCGAGAGATAAGCGATACCATAAGGCAAAACAACATTAGAATAATTGGGATCCGGAAGAAGAAGAAAGAGAGAGGAGCAGAAGGTATATTGGAGCCAATTATAGCAGAGAACTTCCCTAATGTGGGGAAGGAAACAGGCATCAAAATCCAGGAGGCACAGAGAACCCCTCTCAAAATTAATAAAAATAGGTTGACACCCCGACACCTAATAGTAAAACTTACGAGTCTCAGAGACAAAGAGAAAATCCTGAAAGCAGCTCGGGAGACGAGATATGTAACCTACAATGGTAGAAACATTAGATTGGCAACAGACCTATCCCCAGAGACCTGGCAGGCCAGAAAGGACTGGCATGATATCTTCAGAGCAGTAAACGAGAAAAATATGCAGGCAAGAATACTATATCCAGCTAGGCTGTCATTGAAAAGAGAAGGAGAGATAAAAAGCTTCCAGGACAAACAAAAACTAAAGGAATTTGCAAACACAAAACCAACCCTACAAGAAATATTGAAAGGGGCCCTCTAAGCAAAGAGAGAGCCTAAAAGCAGCATAGACCAGAAAGGAACACAGACAATATACAGTAACAGTCACCTTATAGGCAATAAAATAGCCCTAAATTAATATCTTTCAATAGTTACCCTGAATGTAAATGGTCTAAATGCCCCAATCAAAAAACACAGGCTATCAGAATGGATTAAAAAACAAGACGCATCGATATCCTGTCTGCAAGAGACTCATTTTAGACCCAAAGACACCCCCAGATTGAAAGTGAGGGGGTGGAAAACCATGTACTATGCTAATGGACACCAAAAGAAAGCTGGGGTGGCAATCCTTATATCAGACAAATTAGATTTTAAACCAAAGACTGTAATAAGAGATGAGGAAGGACACTATATCCTACTTAAAGGGTCTATCCAACAAGAAGATCTAACCATTGTAAATATCTATGCCCTTAACATGGGAGCAGCCAATTATATAAGGCAATTAATAACAAAAGCATAGAAACACATGAACAACAATACAAAAATAGTGGGGGACTTTAACACCCCCCTGATTGAAATGGACAGAACATCTAAGCAAAAGATCAACAAGGAAATAAAGACTTTGAATGACACACTGGACCAAATGGACTTCACAGACATATTCAGAACATTCCATCCCAAAGCAAAAGAATACACATTCTTCTCTAGTGCCCATGGAACATTCTCCAGAATAGATCGCATCCTAGGTCACAAATCAGGTCTCAACCAGTACCAAAACTGGGATCATTCCCTGCATATTTTCAGACCACAGTGTTTTGAGAAACTAGAACTCAATCACAAGAGGAAACTCAGAAAGAACTCGAATACATGGAGGCTAAAGAGCATCCTACTAAAGAATGAATGGGTCAACGGGGAAATTAAAGAAAAATTTAAAAAATTCATGGAAACCAATGAAAATGAAAAAAAACTGTTCATAATCTTTGGGATGCAACAAAGGCAGTCCTAACAGGAAATTATAGAGCAACACAAGCCTTTCTCAAGAAACAAGAAAGTCTCAAATACACAACCTAACCCTACACTTAAAGGAGCTCGAGAAAAAAGAGCAAATAAAGCCTAAACCCAGCAGGAGAAGAGAAATAATAAAGATCAGAGCAGAAATCAATGCAATAGAAACCAAAAGAACAGTAGAACAGATCAACGAAACTAGGAGCTGGTTCTTTGAACGAATTCACAAGATTGATAAACCCCTGGCCAGACTTATCAAAAAGAAAAGAGAAATGACCCAAATCAACAAAATAATGAATGAAAGAGGAGAGATCACAACCAACACCAAAGAAACACAAACAATTATAGGAACATATTATGAGCAACTCTATGCCAGCAAATTAGATAACCTGGAGGAAATGGATGCATTCCTAGAGATGTATCTACTACCAAAATTGAACCAGGAAGAAATAGAAAACCTGAACAGACCTATAACCACTAAGGAAATTGAAGCAGCCAATCAAAAATCTCTCCACAAACAAAAGCCTAAGGCCAGATGGCTTCCCAGGGGAATTCTACCAATCAAGAAGAATTAATACCTGTTCTCCTGAAACTGTTCCAAAAAATAGAAATGGAAGGAAAACTTCCAAACTCGTTTTATGAGGCCACCATTACCTAGTTCCCCAAACCAGACAAAGACCCCATCAAAAAGAACTACAGACCAATATCCTTGATGAACATGGATGCAAAAATTCTTACCAAAATACTAGCCAATAGGATCCAACAGTACATTAAAAGGATTATTCACCACGACCAAGTGGGATTTATCCCTGGGCTGCAAGGTTGGTTCAACGTCCACAAATCAATCAACGTGATACAATACATTAACAAAAGAAAGAACAAGAATCATATGATCCTCTCAATAGATGGAGAAAAAGCATTTGAGAAAGTACAGCATCCTTTCTTGATCAAAACTCTTCAGAGTATAGGGATAGAGGGTATATACCTCAATATCATAAAAGCCAGCTATGAAAAACCTACAGCAAATATCATTCTCAATGGGGAAAAACTGAGAGCTTTCCCCCTAAGGTCAGGAATGCGGCAGGGATGTCCACTCTCACCACTGCTATTCAACATAGTATTAGAAGTCCTAGCCACAGCAATCAGACAACAAAAAGAATTCAAAGGCATTCAAATCGGCAAAGAAGTCAAACTCTCACTGTTTGCAGATGATATGATACTGTATGTGGAAAACCCAAAAGACTCCACCCCAAAACTGCTAGAACTCATACAGGAATTCAGTAAAGTGGCAGGATATAAAATAAATGCACGGAAGTCAGTGGCATTCCTATACACCAACAACAAGACAGAAGAGAGAGAAATTAAGGAGTCCATTCCATTTACAATTGCACCAAAAACCATAAGATACCTAGGAGTAAATCTAACCAAAGAGGCAAAAGATCTGTACTCAGAAAACTATAAAATACTCATGAAAGAAATTGAAGAAGACACAAAGAAATGGAAAAACGTTCCATGCTTATGGATTGGAAGAACAAACATTGTGAAGATGTCACTGCTACCTAGAGCAATCTACACATTCAATGCAATCCCCAACAAAATACCATCCACTTTTTTCAAAGAAATGGAACAAATAATCCTAAAATTTGTATGGAACCAGAAAAGACCTCGAATAGCCAGAGGCATGTTGAGAAAGAAAAGCAAAGCTGGCGGCATCACAATTCAGGACTTCCAGCTCTATTACAAAGCTGTCATCATCAAGATAGTATGGTACTGGCACAAAAACAGACACATAGATCAATGGAACAGAATAGAGAGCCCAGAAATGGACCCTCAACTCTATGGTCAACTCATCTTTGACAAAGCAGGAAAGAATGTCCAATGGAAAAAAGACAGTCTCTTCAACAAATGGTGTTGGGAAAACTGGACAGCCACATGCAGAAGAATAAAACTGGACCATTTCCTTACACCACACACACAAACAGATTCAAAATGGTTGGAAGACATAAATGTGAGACAGGAGTCCATCAAATTCTAAAGGAGAACACAGGCAGCCACCTCTTCCACCTCAGCCGCAGCAACTTCTTCCTAGAAACATCACCAAAGACAAGGGAAGCAAGGGTAAAAATGAACTATTGAGATTTCATCAAGATAAAAAGCTTTTGCACAGCCAAGGATACAGTAAACAAAACCGAAAGACAACCGACAGAATGGGAGAAGATATTTGCAAATGACATTTCAGATAAAGGGCTAGTATCCAAAATCTATAAAGAACTTCTCAAACTCAACACCCAAAGAACAAATAATCCAGTCAAGAACTGGGCAGAGGACATGAACAGACATTTTTCCCAATAAAATATCCAAATGGCCAACAGACACATGAAAAAGTGCTCAATGTCACTCGGCATGAGGGAAATCCAAATCAAAACCTCAGTGAGATACCACCTCACACCAGCCAGAATGGCTAAAATTAACAAGTCAGGAAACGACAGATGTTGGCGGGGAAGCGGAGAAAGGGGAACCCTCCTACACTGTTGGTGGGAATGCAAGCTGGT
The DNA here is from genome assembly GCF_003265705.2 of Callorhinus ursinus. Lineage (NCBI taxonomy): Eukaryota > Metazoa > Chordata > Mammalia > Carnivora > Otariidae > Callorhinus > Callorhinus ursinus. The sequence continues at coordinate 82,170,290 of NW_027397074.1, read as the reverse complement.
GCAATCACTCTGGAAAACAGTATGGAGGTTCCTCAAACAGTTGAAAATAGAGATACCATACGATCCAGCAATTGCACTAGTGGGTATTTACCACAAAGATACAAATGTAGGGATCCGAAGGGGTACATGCACCCCAATGTTTATAGCAGGAATGTCCACAATAGCCAAACTGTGGACAGAGCCAAGATGTCCATCGACAGATGAATGGATAAAGAAGTAGTGGTACATATATATACAATGGAATATTATGCAGCCATCAAAAGGAATGCGACCTTGCCTTTTGCAACGACATGATGGAACTGGAGGGTGTTATGCAGAATGAAATAAGTCAATCAGAGAAAGACATGCATCATATGACCTCACTGATATGAGGAATTCTTAATCTCAGGAAACAAACTTGAGTGTTGCTGGAGTGGGGGTGGGGTGAGAGGGATGGGGTGGCTGGGTGATAGACACTGGGGAGGGTATGTGCTATGGTGAGCACTGTGAATTGTGCAAGACTGTTGAATCACAGATCTGTCCCTCTGAAACAAATAATGATATATATGTTAAGAAAAAAAAAAAGAAGATAGCAGGAGGGGAAGAATGAAGGTTGGGAAATCGGAGGGGGGAAACAAACCATGAGAGGCGATGGACTCTGAAAAACAAACTGAAGGTTCTAGAGGGGAGGGGGGTAGGGCGATGGGTTAGCCTGGTGATGGGTATTAAAGAGGGCACGTTCTGCAGAGCACTGGGTGTTATGCACAAACAATGAATCATGGAACACTACATCAAAAACTAATGATGTAATGTATGGTGATTACAATAACAATAAAAATTTAAAGAAAAAATATAGTAAGCCAAAAATAATAGTAATAAAAGGAATTTGTTTTTTGCTAGAAATAAAAAAGAGTTTAGGTAGGGGTTTAAAGAAAAGACTTCTGTTAAAAGCAACTAGAAATAAGACCATGGCCATCAAACCAGTTTCTTACACAGAAAGTGGCTATTCCTTTAAGTGTTTCTGAGAATGTCTTGGCACAGTCTAAGGATTCTGAAATTATATGTTGTCACTTAAAAATCTTGGGGCAAAAAATCACTAATAAACAAAAGGAAGATGATGGTTAAAAAAAGAAAAAATTGCCTTGATCAGTCCAACAAATGTTGAGTCAATGGAGACATTCTCTGTATTGCCTCTACTTGACTCAAGCAGTGAGTAAAGATGATCAGGATAGTCCCTCTCCCCAGTATGCAATGCCTATGTTCCTGAATTAAAAGAAAAACTAGGAAAAAAAGGAAAAATAAGTGAAACTATCTTAATCCTCAGTCTTTTTTTTCTTGCCTCTTTTAAATAGGTTTGATCTCTGGTTTCTTTAGCATTATTTTCTCATTGAAGCATAGTTGATACACTGTTACATTAATTTCAGGTGTATATCTCTGATCTCTTCAGACAAACTTTCTATCTACAGTCATTCCATTGTATCTGAGTGAGACAGCATATTCCTTATCTTTTCTTTACTTAACTTCCTGTTTATAATTCTTCAACCCTATAAACAGATCTTACTGAAAGAGTGCCATACTTTGGTCCAGGTGTTTGCAAATACTTACTGTATACAACCCCAACACCCCAAGGAATAAATACAATTATTAAGCAATTTCAATGTTATTCACGAACACGCTGAATATGAAAGCAGAAGGACAACTGAATCCTTCTCAAATCAGGTGCTAAAATGCTGTTTCTTAAGGAAAAACTTTACCATTTGCAGCAGTGGTACTTGGTAAGACTTCCAATGTGGGTATGTATTTGATATTTCACAGTATTCAATATAAAGTGAGGGGTGAGTTTTCAATTTTTGCAGACCTAAATATAGTCATGGATTATGCTCTGAAAAAGGCTTCTCTATCTTATTTAGTAAATCATTGCTTTAAGTTTCAGGGTGACATCTGGCTTGCTGTTGGATTGAAAAGCCATAGTCTAGTTACAATGTGAGAAATTTATGTTTCTTTTGATGTAAGTAGACAGGTTTCTAACTATTGTTGCCTTTTTAAAGATTTTATTTATTTGAGAGAGACAGAGGGAGAGAATGAGCAGGGGGAGGGGCAGAGGGAAAGAGAGAAGCAGACTCTCCCCTGAGCAAGGGAGCTGGCCTCAGGCTCCATCCCAGGACCTGGGGATCATGACCTGAGCCAAAGGCAGACACTTAACCAACTGAACCTTCCAGGTGTATCCCTCACCAAAAACTGATTATATTTTTATTATTATGTAACAGATTGTGGGATAAAGTAATTAATTACACTCTTGTCTGTCTGCCCCTACTTGACTCTAAGGACCAAAGGCAAGGTCAATGCTTGCTACATTTCTCTTGTATCCCAAGCATTTTCTATAGTGCAGTCACATAACTGGTGTAGAATAAGTTTTTGAATGTATGAATTAATAAATACACAGAGTCATTAGCAAGATAGAATAGTTGTCAAACAAGATTATGCCTTGATTTGAAATAGTACTATAAATAATGCAAAATGTGCTCAACAGGATGAGAGGTGCTCAGGAGAAGCCTAGAAACAATAGATTCTAACTGGCAAATATCACAGATTCCTACTCTCACTCCAAAAGAGGAGGTGTTCAGACCCAAAGACTCAAGGAACTTCTAGCCATAAGCCCTGTAGGCAGATAAACAAAACATTTGAACTACACACATTTTACAATCTCAAATTCATCAGTTAATTTACAGGTTTTCATTTCATTTTCTATTTACTTTTTCCTAGGGAAAAAAATGTACAAGTACGCAAAACTAGAGACGCTGAATGTTTTGTCCTTGTAAATTGGTAATATGGCTTTTTTTCTTTTTTCTTTTTTAATTTGGGCCCTATGAGTCTTGTCATGAGGAAAACAGTCTTCCTTAAGTCTGAATAAACTCTCAGATTTTTTTTTTTTAAACTCTCAGATTTGAATCTGTGGAGCTGAAGTCCAAACCCAGGGCTGTGGAAAATCTCTCTTGGGAAACCCCTGAGAGATGGCCAGTCACAGCCTCTTTTATATAACTATAACCTTATATAACTATGGAACCTTAGCATGGGCATAAAAACCACAATAGAAGCACAACTCTTTAACCTGAAGGACACTGGAAAAGGTAAGGAGAATTTTGAAATAAATGTGCTTGTTCCAGCTAAGAATCCTAAACCTAAATATGTGTGCTTCATGGACCGTCCCTTTCCAGGAAGTTCCTTTAGCATAAATGGCCACAATATGTACCATTTGACCCCATGCCTCTTTTCATCCCCAGATGCACTGAATCAGAGCGATGAAAGTCTGAGTAGTAGACTGTGATGTGATCTGGTAGAAGAGCTTTGCTTAAAAGGTTTCCTACTTATTAATAAACTAATGAGATCTTGTCTTGAGGGGTTCAAATAGGATACAAAGAAAGTCACTTAGCTAGTAGTAGATAGGGATAGTTTCTGCTACTTATAATTTAGTTATACTTTGTTTTCACTCTCTACAATCACATCTGCATCTTGCCTTTTCTCTAAGTCAGCAGACTCGTTGCTAGAAACAACTGGTAGATAGAGGTGGAGCAGAACTAGTCATAATAGTAACAGAAAACAGGTTCACTCTCATGGCTTACTAAGAAAATATGGTGAATCTAGTCTTTGAACTGAGATCTAGACATACCCTGTTTCTGTGTTTCCATAAAAACCTGCTTCAGGGTCAGAATTCCTAGCTTCCTTCATCTGTAGCCTCAAAATAATTTCCTCCTTACGTGAGATAACCTTAGTGAATCTGTATTTCCTGCAATCTTGAGAGCTGAAAGGACAAGCTAGTTGCCAACTCTTGGATATGCACAATGTTCCAGGTATCCTTCCAGGATCTTCAAAATATAGTTATTACATTAAATGACTAAATACTTTAAATATATTAACTGTTTAATCTTCACAACTACATTGCCAGACCACAGTCACTTTATATGACTTGCCTATAGATATATATAGATGACAAATAGCAGAGGCAGCATTCAAATCTAGGGCTGCATCACTCCCAAGTCCTGTTATGTTTACTCACCAGTTACATCCAATTACTGCCATTGTTTTAAAATTTTAATTTCTACTTACTTGCATTCTTCACTCTTTCTTGATCCAAAACAAGAAAAATTTAAAGCACCTTTGCTATCTATAAGCTGCAGCATAAAGTAGTGAAGATCACGGAGAGATGAGATGGGATATTTTCTGTCATTCTCTGACATAGTATGACAGAATTTCTAGATGGATGCCAGGTTACCCTTCAGTCAAGAAGGTGCTTGCCTCTGAGGTGATTCAGTGACATTTATGCTTTCTTGCTTCTGTCAGGGACTGCTCTTAAGTAGAGTAGAACCCTTATGACACTTCCAGGGTAGGATGCAAGATGGAGTTGGACCTTCACCTCCATTAATTTTAGGACAGACGATGCCCCTAGCTATAAATTAGGGGGTCCTTTGACTTGAAGTGGGTACCAGTTCTAACACAGCAAGTTTTGTCCCAATTTTTATTAGATCAAAACCCAAAAGGATACTTGATAACATTTCGGGAAAGTCTCATTTAATCTCTTTCCAGTGGAAATCTGCATTTGGAAAAATGCCGGTTATTCTTTTGCCATTCACTGTGTTTATTTATTTTTGTTGAATGCCTGAGAGATGTCTTTTGCTTGATGGTTTAGTAAACCATATCCAAACTATTCATATTTAACCTTTACTTGTTTCATAATGTTGAGTTTTATTTCCCTTGTGAGAGGATTGCAGGGGAACAGCAATGATTTTCCAAAGTAGATTTTTTTTTAAAAGAACGAGAACTGCAACCAAACAAATTTAAATTTTCACTGTACCTGTCTCATTTTTATCTTCAAATTGAGAATTTTTCTAAGTAAAAAAAAAAAAATCCCCACGGGCTGAAAAATAAACTTCAAGCACAGAAAAGTTTACTATGGAAAGATGAATACATTATGTAGCAGGAGCAGTTTTGGAAAGCAGAAGCAACTTTAAGAAATTTCCATAGTAGGGACTGTATACCAAATTACAATGTGACATATTAATATTTTCAGTGCACAGAATGCATCAGTACACCTTTATTGGGTATTATCATGTACAACCCTGTGACCCTGGCTACATCATTGCTTCTCACAGTCTCTTAAAAGGCAATGTTTGGATTAAGCACTTGTTAGGCAAACCACTACCTGTGGTTGAGGGATCCAGAAGATTGGCATCAGGAGCCACTTCCTGGAGCTGCGCCCCCATCACGTCCCTCCTCCCCAACCTCTCGACCTTCCCATTCCCCAGCCCCCTCATCTGCCTTCCACAGTAATTACTTATTGTAGGAATTAGACCCTTGAGGAAGAATCAATGTGAAGAGAAAGTTTCATGGTTTAAGAAGACAAACAAAAGTTTATACATCATTGAGACAGAATGTTTTGAGTCTTTTTTAACATTCCGGCTCTTATAGCCTATAGCAATTTTTCTGCTTCCGTACCCTGCCTTTTTATTGAGAAGGAAAATGACTGTGTGTTACCATGACTATTCACTGAATTCTTTTTGTACTTCCATTATCTGGTGCTCCTTTTTGTTGGTCTATTTTGTTTTTCTTTTAAGGAAGTCTATCATGGGGAGATAGGCTGAGAGATATCTAAGTTTTATATGAATATTAATCTTTTTAAAATCATGTGAAATGGTTCAGTGATCTAATAGATAGAGTTTTATTGTACCAATGCATGCGTGATTTGAAAGATAATTACATAAGATTAAATTCCCTTTCTCAGCCAATCAGAAAAGAGATTCTATTCATTTTTACGATCTATAATAAATTTTGTGGATGAAAAATTGTGCTCTTAATCTCAAGTACAATGACAGAAATAAAATATTATGAAAAAAATTTTCCTTGTGCTTCATGGGCAAAAAAAGTATGGTCTCTATTTACTAGAATCATTAAAAATGCTGTATCCATTATTTATTGAATAGAGCAATAGGAAAATGGCAGGAAAATGATAAAACAATAAGGAAATTACATAAAGAGATGAAATGTGAATCACATTTATCTAAGAGGGGAATTAATGTTGGTAATATTTCTATATGGAAAAGAATGCTATAGTACAACGCAAAATAGATTTTAATTCTTAGCAAGACTGGTGCTAACCTAATACATGAACAGCATGCTTTGTGGAAATAAAAATACAATGAAAATAAAATACCACCCAGCATTTATATAGTGTTTACTATCTGCCAAGCTGTGATCTAAGTACTTGCCATATATTCATTCACAAAATGTTTACTCTAACTCTTCGGGGTTTATACTACTATCATTTCCATGTTGCAGATGAGAAAACAGAGGTCCTGTAAGATTAAGGAATTTGTGCAAGACACAGCTCAGAGCTTCTGGAACTGGGGGCTTCATTTAAGCCATCCATGCTCCTGAGTATTGCTTTGCACCATTATCTCCCGACTCTGCCTATTCCCCATCAGTATCAGACACGTGTCCTCAATTTTCGCCTGGACATCTGCAGTGAGCACATGATAAGCACCCTGAATGCTGTCTCTCACCAAATCAGTCCTACAAAATTCATCTTTTCACTTCGTCATGCTGGGGGTGGAGGTTGGCGGTGGGAATGGGCCTTTTCTGGTGCAGATGATGATGGAGTATATGAATTACAGGACATATAAAATAAACAGATCAAAACCAAATAAAGTCTATTTTCTTTTCACTCATCACATGCGGGCAATTCTAAACTGTGTCAGTGATAAATACTCCCCTCATCTGGGACTGACTGCTCCCACAGCCAAGCTCCTCTCCACTTACGATTCCCACTTGTCAGGTTTGCTGATCTTTCTCCCACGTTGCTGATTTCATCATCAGCTGTGCCAGCCATTCAGCCAAGAGCGTGAGTTGTCACAGAAGCTCCCTTCCTCTCTGTATAATTCCTGCACGTTCCACAATCAAAACATTGACCCTTTTGATATTTCTAGCCTTGGTTCTCTGCCATCTTCTGGTTATTTTTACTGATAGATACCCATCACCATGATCTTTAAGTAAACTTAATGTTCTCCTTACTAAAAAGAAATCCGCATTCATTAAATTTCCTAAATTATAAAAGTGTAAGAAAGAAAATACAAATCATGTGTGATGTCAATGACTAGAGTTGACCACAATAACATTTTTGGGTATCTCCCTCCAGCTTGCTTCTCTCCTCCACTGTTCCTCTGTCCGCATCCCATCTGTCTCTCTGTCTGCATTCTATGCACAAGCTCATTGTATAAAAGCATGGCATTATACAATAGTTTTATTGGCTATATTTTTTGTCCATTTTGTGTAAATAGTAAGAATTTTGAAGTCAAAGGATATAATTGGGTTTTATTTTTGTTTCCAAAGTTACATTTCTTTTTTTTTTTAAAGATTTTATTTATTTGACCGAGAGAGCGAGAGAGGGAACCCAAGCAGGGGGAGTGGGAGAGGGAGAAGCAGGCTCCCCACCAAGCAGGAAGCCCGATGCGGGGCTCGATCCCAGGACCCTGGGATCATGACTTGAGTGGAAGGCAGACATTTAATGACTGAGCCACCCAGGCGCCCCCAAAAGTTACATTTCTTAAAACAATAAAATGAATGTGTGCTTACTTAGGAAAAGGCAAAATAAAAGGGAAAAGATAAGAATCACTCACAGCTCCTTCCACCACCCTGCCATTTTATCACACCTTAGACAAAACTGGTCCTGGCAACTTCCCACCGAAAGTACTGCTGATCATGCCCAATTTGCATCCCTTTGTCTTAGGCAATTTTACCCTCCCCTCACAACTTAACTATGCATGCTGCCCCTGGAATGGTTCTATTTTAAATTTCACAAATGTGATGGGGTCACACTGTCATCCTCTACCCTCTGACTTCACTTTGCTGTACAAATGACCTCAATGTCACAAGCTTTCTCCAAAGGTACTTCCCCACTTCACTTAATTTGCTTTACTCCTGCCCAATAGAAGTAGAAGGGAGTTGTGTGTTAGGTAAGGCAAGTAAGGTATAATGGGGTTGAGTTGCCACAGAGAGGGTGGAGCTGTCTACACATTTCCCCGTTCAGGTCAGGATGGTTCTGGGAAGTAAGATTAGCACTAAACCCTCCGATCATGGGAGAGATGGGTGAACTAGTGGAAATTAAGATTACCTAGAAAAAACGGGACTGCATTATAAGAACTAGACAGTCAAAGAAGTCAAACAAAGGAGACCAAGGTTAGGTTAGCGATAAGCACGTTAGCAGCATTTTGACTGGGGGAGAGTATAGAAAAGACTAGCCTAACAAGGACATGGCAGATTAGATTAGAAGGGAAGAGGTGGATTTCAGGCAGATGAGCCAGCATGCTGCTGTGGTTCTCATACTGGGGGGACGATGTGTTGAGGACAGAGGACAGGAGAGGATAACAAGTTCAATAACATGCATCCCACCAGCCATCACCAGTCTCAAAGCCTGAGCTGTCCTGTGCACTGCCAATGCCCAGCATCATCCCCACACATAGTAGGTACGCAGGAACTTTCTTCCTAGTTGATGATATTGACTTACATATTCCATTGCCTAGTCTTTGAAAGGTAAATGCTGAGTCTCATTTACCTATGTGTTCTAGGATTCTCCCTGGAAATTTAGTTTGTAAACTGGAATCCAGTTGACTGTCCCTTATAATCAATGCCATTTGACAGGACATTTGCCACCTTGAAGAATTTATATACAGTAAAATAATTTTACTCATTAGGTTTTTTTTTTTAATTCTTCCTGGATGCCATGTTTTCATAAGTTTTCTCTGTACCTTCTTTAAAAAGCCTAGATTATTTTTATTTGCCACTATTTGGTATAGTTTAACAGGTGGATCTGCATTGAAAAACTATTACTCACAGTTGTTTTGAGATGTATTCTTATTTATGTTTGCTTAGTTTATTTCATTGTTGTTGACTTTGTTTAAAAGCATTCTGTATTTTTTTTTGAATAGTGTTACTAGACATCTAAAGTAATTTTCAGGTTTCAAAGTGTCTTTTTTTAAAGCTATTACTATTAATTTTCTCTCCATACAATTTTCTGATATTTTTATACTTTTTTTTGGTAAAAAGAAATTAATGAGATCCCTTAGCTTTTCCTTTCCATGGAGAATTTAACTGAGTGATCAATCACTAATACAAGGTGTTCTTATCCCTGCAAGAGTACACTTATGCTATTTTACACAGGCCTAGCCAATTTGAAGCCAAACTTGGTAAATTATTTTACATCTTTTGATGAAGAAACACTACAGAAAACAAAATAAAGGACACATGAATTATCTAATTTTTAAAGAGAAACAAACAAACAAACATATTCCTTGCTTAAAAACAAAGTTACCTGTTTGTTACAACACAGTGAAATTAGGGTTTGGAATAATATGTGATGTTTTTATTGTATTACAATAAAATTGTTAATTATAATACCCTGTAAGAATAATAAGTAACATGTCATACTTTCATTCTTCTCCTACCACAAGACTCTGTTCATTTCCTGACCAGAACATGGTCTCTCCTAACTGGATGTTGTGCAGCAGTAAGAGACTGATGAAATTTCCAGAAAGTCTGACTTTGCCATAATCAAAATAATGAGGGTACTTAATGGAATAGGAATTTCCAATCAGGTGAAAGTTTCTGGTTATATATACTTTTTGAGAGGGAAAAAAGCAAGGACCCCAAATAAAAGCTCAAGTAAAATTCTACTGGCCCCAAACTAGAGTTTTAAAAGGACAGTTTGTGCCAAAGTATGTTATTTTCCAGCTACTGATGCTAATGGGAGGAAAATGCTTTTTAAATGCTTAGCAGATGTTTAGTGGTTTTATCATCATCATTACCCACAAGTTATGCTAAATTATGTAAATCTGTCTTGGAATTTAGGGCTTATATGTACTTAATATACTTTACAACTATTTCTCTCCACTTGGTAGTAACCTCTTTAGAAAAAGAGGTAGGTGTTTATTCTTTATTAATAGGAATGCTTTATTGCAAAGGTTACTTTATTTCCCCTCTTTGCATATCTTTCATAGACACATTATAATAACTGAAATAAAAGTGGAAAATGCGAATTTCTCACAATTTTATTTGTCCTATATTTCTACTTACACCTGGTAAGACATTCTTAACGCCTGCATTTGTCTCTAGTTTAAGACTGCCAAAGTTACATTCTTATGTGTCCGAGCCCTGTTCAGTAGGAAAATCAAACTCAGTGAACCCCAAACAGAGGTTATTACCTTTGCCTGAAAAGCTCCTCTTCTTTCACACTCCTCCACCCACACCAGACACAGGAATGAGCTAACCTCTCTCCCAGGCTCACCTTCCACTGAATTTAGTAATCTGGTCCTGACATTCTACCACTTAAAATGTTTCTTCGTTGCCATCTTGAGCTACTGCATCTCAGAAAGAAGGCTGTCCCCTCTGTCCTACACAAACTAATTCAGAATCTGCAAATGTTAATCACATTATTAACCAAACACCTTGGCACGGAATATGACCTTCTAATGCATGAAGGTAGATGCTCTAACTCTGAATAGACTGTCATGGTGCACAACAGTAAATGTATTACATACAAATAAAACAAAAATTATTAGAAATCTCTGAATTGTCTATTTTTGTTTTCATAATAATAATTAACATACAGGCATTAATTACTCACAAAATATATGTTAAATTAGTTGTTTTCAAGATGGTTGTTTCAAAGGTAAATCAAACTCTAGGCAAAGCACTGTATTTTTCATCAGTGTTTGTTAAATTCTTAATTTACATGGAAAAAACTTTACAAATTAGATAAGTAATAACTGCCCAAATGCCTATTTAATACTAATCATCTGCTGTGTTTGTTTATATATGCACATATAATGTATACATATTTATTTTTAATTGCCTCCTTCACCCCACTGACCCTCAACTAGTATACAGGCTCTACCAGTACAGCAATTGTTTTCTCTTCTGTCCATGAATGTACTCCCAATTTGAAATAGCTCCTGAAATATACCAAGCACTCAATAAGCATTTGTCATATTAATAATTTTTGTATTCAAATAGATATACTTACGTAACCATATGTAATTTGAAATATTGATCCTCGTATGGAAACATCTCAAATACTTGTATACAAATATATTAAGTTTTACTATGTATTTATTCACTCTATATGCTAAGCACTGTACTAGATGCTTTATATTCTGTACCTTTTTTAATCCTTTTATTTCAAGAACAAACTAAGCCTTAAGCAGTTCAGGAAGTGCTATGGCTGAACTTTGAATCTTCTCTACTCAATTCCAAGCTTGTGCCTTTCCCACAATTATTTTACCTTAAGTGATAGAGATGGCAGATATAAACGATTTCAAGACCATTTTGTGTAAATCGATGTAAGACTCATCTACATAATGTCACTAGGAGCTAGTATGTTTTGAGGTCTCATCCTTAATCTTTTAAGACTTTCATCAAGGATAAATGTATAATACATGTGTTGTTCAATGCCAAAAGTCACAAAAAATACTGGATTATATGAAATTATGTCTTGACAAAGTTGTCAGTTCTTACAGAATCATAAAGTATAAATGGCAATTAAGATATCATTCGAAGAGGCATAAGTCAGAATAGCAAGATATATTGGTTTGGGCTCACTGACAGCACACTCTAGGGATCAGGAGACTGGGGGTCTAGTCTCAGCTTGGCGACTAATTAGGTTTTGTGACCTTGAGCAAATGAGTTTGCCTCTCTTGGGCTTTTGTTTTTTCATCTGTAAAATGAAGGGGCTGGGCTAGATATTCTCTCAAGTTCCTTCCATCTCTAAAATTCTATGATCCATAATCTTTAGAGAGTACTGGTTTTATCATTATAATTTCTTTTATAAAATTTATAAGTCAGTCTACAAGATGGGCAATATCAGCCAAAATTCAAAGGTACCTTCTTAGCAAATGCTAAGTCACTAACTTTGGCATTACTGGTCACAATACGTTGAAACATTCTTGGAAAGATTCTTTCAGTAACTTAAGAGTGCCCCCGAAAATCACATCATTAACTATGCAAAGTTATGACTCCAGGCACATTGCATTTACTGGAGACTTTTGAAAGTTAACACAGCCAATCCTAAAAAAATTGTGAAGTCTCCTCTTTCCTACCACCCTGCAGTTACCAAAGCCGACTCTGTATTCCATCTACCATTCTTATAAAGATGGAAAGCAATCAGCAATTTGTTTTATTTAATCATATGGTATTTAGAGAAATGGGAATAATTACCCCAACCCACATATTTGCATTTTCACAAAGAGTGGGAAAAAGGGTGGCTTATTTTATTTTAAAGGTCATTTCAAAGGGTGACATCTGAAGGAGAACCATTTGCAGAGACGGAGGCATGTGTAATTCATTAGTTTACACCTCCAAATCCCAAGGGCAGGGTGAAGCCAGCCCTGAAGAGCACTCCAATTCCCCCAAGACTGTCTTTTCCCATTTCTCATTTTCTGTGCTCTGTGGATATCTGGCTCATTCTCTTACACCTGCTTTGTCCAATAAGTTAGTCACTAGCCATTCATAGCTATTTAAATTTAAATGAATTAAAATTAAATACAAGTTAAGTTGTTCAGCTTCTCAGTTGCATTGGTCACATTTTAAGTGCTAGACCCACGTTCTCCACAAAGTAAAAGACCAGATTGTCAGCAAGTAGGATTCAGTCCCTTACAAAATTGTCTCCATAGAAAACAATGTAAGTTTTTAAGCCTCCTACCTCAAGTTTTGAAAGTCCCTGGGAAGGATTCTGCCTGGCTGGACTGGATCATGGGCACGACCCTTGATCTGTCATATGGTGGGGGAGGTAGGATGAGGGAATCGAATGGCCATTTCCATTCAGATGCCATGGCTAGAAAGACAGCCAGCAGATACCTTAAAAAGGTGTGCCTGAATCATCTGCATTTGGTCCAATGCATTAATCTTAGGTGTTACCATTGGATGTATTTTGACACAGGCATATCCCCATATGATCTGCATAACCATGTGCCTGGTACGATGTCATATTTCAGCCACCCTAGAAAGTTCCCCATGACCCTTTCCAATGCTCCATCTCCCACCCAGAGGTGACCACTATTGTGCTATTTTCCATCATAGATTAATTTTGTTTTTCTCTATATATTTTTCACATGAACACCTGTTACTTCATAAAACAGGAGAGTAGAATGCTTTCTTAAAAGCATAATTTCTTCTAGAGAAACTTGGGTTTGCTTCCCAACTCCTACCTTAAGGAGTTATTTAACTTCTCTAAGCCTCAGCGTTCTTTAAGTAAATAATAGTAGTAATTATGTCACATGATTTTTCATGAAGAGTAAATGAGGCAACGGGTATAAACAATGTAGTCATAAGTCAGTGTGATGCTTGAAACAGTACATCTATCCAACAAATGTTAGTTTTTCTTTTAACATAATTAGAGAAGTTTCAAGGTTCTCATTCTGTAAATGACCTGTAAACTCCCTCTTATTTATAACAAAAGAGGTACAAGAGGTCTCGTTTTCTCCCACTTTTAAATAAAAGATCAGCAGTATGGAAGGGGAAGTTCAAGATGAAAGTCCCTAAAACTCAAATTAAAATGTAGTACGGATGATGATTCAGTTTCTTTTGATAAAACGTTTGAGCAAGATCAAAACTGTCGAAGCATGTCACCCTGTTTTATGAACCTTAGAACTTCACAATTGCCATTCACAAGTTTTACTCTGCCAGTTTTATGGATTCATCACAACTCAGAAGTTCAATGAAACAGTTGATGATATAAACCAACCTCCTATAAAACAACCTTAGTACAAATCACATTTTTACATAATGCAATTTAATAGAACTGCTATTTTATGGAAAAAACAGTCACTGGTAGCTTATGATTTCATGTGTTTACTCCAGAATGGGAGGCAGTCAGTTGCTTGGTTTGTTGGCTTTGAGCAAAAGGAAAACAGATTTTCAAGAAGTCGATAAGCAGGAGATTCTGAGCATGGGTCTCTGAGGCCAGAGCCTGCCTTGGCTCTGAGGTCATCCTGGGAGGACCCTGTGGGAGAAATGGATGATCCGTGCTCATGGGCAGTTGCTTCTGAAATGGGCTTCAGGGAGTGGGAAGGAAAGGAGCAGGGTGTTCTGAGGCAGGTTCCTGAAGTAATCATTTCACTGTAGGAGCAACATGGTTCTGTCCTAATATAAATACATTTGACAAAACCTGTTCTAGTCATTATTCCAAAAAAAAGTCTTATAATATTGTGTGTGTGTATACATACATATATATATATGAATGAATGTTCTGGGAGAGTGCTCTGCAGTGGATGCCACTGCAGGAGGTGCTATGGCTGCCCACTCACACCCTCATACCTCTAGCATCTCATCCACCACTGCCCGCCTCCTGAGAGCCAGCCAACACCTGTGCTTCCTTTTCCAAGGGCTTTCTCTTATCACTGTAGACCACTTTGCTACGTCCATGGCATCCTGCAAGACCGGGAACTTAAGCCTCCTAGGAGCAGCCCTCACAGAAAACATCCAAAGACTAATGGGAGCTGATGTACAGATGGCCCAGCAGCACTACCCTCCAGTTGGGAGAGCTCTGAGCACTGGTTCTCGAGTATCTTCCGTGGGATTAAGTGCCTGTTGCCTTTAGGAGCTGCTGCTTTGGAAATACAGCTTTATGGACTGCCCTCCCTTCCTTATCTCACTTCCCATGGCCCTGCCAGTGTTTTTCTTCAACTCCCAAATAAACTATACTTGAATTTTCCTTAAGGATCTGCTGCTGGTGGAACTCAAACTAAGTCTGTCACTAAACCAAGTGGGAAAATGAAATATTCTTTATAAAAACAAGTATGATATTGGCTGAGAGAAAAGGGAGAGAATTTGAGAACCACCCTCTCAAAAATGCCTCTGGGCTTTCCTTGTCTGAATTCAATTCAGTTCAACAAACCGAATTTATGAAGTGCCTTCTACATGGAAAGTGTTTTTTTCCTAGATATTTATCAAGTACATTCTATGCAGAAAACATTTTTTTCCGGATATTTAACAAATTTAGAAAAGTATTAAATAAGATAATTCATTCCATATTGGAACTTTAACAAATTTTACAAAATTTCTTACAGATATACAGAGTATTTTTCATTCTCACAAGGAAAATCCTTTTGTGGAATGACATTTGTCCTGATCAATTCCATAAAGTGGCGATTTTGTCAGAATCACTTACCTTGTAATGAAGTTCAATTGTGTAATGATTTTCAACTTATGGTGGTCTAGAAATACCTTGAACTAATCCTGAGAACATGGATGGATTAATTTTATTTTTGAAGGAAACACAAGAGAGTATGATGTGTATACAGCCCAATATGTCCTATCATAGGAAATGTTTACTTTCAGCAGAATGATTGCTTTTTTAATTAGGATAATAATTCCAGGAGAGGACAGTTTCGAATGCAAAAAGAAAAAATATTTTGTAAAAATTGTTTCCAAGTAAATCGGCGCTTGAATTATATAGAACTATGAGTTATTTTTACATCCATTTCTTCTTACAGCCAAAATTTAAGAATGTAGTTCAAGTTTACAAACCAGAAGATTCTACACATTTATGTCTAGAAATCTGCTTTCCATGTACATAATATTTATGCATCTGTGACATGCATCATTTGATTTGATGTTTGCTTAACTGAAATGTGATGGGTTGACATTATCAAACTGAGCAGATTTTCTATAACCTTAAACTGAATGTTCCTGTGTCTGTATAGATTGAGTGGCGGATGAGGAGTGCATGAAAAAAACAGATGTTACCACACAGGGTTTGTCCAATATTATCATTAATGTGTATTTCACTAATACAGATAAATCAATTAGAAGACAAAAATCATTTATATGAATATTTAATTATATTATTTACATTAATGTCATTGTCCTGGGGTTATTAGAACAAAACATTATAGCCTGTTTCTTGAAGGTATATATATGAACTTTATAGAATCCATGGGAATTAAGACAATTTGTTTGATAAATTGTTATACACTGAAATAGGGCAAGACATTGGATGAGTACCTGCACAAACTAAGGGACAATGATATCTTTAAAGTAACAATTCTGATTCTTAATCTATTTTATTTCACAATCTGAATATTATTCTGAAGTGCTAAATCATATTCAACATGCATTGATAGATAAGTGAATATTTACTGTGTCTTTAGTGCATGGTATTTTTAGTATGTCCAGTGCCAAGAACCATGCTGGTGGCCAGAGTTGAAAGGCAAACAAGATCAACACAGATTTTCCCTTCTGGAAATAACAAAGCCAGATATGTAAATGCAAACAATGCTGGATGATAAGTACAGAGATAGTCACCATATCAAATGAGTATTTTGCCTCACGAACTACATAGAACCTCACACTTAATAAATGTTATAATGAAGATAGTTTAGCACATTCTGCACACTGCACTGGGCACAT
Organism: Callorhinus ursinus; assembly: GCF_003265705.2. Taxonomy (NCBI): domain Eukaryota; kingdom Metazoa; phylum Chordata; class Mammalia; order Carnivora; family Otariidae; genus Callorhinus; species Callorhinus ursinus. Next base: position 82,153,862 of record NW_027397074.1, on the reverse strand, counting down.
GGCATGATCTCATTTAATCCTCATGGCATCCTTATGGAGTATGTACAGAAACAGATCTGGATTTTACACATTGTGAGGGTGAATTTGCATGGGCCCTTGCAAATGAGGCCTTGAAGCTTAATTTTTGTTGACTTCATAATAAACCTTTTTCTTACCTCTATTATTATACCAACTTTCCAGATGAAGAAACTGAGACCTAAAAAGCCAATATAAATTTTAGAAGAAAATGACATCTGTGTGGAAACTGACAGAGTATAGACTATTGGGTAGAACGATTTGCACCGAGGCCCCTGCCAAGCAAATCCTACAAACTCTGTGGGACAGGAATGAGGATACCATGTTAGCCAACTTAGTTGATTCAGATGCTGGCTGATGGGTGGAATCAGGGTCTTTTTCGAGATGAAGACACAAAGATAATAAAGTGTTCATCCTTAGTTCATTTTTTTTTTTAAGATTTTATTTATTTAGGGGCTACTGCGTGGCTCAGATGGTTAAGCGTCTGCCTTCGGCTCAGGTCATGTTCCCAGAGTCATGGGATCGAGCCCACATCAGGCTCCTGGCTCAGCGAGGAGGCTGCTTCTCCCTCTGCCTCTCTCCCTGCTCGTGCTTTCTCTCTCTGTATCACTGTGTTTCAAATGAATAAATAAAATCTTAAAAAAAAAAGATTTTATTTATTTATGTGCCAGAGAGAGAAAGCACAAGCAGGGGGAGGGGCAGGCAGAGAGAGAAGCAGGCTCCCCGCTGAGCAAGGAGCCCGATGTGAGACTCGATCCCAGGACCCCAGGACCATGACCTGAGCCGAAGGCAGACACTTAACCGACTGAGCCACCCAGGCGCCCCTCATCCTTAGTTCTAATATTCATCTGTAAATTAGAGAGCATTCTTTGGGAACTAGGATATTTGAATCTAAAGTCATTGGATTAAAGTAGTGCAACTCAGTACTTTCCAATGGAAAGGGTTCTACAAACCAGGATAGTCATACTAGTCACATCATTTAATTTCCAACATTCATGTTTGGATAAATTAATTCATGGATTGCTCATTATGCAACAATGTCACATATTCTGAGAAAGTAGCTAAAAGTAATCTGACAGTTGATTGATTTCAAGTGTCATTATGCAGATAAAGGAAAATACTAGTGTCTCTGGGTTAAGTAAAGTATGTTTTACAATTCCCTCTATTTAGTTTCCAACACTAATGTTTCCATGATATTTAACTCCATGAAAGAGGATGAAAATGTTGATCAACAGCCAAGGGTCATGGTCAGAAAAGTGTATGGAGATTTAGAGCCAGCTGAAAGCATTATTTAAAATTATGAAGAAAATTTCTTTTTAATTTTGAGTTTGGCAACAGATTTGGACATGTATTGAAATTTCACTTTAAAAAAATGATAACTTGATATGCATATAAACAATTCTGCTGGAATGAAATTAGTCTGAGAATAGCAATTTAGATTTACAGAAGCAGGTATGTTAAAAATTAATCACTCATTTCCCACTCTGATAAAATTCAGTGTTTTCCAAAGGCATTTCTACAGTAGCTGTCCAGGGGTGCAAGGGCTACACTGTTGAGAAGACTTTAATCTTTTTACATTGAATCAATGGGGAACACTGTTGAACACAAGACAGCCCTGGCCATCAGAGGTATGTCAGATTCAGCTCAGTAAGAGGGAGATACTAGCAGACATCACCAAATAGTCAATTCTGATCACCTGGAAGAAGACAATGTACTAGAGAGAAACCAAGAATTCTCTGTGAAAAACATTTTGTTTGTTCCTGTGGGGTCCCATGTCTGAGACATGTTGGGTGGTCTGCACTTCCTAACTGTATGATGCTCTCACTTCATGGCCATTTTAACTACCATCCCATCATTCAAGGTTAAACTAAAATTCAATTGTTCCATGCATAGGAAAATTAAATGTTTTCTTTCATTGCTATAAGATGACTTATTTACACAAACACACGCACATGGGTGCACACACACAACACAAAGAAAACCCTTGATAACAGTATGACAAAATACTCTGGTCATTTCTAAAATCTTTTTGGTGGTCTTTTTAACCAGATTGATGACTTTGGACATTTAATGTTCAAAATTAGAAAACTCCTGAAGTATCTAGGCAGATTACCTATTATGGTCTTGCCCAGTTCTGTGATTTCAAGGTTGCACATTTATAGATGATGTTAAAATATTCTTTAGGTCTCACAAAAGTTTGAGTTGACTAGACTAATATTTATACCCTAAACAAGAATGCTAATGGATGATTTTGCTTTTTCATTACAGACAGAATAAATTAGATATCTTTTATGAGAGTCCAATGCAAAGGTATATACTCTAGGACTTTTGTGTCTACACCTAAAACAAAGAGAATTTTCTCCATATGGGGAAACTGATTCAAAACCTATTTATAAAATTCATGCATTAATACAACCTTTTTTATATAAAACTTCTGTCTATATTGCAGGTTGCTCTTAATGAACAAAGTCATTAACTAAAGTATTATTTTAAACATGAATATATGTATGGAAATAATCCAGTGGAAAAACAGACTTGAATGCAATTCCTGAACTGTCAGGATGAAGAATGGAGCATCTTGCACAACAGGTTGAGCTCTACAAAAAGAAGAAAATTTACTGCACGTGGCCTGGCCGGTGTGTGCTCCCTAAGATGCCTGAAGGTTCTGCTCTCAAACACACTATTCTCACCTCCTCCTCTCCCCTAGATCAAATCTGTTAGAGTTTTGAAATGCCCAGACATTTCAACTTTTCAAGAGATATTTTAAATATGTCCTGCCAAAAAGGCATTGTTAGATTGGGGAACATACACACTCTGGAACTGCAGTCTCTGAATTCAAAAGCTGCTCTGCCAGGTACTAAGCGCGTCATTTACGACATGTTACTTCACCTCCTCAAACCTCTTTCCATATATGCAATATGATGATCTTCCTCATAAGACTGTGTGTCTTGAGTGATGTATTACATGGAAGCACTTATGACCTAGCACTTAACATAAGCATTTAACACATTCGGGGGAGATAGTAGAATGACATACTTTTTACTTTTGCCTAAAATATTTTCCCCTCCAGGGTGCCTGGGTGGCTCAGTTGGTTAAGCGACTGCCTTCGGCTCAGGTCCTGATCCTGGAGTCCCGGGATCGAGTCCCGCATCGGGCTCCCTGCTCAGCAGGGAGTCTGCTTCTCCCTCTTCCCTCTCGTGCTCTCTGTCTCTCATTCTCTCTTTCTCAAATAAATAAATAAAATCTTTAAAAAAAAAATAAAAAAAAATAAATAAAATATTTTCCCCTCCAAGGCTTTCAACCTCCAAGGGATAGTCAGGAAGCATATTGCCCCAGGGAGGAAAGGACCTAGAACAAAGGGGCCACCGATGGGCTTTGAGCATTAAAGGTCATGCCCAGCAGCAAAAGCAGGGTCTGGAAAGCCAGGCCTCACCTGTAGCAAATGACTTCCTAAACTCCTTTAATTCAATTTAACATATCAAACACTAAGCCTGCCACATCAGATCATAGCTTGGGGTAGAAAAGAAATAGAAATTCCAGTCCTTCTCCTCCAGGTGGGTCTCTGGAGAAGGGAAGCAGAGATAAGATCCAGTGGTGAGACAGCTGTATCTTGGTATTTCGTCTCTCTGCTAGAGAGAAAGGTGGGGAATTAGAATTGAAAGAACCCTTAAAGCAGAGGGTGTATTCCCTCGTTTCCTGTTTAGGTATCTGGGAGAGAGTAACCTCACAGGCTCTACTCTCAGGCCGGCTGGCTAGAACAGCTGTAAGGCAGTGAAGACCGTACAAGCCAATGTGCTTAGCAAGAGAGACTGCCTGAACAGGTAGCAGAGAGCAGCCCCAGACACTTCTACAGTATGAAGGGGCCCGGGATCCCTCTATGCCCTTAGGAGTGCAGCAGGAGAGAAAATGGGCTTCCTCAAAAGCTGGATTTTGGTCCAAGTGGGGACCCTACAGAAAGGGCTGCCAAGGAAGTGGGAAACTGACCTTAGCAGAAAGCCTTTCTCTCTGAACCTGAATGTGGTCACGAGGAGACCCACAGTGCCGTGCAATACAACTGAGTATTAGGACGGAGTCCAGGTAGCAAGGGGAGAGACAACACTCCTAGAAGCATTGTCTAGGGCTAGGAAATCAGCCCGCGTGCCAAAGTTACAGATTTCTTTAGCGAATGCCGGCAGAAACATCAGGGACTAGGCCAACAGTGCCTCAACAGAGAGCAGCCAGCCCATCCATGGGCCAGACCAGAAGCTCACGAGGGACTAGGTCATATATGCACAGAAAGGAGAGGGAGAAGGGGGAAATCTGAAAGTATCCAACACTAAGCGATTTAATCTCATGTATATTAATTACTTGATGGGTTAGGTTTAGGCTTTCCCACCTGATATCTCCAGGAGAGGAGGAGGAGCTTGGAAGTGAAATTGAATCATTTAAGGAAAATCGGGGTATACCCTCAATATCCTTTTCCCCCACTCATCTATACCTATATAACATTTCAAATAATGCTTACAATAGTCTTTTCAGAAAACATGGCTATTATCCCCACCAACCACTGGAAGACTGACAGAAGTCCAATGTTTATCAGAGAACATTTGGTAAGGGACCAAGTTCACCGCTGCACCCGTCAGTGGGTTGGGAGGAGGTAGGCAAACTGCTTTGCTTCGATTTTTTTTTCACATGGCCATACATCACCTGTCTAACCCTGGTCATCTCACTTCCATGAAATTTTGTTCAAATGAAGGAAGGCTAAATGATCTGGAACTAATCGACTGTCTTTATGTGAAACCACGCCCTCCAAATTTTGGTTCAATAGTGGCACAGAGTAGATGAAAGATAATAAAGTCGAACTGAATGTTGGTCTGGAAGCAAAGAAAGGAAAACAAAGCAAAGTGTAGATGGAGGCCTTACTAACACAAACCAATTATAACCAGTAAACAATTCGAGGACACTTTCTAACAAGCAACACAAAAGAAAACTGATTAATTGATCTAACCATAAAAGCTACACACATCTACTTTATAGAAAGTCGCTTCAATATTAAGAAGTCAGTTACTCTGCATGAAGCTGAGTTTCATTTAAACACCTGAAGAAAGACTGGTTTAAGTTGGGATGATAATAATTTTCCTCAGTCAATTTTGAGGGAGATATAATTTTGTAGCTCAAGTAGAAATCCTGAAAATATGTTTACCTTTCAAATATCCATTCCTAAATCAATCATTTCCTTGATGCAAAATCAATGACCATCACCAGACAAAAATTGGTAAGTTCTTACTTTTTTTGTAAAGGTGACATTGGTCTTTTAATGCTATAAATTTTATGATCTCATTGTTGCTTTAAAATTAAAATCTTTCTCTCTCTTTCTTTTTTTCTTTTTTTGTAACTGGTCCATATTTTAGTAATAGTTTTGTCCCAGGGTCCATGTTCCGATAAATTTATATTAACCCTTACAGAAAAAATTTAAGTGATACTACCTTGAAATTATTGCAGTTCCACAGTGTACTTTGACCACATATTGCAGAAATTTGAATAGCTATACTGTAACAGGTTGGCCACTTCAGAATGAGTTGGCCATTTCAGAATGTTGCAGAAAAGCAACACTATAAATTAGAAACAAAAAAACCCCTATGATTTATAGATTATTTATTCCAATCTAATAGCACTAATTATTAGTAAATACTTAAAAGTTACTGAACTGCTCTTGAGAAAAGAAATTTCAGGGATATACATACCATCTATATTTATATAATAGGAACATACATGTTCAGAACTGTGCTAAACTATAGTGTATATAAAGACATATGTTTCTAGATTTTCAAGTTTATGAGTAAGGCATATTAAAATTACTAGTCATAGAATGACTATGATTTTGTCTATAACAACGATTCCTCTATGTATTTTTTTTTTTGTTTGTGTGACTTGCAAAAACCATACTGAGTTTATATACTACAATTTGCTGTTGTGGATGCCATGATATTCATTCAACTATATTAAAAGATTTTGATAATAAATAATTTTTAAAATCAAAATAATATATATTTTTAAATCAAATAAATAATATGTATTTTTATATATTATAGCTTAATATACAAATTGTGTCTTTCTTAAAAATACACCCAGATAAAAAAGTTATCTTCAAATATTAGACCATAGTATAGATGAAAATCAAAGAATCTGGTGACTTAAAATTTGTTATTAACCAACAGTGTGAAACACTTGATTACTGGGAGTCGGGGGTTAGGCTGGAAGCACATGATTTTTTGAAGCCACTATTAAGATTCTATGAATTTTTGTCCCTTTGGGTTTTTTTGTTTTTGTGGTAAAAACATTTAATGTGAGATTTAGTCTCTTAAATTTTTAAGTGCACAATACTTTATTGTTAACTATAGGCATTATGTCATACCTCAGATCTCTGGAAACATTTGGAGGTGATGGATATGCTTATTGCCTTGAATGCGGTGATGGTATCACTGGTGTATGCATATGTCCAAACTCATCAAATTGTATACATTAAATATGTGCAGGGTTTTTTATCAATTATACTTCAATAAAGCTGTAAGAGAAGATTTTATGAAATATTTGACTTATTAAATAAATAGTGCAAGATTTAGGGTTCACCAAAGATCCCAAGGATGCTAAAAGCAATAATTCATTTGCCAAGTTCGACCAAGTGAAAGCCTAGAGCTTTCAATTATCCACTAGGCATAGAATATTCAGGTTTGTACTACACTTTTAGGTACTGGACTGGTTAGGTTTGAAGTGTAGTTGATGTTAATTAAGAACAGGATAATTCAGGAGGGCTGAAGTCAATATGAGATCTACCTAAGGTGAGGGAAGTGTTTCATGAGTCCCAGAAAGAAATGAGGGGGACCCTAGAGACACAGGGGCAGCGTGGGTGCAAAGTTACAGGGGAGACAGTTTATGTGCCTTAAACCAGTCTGTGAATTGTCAAGGACTAAGGCAAGGCTGAAGCCACTTCTCTTTGTGTTCTAAAGCTCGCTCTGCCCTCTCCTCACATGGCTCATTTCCAGGTATTTAAATGGTGATAACATCCCCCCCAGAAAGAGGCACCACAAGAGCTCAAGTGGTTCATTATGAAGCCCCCAGATGCATCACGATCATATACCCTAGACTGAGGCACTCTCTACAGCCCTGACCTGAAATAACAAACTAGAAGCTTGAAATTCCTGTTTATTAAAAAAATGGAACATATGGTAGCAAGGACAATGACAAGTTTCAACCATAATGGCTGTGTCCCAACTCTGTCCTAGAATTTCATGTTCCAGGGGTGAATGAATAATTTAATCTTCATGAGCCATCAACTGTAGTCCTCCTTCAGAAATTTGGCAATGGTCCCAGCTAATTTCATTTATGATTTGGATTTTTTTGAGACCGTGAGTATCCAGAAAGTGAAAAAGGGCAACCATCATCTCATTATATGAGTGTGTTTCTGTTCTTTTTTCTTCCTTCCAGTAATACTTTATTGATTTATTAATCAGCAACAAATCAAAGGGTAAGGACACACCATTTCCTCATTAATTAGTCATAGGAACAAGCAACACTAACTAATCAGTCTAACTTCAACCATAAAGTCTTTATTTCTCTTAAGAGAAGAGAGTGAAGTATAGACATGTTATTATGCTTTATAATTTTTTCTCACTGAATGAAAATTTATATATTGAGTATTAAGTGTATAATTCAAATATTGAAAAATGTGTAATCAGGAAGTAACTTTTTATGCAAACAGTTTTTACTAATAATTTGACAAAGTTATTTTGTCATCAGCTAGCACATTTGTTTTGTTTTTGTTTTGTTTTTAGTACACCCAGGCTATCATGCCACCACCCTCTGTCCCCAAATTAGTCTGCTAAAGGGAGAAATAGTATGTCGATTTTAGAAACTGAAGAAAAAAAGTCCTACTTATTTGCTTTCTGAATTTTGGTAGCTTTTCCTCCATTAAAACAGATTTTTTGGGGGGCACCTGGGTGGCTCAGTCACTAAGCGTCTGCCTTGGGCTCAGGTCATGATCCCAGGGTCCTGGGATGGAGCCCCGCATCGGGCTCCCTGCTCCAGGGGAAGTCTGCTTCTCCCTCTCCCACTCCCCCTGCTTGTGTTCCCTCTCTCGCTCTGTCTCTCTCTGTCAAATCAATAAATAAAATCTTAAAAAAAAGAGTTTTTTCTATCATTCATGCAACCATTCACTTGATTGTTGATTCATCCGATATTTACTTGGCAACCACTATGTGCCTAGCACTGTGATAGATGTGATATTTACTTTATCATGTTACACAAAATGCATGTGGTTCTTGCAAGCATGGTCTACCCTTACATGGGGGATGCAAACATCAAGCAAATAAAAACACATATAAAATGCAGTATTATAAATTGAGGTAATTTCCGATTTGAAAATAATTTACTTCTATTTCTTGATTCTGAAGTTTTGATGGTTTTAATTACCCTTGTTTGAGAACAGACAAGTCAGTTGACAATAAAAATATTCCTTCTCACTAAAATACATCTTCTGTGAATAGATATCTTCTCCATTCTGTTACTTTTCATTTAGAAGAACAAATGATTCTTCTGGTTGACTTTTCCACTATTAAATCCTCATTATATTTATCCTAAAGGAATTTTCCAAATTTAATAAAATCACCACTTATTTATCCATTGAACAAATTATCATGAATAGTGTCCCAGTAAATGTGATACACATTTGGATCTGTATTTTTATTTAAACTCATTTCTTAATAATATCTCTATGACAGAAAATAACCTGGCAGAGAATGCACTGGAACATTAAGCTTTATTTTTGCTTATACTTTTAAAAATATATTCTCAACTTCAAGTTACTTGTTCTCAGGCTTTGAGTTCCATCAGAGATTTTTAAGTAATTTGAACTATATATCCCAGACCTTCATTCTAATCCCTATTGTGAAAACATCTATTTCTTCGAGCATAGCAAACAACAAAGAGCAGGCTCATTTATCTATCTACATCTGTATATCTACCTATTTATGTTTTGTTTCATTTATTTTCTTTGCTGATAACCATGACTCAAAAAGTGCTTGTTACAGAAATGAATGAAAAACATGTTTTCCTGTCATGTGTTAAAAAAATTTTAAACCAAAAAAGTTTCTGTTGTCTGGTACATTGATGTGATTAATAAATGAAAGGAAGGAGATGGAAGGAAGCAATTGAAACTGATGGAAACATTCTATGAACCAAGAATTTTATTTGGATAATGTTTTTTAAACTCAGGATACCTTGAATGGGAAGGAGTTAAATTCCCAATTAGATATAAGAAAACAAGACTCTAAGAGATTAAATAAGATTTTAGATAGGATTTAAATTAATGGCTTTCTTATTTCAAACCCCATCTTTTTCCTACTATATTACATAATACATTCTACTAGGATACTAGTTGTAAGTTGGTCTAAAACCTTTAAAAACCCAATCACACATGTAAATATATGGGGTTACACTAAATCAGAATTAAGAATGAGACTCTCTCAAAGCCCTCCACTGGAAAGGGGCAAAAAGGTCTGATATTTTGAGACTAATATTGCCTATGCTACTTGGTCAAACAGCAAGATCATACAGTCAGGTTTTAGGTGAATATTAGAGGTCAAAATTGTTCTTGGGTTATCTACCTTGAGATCATTACCAGTGAATACTTGGCATTAGCTGAGAAGCTACAGAGTCTATATGAATAAAAATCAAGCAAATATAGCGTAAAGGAAAAATCTAAATACGCATTTTGATTACAGAACAAAGATGCTATTAACTCAGTGATACTGGAAGAAATTGAAAGTTAGATTCAAATAAAGTTTATGCTGCCACAGCATCCTGTTAGTGATTGGTTTAAATCTGGAAGTTTGATGGGTGAAGTCTAGCATTAAAGGAACACAAGTGTATAAACTGATTAATTATATTTTTAATAAGATGTATATTTAATGCTTTAATGTATTTCACTGTTTTCACCTTGCAGCACAAAATGTTGACAAGGAACCACCTCTTTAAAGTACTGCTTATAAAAAGAGAAATGGTGCATTTTATTCCTGACACTTAAGGTCAAGTACTGAAGATGCATTGTATATTAATGTATCCAATATATCAGGCAAGAAGTTAATGTCTGCCCTCCCTTTTGGGTCTAGGCTATTTCATAAACCTATTTTTACTTTCTTCAGTCTGATTAATAGTGTCCCAGAAATACTCTGTTCTGATAGCACATAAAGACAGCTTTGATGTTATATGGGAATCATGAAGGAACTAATTCTCATGATATCTGAAATGATACATTTCAGAAATTGAAAATAATTTCGTATACATACAGGTTTTATTAAACACAATGTAGTGTGTTGTTTTCCCTTAGGAACTTATTCAAAGCTAATGGTTAATTGTTGCAATTTCCACTTAATTACTAAATGGACTCTCCCAATAAAAACTTCTCTAGAATGGTTCCCCATACTCTTTCTTTAATGATAAATGTTAGATTTAACAGCTATGATTGACATTCATAACACAAATCTATTTCACAGGTTTTTTTCTTCTAACTAGGTCAATGATTTTAGTTTGTGATATGTCCTTGAAAAACAGTGTTGTCAATGTTTAGAACCTGCTAAAGTAGAACTTAGCTAAATAGTAAATAGGTCTGGAAGCTGATTTCCAGTTTTACTACCTACCACTTGTACAGCCTTAAATAGATTACTTAAATTGTTTGCTCTTTAGCATCCACGTTTTAAATGAAGGCAACTATAATGCCTATCTCTAGAACTGTTGCAAGAACTAAATGGGAGGATAAGATTTTTAAAGACTTTATAAAGCCCAAGTTGTTAAAAAGATACTAATTGAGCTCCTCTTTCTTCCTCATTTCTTTTTTGTCCCTTTTCAGAAGTCAGTATTAATGGAAAGAAGATAAGCCATCCCTTATTTCCCTCTGTTTTTACCTTCTAGTCATTGTTCTTGGTATAATTTTTAATAAATTTAGGGAAAGTATCACCAAATAAATATATATTATTAAGATAATATACTTAGTAGAAGCCCTATTGTGAATTAGATTGTTTTGTGATCACAGATTACTTTATGTCAGTCTATTGGATCCAAACATTATCAAAGCTATGCATTATGTCCAGTGAAATACACATAATCTTTATATAAAGCTAAAATGAGAGGTTTGGAAAACATTTGTATAAAAAATTTACCTTCCAATTTCAAAATTATAAAAGTTGAATCACCCAGGACCCTAATTTTTGAGGGAATCCCAAAGGAAAACCTCTGGGATTGCAGGATCCTGGGATTAGTGACAGGAGGAATGCTGGTAGCACTCCTCCTAACCCTACACTATGACACGGCCATTACCAGAGCCCAGAGTGACACAGAGCTGTAAGAAGAAGGATGTTTGACAGGACTGTGACCTTCAATTCAGAGAAGACTGTGCCACCAGCCCACACAGCTTCAGGGAAAGAAGCTGGGGAAACAAATTCTTAACTTCAGTCTTCTCTCTTGCTCCAGACTCTTCACAGGTGCTCTATGCACATAACACAGTTGGATATGAGAGGAAAAGGGACCCCAATTATACAGTCTCTGTCCAGCTTTCTGGGGCACCAAAGCCAAGTGGAGAGTGTGCTGGGGGGTGGAGGGTTAACTGGTAAGTCACCAGCCCAAGCCAGTTGAAATAAAAATACATATATTTGCCTCAGAATTATCAGTTAGTTTTGCACTGACACCGCTGTTGTATAATGTTGGCTAGACCACTTCTCATTTCTTTTTTTCCCCTCTTTTCTTTAAAGTGGATATCCTATGCAGCAGTGAAATATTAAAGGCAGTGTATAAAATAAGAAATTGATAGTATCCAATCCCCAAATTAAATATTAAAAAGAAGCAAAGAGTGTCTACTAGAGAATTTCATTTCAGAATGCAGTATCTGGTAGGTTTTTGCTTGGTAAAAAGCATTATATTGTTGAATACTAACACAAGTCTATTTTTTTAGAGCACAAAATTAGGAAAACTCAACTCTTGTCTAAGCAGATGTCACATGACATATCATGCTTTTTAAACAAGGGTAACAGGATTTGCCACCTTCCCAATTCAATTTCCTGCCTTCAAAGTCACGCCCGATGTAACCGCCACTCAGCCAATAAGACAACCATTATGGCCAAGCTGAGCCCAGCCTCCATAGAAGAAAGGATATTTAAATAATGTGATAGAATTTTCCAGGAATGCTATCTACTGAGAAGACATCCTTTTCACTTTAACAAATCATGGAAGACCACACAACCATTCATTCCCTGGTCTTCCAAGGGTGAAGTGATGCATATTCAAGCAAAAGAGATTCAACTCCTGAGCTTATATAGATTTGTAAAATAACCATGAAAAATGTAAATAAAAAGCACAGTGGGAGGAAAGGGTGCAGTCAACAGGGATAGCTTTGATTTTAAAGACTAAGTACTAAATCATTACACAGACTAAGTGTATTCTGCCATTGGTATTTCAACTTCAGAAATTACAGGCTAGGGGCGCCTGGCTGGCTCAGTCGGTAGAAATGTGACTCTTGATCTTGGGGTCCTGAGTTTGAGCCCTACATTGGGCATAGAGCCTACTTAAAAAAGAAAAGAAAGAAAGAAATTACAGCCTATCTTAACTATAGAGAACAAATAGATGGTTACCGGAGGGAAAGTGAGTGGGAGAATGGATGAAATAGGGGAAGGAGATTAAGAGTGCACTTAATTTTTTTTTTAAAGATTTTATTTATTTATTTGAGAGAGAGAATGAGAGATAGAAAGCACGAGAGGGAAGAGGGTCAGAGGGAGAAGCAGACTCCCTGCTGAGCAGGAAGCCCGATGTGGGACTCGATCCCGGGACTCCAGGATCATGACCTGAGCTGAAGGCAGTCGTTTAACCAACTGAGCCACCCAGGCGCCCCAAGAGTGCACTTAATTTGATGAGCACTGAGTAATATATGCAACTGTGGAATCACTCTATTGTACACCTGAAACTAATATAACACTGTATGTTAACTACACTGGAATTAAAATTAAAAAATATAAATAAATGACTCCCTCCCAATAAAAGAAATTATAGGATACAGAATAGGATTGATATGGATAAAACAAAATAAAAAACAAAAAGGAGGTTTTGAATCACACAACACAACTAAAACAGGGACATCATCCTCTGCATTCTAGCTAAGTGCAAAGGAGAACTGGTAATGTTATGTAAATATTATCTTAAGTCTTATAAATACATCCATAAAATATTAGATGGCATTTTGAACATGTGTACTACATTTATAGCATATTGCTTTGAATAGTTCTAATTTCCAATATTAGACAAAAATGAACCTAAAGTTATTAAATTCTCTATTAATGGATTCTAAATAGTAGCCTGCTTTTTCCAGATTTATCTAGCTATGTTGGTGGCCTCACAGAGAATCATTATTGCTGTAGTCTCCTGGGCCATATGAAAAATAAAACTACTGTCTAGGACTCCCTATACAAACCTTAATCTTAATGAACAGAAAAGATACTCTTTAAATATATTTTCACTAGCCTTATCATTAAAAATATTTCGAAAGACGCAAGTTGCTGTGTTAAACACTTCATCATTAACTGCATATATACTATGGTTGGATGCATTCATTATGAATTTCATATGTAATTTAATCTATAGGGAGAAAAGTACATGGTCTGAAGTGTAGTTTTAATCTTTTCCCTAGGTATCAATACTGCTCCTTCGTTATATACTTTTTTAATATCTTGATTTCTCCTATTGTGTTTCCTAAGTGATTTTAATTTCAAAATTGTTATAATAATGCATTAAATATTCTTAAAATGGAAAAAGCAGTAATGGGTGCTATTAATAGTTCCCCCTCTCCTAAAACATTGTCATATTTAAACATTTTTAAAAATCTACAGACTTTAGTTTCAAACATTCTAAAGTTTCTAGAATAGTCTTTCACAGAATATATAAATATGTTTGTCTGAAGTGGTTCTGCTCAGCAATTTAATAAATTGCCCAGTCCACAGGGAATACCATTAATTATGTAAAGACTGATGGGGATTCATTTACTTGGTTTCTTTCTGAACCACTTGACTTGTCACTGTTTGATTAAACAATAATAAATGTGATGGTAGGGAGAAATGTATACTGCCAGTGAACAATACTAAATATGTCTCTCGAATAGAGAATAGGCTTTTAGATGTCTTCATATTCAGAGAGAAAAATCAGAGAAAGAGAATTATAAACCACTTGCATTCATGCCTACATCTTAGTGACATATGTCTCCAATCATATCTTTGCTCTAGTTTCCTGTTAATGGAGAACACTGCGAAGACAAATAACTATCAGTACACCAGTACATTCCTTTATTACATCTCTTGGAGAGTCCACTTTCTTCTAGGGGAGTAGATTTTATATACTGTTCCCATGTCTTTGTTCAATTCAAAAATACACCATTGTGCACATTGCCCATTTCATTCCATGGTGAAAATGAGAATATCAAAATATAAAGACAGGTTGCTGAGGAGTAGGGTACAGTTACATCCAATAATCCCTTGCAGAAAAAGTGAAATCAGAAACTGTGAGCTGATATCTTTAATGTAAATTATAAATATAGTTGAAATATCTGAAAGTTTTTAAACTACATGAAACATGGCCACTTTAAGCTGCTAGCACCAAAAGACTGGTGGGGAAGACCACATACAGATGACAACCTGTCAATTTTCTGGGTTTGGGACCCTGGGCAGGTCATGTAACTCCTTGATTCTTGTTTCTAAAGTGGACATATGAATATTTACATTGGAATAGATATAATTTGTATCTAGTTATAGATTTAACATGTGCAAAGCATCTGTACTAGTGCATATTGCAAGGATAGCTGTTATAAATAACATCAGAATCTTTTCCCTGATTTTACGTTTAAGGACAATTTTAGCACTAGGAGCCAACAGAAGCAAAGAACATTCTTGTCACACTAAGACAGTATTAACAGACTTAACTAATTCACTAGTCGATTCATAGTTAATTTTGAGTTTATCATATTTTTTCCTTAAGGTATTATTGGACCTGAGAATCTTGGGATAGACAATATAGCTCCCCCCTGAGATGTAAATGAAATATTGCATAAAATGAAGTTTTACAAAAATTTTTTCTGACAGACATATTTTACTTAGCTTAAAGAATGTCCTCAGATTGATAAGTTAACATGAATATATTAAAACTATGCTTTCATTTTTATCATGAAATTGTATATAATATTAAACATTGCAGTAGAATCTCATTGTATATTACTATAAACATTTTATTAATGCAATTTTAATAGCTACATAACATTGCATCTAGTAGCATTACATCTAGTAGACTTTTCAAAACTTGTATAGTCATTCCACTCTGTTAAGTATTTGGGCAATTTTATTTATTTATTTTTAAGATTTTATTTATTTATTTGAGAGAGAGAGAATGAGAGACAGAGAGCACAAGAGGGAAGAGGGTCAGAGGGAGAAGCAGATGCCCCACTGAGCAGGGAGCCCGATGTGGGACTCGATTCCAGGACTCCAGGATCATGGCCTGAGCCGAAGGCAGTCACTTAACCAACTGAGCCACCCAGGTGCCCAGTATTTGGGCAATTTTAAATATCTATACTTAAAATAATATGCAACATAGGGGGGCCGGGGTGGCTTAGTCTGTTAAGTCTGCCTTTGGCTCAGGTGCAGATCCCGGGGTATTGTGGGCAGTCTGCTTCTCCCTCTCCCTTTCCCCTCCCCATTTCTCCCCCGCTACCCCGCTCATGCTAGCTCATTCTCTCTCAAATAAATAAAATCTTTAAAAAAATAGTATGCAACATAAAAAAATATGCAACAATAAACTTTTTTGGGGGGCATAGGTTTCTTTATATTTTGTTTTTTTCCTAGGCTTCATTGTCAGGAATGGAATTACTGGATCAAAGGTGATATTTTCTATGGCCCTTCATACACAGGCATTAAGTTTTTAACATTAAAATTAGAGCTACATAAATATGTTTTCTGCAACTCAAAGAGAAGACCTCATTCAGAGAGACTAATTTCATCCTTGATAGGAAATAAAATTCCCAATAAAATTTAGCCATCAGTAAAAAATAAAAATCTCTTGGCTGAAGTCAGATAATATAGGTTATGCGTGGTGGCTAGAAAAGATTACACTATTAGTGGTGTCTTTACAGGTGAATATGTAAGTAAGTATCTGTGGCAACTCAAAAGGATGATTTGATGTAGTGTAAGCGTCACATAATCCCCATTAGTGACCCCTCCAAACAACCACAAATAAGCACACAGTCTAAATGAAGACGATATTTTTCATATACAAACAAGATGCTCATGCACCACCACCAGAATTGTTACCCCAAGACCTACTATACAGAAAAACTGGAAGCCACAAATGAGCCTTATTCTTGTCTATTTTTTCCCTGCGCTAAATCACCACCCTCACTTCAACTGCTCAAAAGAGAACTGACCAATTTCTCTGTTGTTTATTTACCTTGGGATTTACAACGATGGTAAAATAATTTGCAACCAAAAAAAAAAGGAACAAAATTATATATATTTTACAAAGCATTAATTGAAGAAAACTATAAACAATTCCAAACAGAATTTAGTTGAGATCAGATATCAGTTCTCAATTCTTCCTTAATAAAAAGCTGATCATTTCCTGACAGATGTTGGTCGGGATGTGGAGAAAGGGGAACCCTCCTACACTGTTGGTGGGAATGCAAGCTGGTGCAGCCACTCTGGAAATCAGTATGGAGGTTCCTCAAAAAGTTGGAAATAGAGCTGCCCTATGATCTAGCAATTGCACTACTGGGTATTTACCCCAAAGATACAAACGTAGTGATCCGAAGGGGTACATGCACCCTGATGTTTATAGCAGCAATGTCCACAATAGCCAAACTGTGGAAAGAGCCAAGATGTCCATGGACAGACGAATGGATAAAGAAGATGTGGTATGTATACACACACACACACGCGCGCGCGCGCAATGAAATATTATGCAGCCATCAAAAGGAATGAAATCTTGCCATTCGCAATGACAGGATGGAACTGGAGGGTATTATGCTGAGCAAAATAAGTCAATCAGAGAAAGACATGTGTCATATGATCTCACTGATATGAGGAATTCTTAATCTCAGGAAACAAACTGAGCGTGCTGGAGTGGTGGGGGGTGGGAGGGATGGGGTGGCTGGGTGACAGACATTGGGGAGGGTATGTGCTATGGTGAGCGCTGTGAATTGTGCAAGACTGTTGAATCACAGGTCTGTACTTCTGAAACAAATAATGCAATATATGTTAAGAAAAAGAAAAAGAAGATAGCAGGAAGGGAAGAATGAAGAGGGGGAAATCAGAGGGGGAGACAACCCATGAGAGATGATGGACTCTGAAAAACAAACTGAGGGTTCTAGAGGAGAGGGGGTGGGGAATGGGTTAGCCTGGTGATGGGTATGGAAGAGGGCACGTATTGAATGGAGCAGTGGGTGTTATACGCAAACAGTGAATCATGGAACACTACATCAAAAACTAATGATGTAATGTATGGTGATTAACATAACATAATAAAATTAAAAAAATAAATAAAAATCTGATCAATACATACACACTCACTTGTACAACTAGCGTGAATGAAAAAATACTATTTTCTTTTCTGCTCCATTTTGAATTTTTCTTCTTCCAGGATCTGTTGATCCTCTTCTGTGTTACTGTTTTTCAACTGTAATATATTCTGGAAAACCCAGTTTGCTATAAACTTTTTGAAGGGAGGCTCAGGCCTCCACTGCACTAACACATCTCAAACTCCCAGCAGAGTGACCAGCACCTAGTAGGTACCAATAAATGTTTACTGAATGAATGGATGATTTGAATGTGACATTTCTTCTTCACATGAGGATCCTTCAAACTATTTTCAGATTACTCTGACATGCCTCATGTGACCCAAAGTTCACATTATGTGTAGTCCTTGGTCACTGTGCTCTCTGATGTTATACTTCTCTCCCAGAAAGCTCAGATCATGCTGACTGCGTGCTTCACCTCTGAACCTGAAACTGTTTTTCTCCTTTTATTTAGTACGAATTATCTGTGCATTTGTGCTTTCTGTGTCATTGATATAATGAGAACATTTATATTTCTAAGTAGTGAGCATCTTAGATGAGGTCCAACTGAAAAATGGAAAACACCAATTTGTAGAAATATGGGTTTGATGGAAAGTCCTCCTGACTAACATCATGAAACATCCCTTTTGGTTTCAGCCATCAGGGTTTGTTCCTATTGAAACATTTTTTTTAAACTACATTGTGCAGGCTACAAAAAGTCTTTTAATTGTCCCTTTTTTAGTATACAGTTTCTCTTTTAGTTCCATTCAGAAGCCATAGTACCATTTGGTAGAGTGACAAAGTCTGTGCTTCTCCAGAAGCAAAAGGATGAGAAGAGAGAATGCATATATGCCCATTTTAGTAATGATAACTCTAGTCTGGGGAAAGAAGAGAGCAATCACTGTGGGAAGATTTGGAAGGATTCCATTTCTTGGTACTTCCAAAAGCTGCTACTCATAAAGTGAACTATCTTTAGAACTAGTTTTCGGACTCCGTCCACTGGGATTTTTGAGGAATAAACTCAAACATTTTTGGCTAGCTTATCTCAGTGAGCCACTCTTTATGGGGTGGCTGAGTATGGTGGGCGGGTGGAAGGGAGGCCTTTTATTCCAAGCATAGAAAGAGAAATATAAAAAGTACAGATCACAGTCCTTCAGAAAAAAAAAACAACAGTGAGAAGCTTTGCATCAGTGATATTACAGTACAGAACATGAGTTCTACTCTCATAGTTACTGTCCATCAGCTTTCATAACTCCATCAGTTTCTTCCATGCCCTCCCTTTCTCTAATTTGATAACTAGCCTAAAGCATTGAGGTGGGCACCCCTTATGAGGGAGGAAAAGTGTTTTCAGATAGAAAATTTATGCTGAGGGCAATAATAAAATGATTAGAGCTAAAACTTTTATACACAGAAAAAGAAGAGGCAAAACAATATTTTTCCTTCCAGTTTTGCACACTGATAACGATCAGAACCCTAATTATTTAATTGATGTTTGTGGTCACTGATCTTCCTTTTCATTTGTAATAAGTTGTAGTAGTTCTCCCATCTTTGGTCTCCATATTTCCTCCTTAGTGTCTCCTATCTCCATTTGTTCTCCTGCTTTACCCGGGGCAGTTTTGCCTCTAATCTTTTCTGGTCTACCACCAGTAACAGGCCCATTCCTATGGCCCAACCCACAGATTTGCCCCTTGGCTCTTAGTCTCTGACGTCTTGGATCAGTGCATTAAGACTGACCCTCAGCAATCAATTCTTATCTAGGATCTCTCCACTAAAATTCAGGCTGATATTTCAAGACACAGATAGCGTCCCATTTGCTGAAGTCCATCTCTGATGGATCATGTGTCCCCAACAAGTGGCAGGGAGGAGACAGTATCTAGAGATGTTTTAAAAGGAAGGATCAAGAGATATACTTGCTGATTCGATAGATATTAAGTGAGATCACACTTACAATCATCACTATTTGGAGAACGAAGTACTGGAAAATGAAGAGGCCATTTTTGGGCAGCAATCAACATGCATGGTCATAAAAGAAAGAGGATGTACTTGGTTGAGCAAATGAATATAGGGTAGAGTTTGGGAAAAGATTGTATGTTTTAATGTGTTAAGATAACTTTTGAAGGAATAGATACGACCCTGAATTTAAATATGTACTACTGAAAAAAATGCCAAGAAACAGACGTAATTATTGTCACTAAACAAGTCCCCACCAAAATACTTCCTTGGAGTTCACATACAGGACCAGAAAATGGTCCAAAATAGCAATGATAAATACAGAGTCTAGTTAAAAAAAAAATAAAAATATTCTGTACCAGGCTCATTTTTCTACTGAGGAAAATTCACACCTAGAATACCAGAAAAAGGAATATATATGTGGCAACACTGTAAGTTTTCTCCCCCACAATGAACCCAGGTAAGTGGAGATCTCATACATTTTATGTAAAATTTAAGGCAAAAAACATAAAGAGAATGCATTAATACAGTTGGCTGAACTTATAAAATGTAAGACAGTGTGAGTCAAGAACACAAATTTAAGTATATTAAAGCTAAGAAGACTGCTGTTTCTCTCGTAACACCACCCACTTAAACAAATCTTGGGGGATACGTAGTGTAGAATTTGTCCATTATTTTGGGACTCAGGCTTTCCATTTTTTAATATAGCAATTAAATTGTTTACTCTTAAACTACTCAGTTGTTCAAGTCATCTAACTACCCATGTGCCACAACATCAATCATAAACATTTCAATCATCAACATTTTCTGAATCCTCAATTTAAAACTGACATTTTGTGGAAGACTGCCTTCAGAGACATCATTGTTTTTCCTTATATGTCCAAACTGTACCTAACTGGCATATATTTTCAAATTGAAAGTAAGACCATTTAGGGTGTACCAGAAAATCTCAAAAACCCACTTTTAGTTGGAGCATATTTTTAAAGCTTGAAAGAATGTTTGGTTTGTACGCAAGTTTAATGCTATAAAGGAATGAAGTCAAACACTGTTAGACTAGATGAGTCATTTTTCCTCCAAAAATGCAAAGCAGATGCATATTTGGAAGAATGAATTAAGAATTAAATATTGTGTTGGGGGGTGGAGCAAGATGGCAGAGGAGTAGGAGACCTGGATTTCGTCTGGTCTCAAGAATTCAGCTGAATAGGGATCAAACCATTCTGAACGCCTACGAACCCAACAGGAGATCGAAGATAAGAAGAGTAACAACACTCTGAACAGAAAAGCGACCCCTTCATGGAAGGTAAGACGTGCGGAGAAGTGAATCCGAGGCAATATTCGGGAGGATAGACGGCAGGGGAGGGGGCCTCCGTGGGCCGCTTCTGGCAAGTGATAGAGCCGCGGAGCACAAAATCGGAACTTTTAGAAGTCGGCTCCGCTGAGGGACGTCGCTCCAGTGGCTAAGCAGGGGGTGGAACCATCGCGGGACAGTGTGGTCTCAGAACCCTCGGGGCCACAGAAAGACCGGGGGTGCCTGAGTGCGGCAGAGCTCCCAGGTATCGGAGCGGGGAAGCCGGCTGCAGAGACAGAGTCAAGGCACGGGCTCTCAGCTCGGGGTGGCCATAAACTGTGATCTGCGGCCCAGTCGGGCTACTGCTCCTCCAGCTGGGACCCAACAAGCGGCAGAGCCAGGGAGACTCCCCTTCCTCCCCCGGGAGGAGCAGCGCGGGAGCGCACCGCAGGGATCTGCTGGGTTTGGAGACTCCACACGGGTCGGGTGCCAGAGATAGAAACGCTCGGTCACAGGCCGGGTGAGCACGGAGAGCGGCCGGAGACCGGGGAGACGAGAGTGACTGCTTTTCTCTGGGGGCACACTGAGGAGCAGGGCCCCGAGTTCTCAGCTCCTCCGGGTGGAGATTGGGAGGCCACCATTTTCACCCTGGTCCTCCAAAGCTGTACCGAGAGCTTGCAGGGAACAAAAGCTCCTGAGAGCAAACCCAAGCAGCTTGCTTAGCCCGGACCCACAAGGGCAGGGCAATTCCGCCTCCAGCAAAGACATTTGGGAACCACGGCAACAGGTCCCTCCCCCAGAAGATCAGCACGAACAGCCCCAAGCCAAGACCAAGTTTACCGATCAAGGAGAACGGAAGAACTCCAGCGCTAGGGAATATTGCACACAGAATTCATGGCTTTTTTACCATAATTCATTAGTTTTTCAAAGTTAATTTTTTAACTGTTTTTTGAATTTTTCTTTGTCCCTTTTTCAAACATCTTATCATTCCCTTTTTAAAAAAACATTATTTATTTTTCATTTTTAGAGTCGTATTTTTATCCATTCATAGTAGTTACCCTTATTTTTGGCATATATATATGTTGTTCTCTCTTTAAAATTTTGAGATACAATATCTTCTAGCAGATCAAAATATACCCTAAATCACTAGTGTACGGCTTTTTTCTAGTCTCCTGCCTGATCACATTCTCTCTTTTTTTTTTCTATTTCTTTTTTCTTTTTCTTTTTAAATCTTCTCCATTCTTTTTAAAAACAACTTATCTTATCAATTCCTTCTACAGAATCATTTATAATTTTCATCTTTACAATCATCTGCCATCCCTTCATTGTATCAACCCTTATTTTGTATATATATGAGTCTTTCTTCCTTTAAAATTTTAGCAGGCACTTTTTTCTAACAGACCAAAATATGCCCAAAAGCTAGTGTGTGCCACTGATCCATGCACTAGCCTGATCATATTTGATCATATTCTGTTTTTTTTTGTTTTCTTCTGTTTTTGTTTGTTTTTATCTTTTTCTTTTTCCTTTTTTTTTCTCTTCTTTCTTTCCCTTTCTTGTCCCCTGGTTTCAGGTCTTTTCTGATTTGTATAGAGTATATTTGTGGAGATGTTGTTAACCTGTTAGCACTCTGTTCTCTCATTCATCTGTT
Organism: Callorhinus ursinus; assembly: GCF_003265705.2. Taxonomy (NCBI): domain Eukaryota; kingdom Metazoa; phylum Chordata; class Mammalia; order Carnivora; family Otariidae; genus Callorhinus; species Callorhinus ursinus. The sequence goes on along the minus strand of NW_027397074.1, from coordinate 82,131,359 downwards.
CTCCTCTGAACAAAATGACAAGACGAAAAAAATCACCTCAACAAAAAGAACAAGACGTACTACCGTCTGCCAGGGACCTACTCAATACTGATATTAGTACGATGTAGGACCTAGAGTTCAGAATCATGACATTAAGATACTAACTGGCCTTGAAAGAAGCGTGGAAGTTATTAGAGAAACCCTTACTGGAGAAATAAAAGAACTAAAATCTAACCAAGTCGAAATCAAAGGTGCAATCAAAAGGGGGCACTAACTGCTAGGATAAATGAGGCAGAAGAAAGAATCAGCGATATAGAAAACCAAATGATGGAAAATAAAGAGGCTGAGAAAAAGAGAGATAAACAACTACAGGATCACGAGGGCAGAATTCGAGGATAAGCGATAAGATAAGACGAAACAACATTGGAATAACTGGGATCCCAGAAGAAGAAGAAAGAGAGAGAGGGGCAGAAGGTATATTGGAGCAAATTATAGCAGAGAACTTCCCTAATGTGGGGAAGGAAACAGGCATCAAAATCCAGGAGGCACAGAGAACCCCTCTCAAAATCAATAAAAACAGGTCAACACCCCGAAATCTAATAGTAAAACTTATGAGTCTCAGAGACAAAGAGAAAATCCTGAAAGCAGCTCGGGAGAAGAGATATGTAACCTACAATGGTAGAAACATTAGATTGGCAACAGACCTATCCACAGAGACCTGCCAGGCCGGAAAGGACTGGCATGATATCTTCAGAGCACTAAACGATAAAAATATGCAGCCAAGAATACTATATCCAGCTAGGCTGTCATTGAAAATAGAAGGAGAGATAAAAAGCTTCCAGAACAAACAAAAACTAAAGGAATTTGCAAACACAAAACCAGCCAGACAAGAAATATTGAAAGAGGTCCTCTAAGCTAAAAGAGAGCCTAAAAGGAGCATAGATCAGAAAGGAGCACAGACAATATACAGTAACAGTCACCTTACAGGCAATAGAATGGCACTAAATTCATATCTTTAATAGTTAGCCTGAATGTAAATGGGCTCAATACCCCAATCAAAAGACACAGGCTATCAGATTGGATTAAAAAACAAGACCCATCCATATGCTGTCTGCAAGAGACTCATTTTAGACCCAAAGACACCCCCAGATTGAAAGTGAGGGGGTGGAAAACTATTTACCATGCTAATGGACACCAAAAGAAAGCTGGGGTGGCAATCCTTATATCAGACAAATTAGATTTTAAAACAAAGACTGTAATAACAGATGAGGAAGGACACTATATCCTACTTAAAGGGTCTATCCAACAAGAAGATCTAACAATTGTAAATATCTATGCCCCTAACGTGGGAGCAGCCAATTATATAAGGCAATTAATAACAAAAGCAAAGAAACACATTGACAACAATACAATAATAGTGGGGGACTTTAACACCCCCCTGACTGAAATGGACAGATCATCTAAGCAAAAGATCAACAAGGAAATAAAGACTTTAAATGACACACTGGACCAAATGGACTTCACAGACATATTCAGAATATTCCATCCCAAAGCAACAGAATACACATTCTTCTCTAGTGCCCATGGAACATTCTCCAGAATTGATCACAACCTAGGTCACAAATCAGGTCTCAACTGGTCCCAAAAGATTGGGATTATTCCCTGCATATTTTCAGACCACAATGCTTTGAAACTAGAACTCAATCACAAGAGGAAAGTCGGAAAGCATTCAAATACATGGAGGCTAAAGAGCATCCTCCTAAGGAATGAATGGGTCAACCAGGAAATTAAAGAAGAATTAAAAAAATTCATGGAAACCAATGAAAATGAAAACACAACTGTTCAAAATCTTTGGGATACAGCAAAGGCATTCCTGAGAGGAAAGTATATAGCAATACAAGCCTTTCTCAAGAAACAAGAAAGGTCTCAAATACACAACCTAACCCTACACCTAAAGGAGCTGGAGAAAGAACAGCAAATAAAGCCTAAACCCAGCAGGAGAAGAGAAATCATAAAGATCAGAGCAGAAATCAATGAACTAGAAACCAAAAGAACAGTAGAACAGATCAACGAAACTAGGAGCTGGTTCTTTGAAAGAATTCACAAGATTGATAAACCCCCTGGCCAGACTTATCAAAAAGAAAAGAGAAATGACCCAAATCAACAAAATCATGAATGAAAGAGGAGAGATCACAACCAACACCAAAGAATTACAAACAATTATAAGAACATATTATGAGCAACACTATTCCAGCAAATTAGATAACCTGGAAGAAATGGGTGCATTCCTAGAGATGTATCAACTACCAAAATTGAACCAGGAAGAAATAGAACCTGAACAGACCTATAACCACTAAGGAAATTGAAGCAGTCATCAAAAATCTCCCAACAAACAAAAGTCCAGGGTCAGATGGCTTCCCAGGGGAATTCTATCAGACATTTAAAGAAGAATTAATACCTATTCCCTGATACTGTTCCAAAAAATAGAAATGGAAGGAAAACTTCCAAACTCATTTTATGAGGCGACCATTACCTTGATCCCAAAACCAGACAAAGACCCCATCAAAAAGGAGAATTACAGACCAATATCCTTGATGAACATGGATGCAAAAATTCTCACCAAAATGCTAGCCAATAGGATCCAACAGTCCATTAAAAGAATTATTCACCATGACCAAGTGGGATTTATCCCTGGGCTGTAAAGCTGGTTCAACATCCGCAAATCAATCAACATGATACAATACATTAACAAAAGAAAGAACAAGAATCATATGCTCCTCTCAATAGATGCAGAAAAAGCGTTTGACAAAGTACAGCATCTTTTCTTGATCAAAAGTTTTCAGAGTATAGGGATAGAGGGTACATGCCTCAATATAAAAGCCCTCTATGAAAAACCTACAGCGAATATCATTCTCAATGGGGAAAAGCTGAGAGCTTTTCCCCTAAGGTCAGGAACGCGGCAGGGATGTCCACTCTCACCACTGCTATTCAACATAGTATTAGAAGTCCTAGCCACAGCAATCAGACAACAAAAAGAAATCAAAGGCATCCAAATCGGCAAAGAGGAAGTCAAACTCTCACTCTTTGCAAATGATATGATACTGTATGTGGAAAACCCAAAAGACTCCACCCCAAAACTGCTAGAACTCATACAGGAATTCAGTCAAGTGGCAGGCTATAAAATCAATGCACAGAAATCAGTGGCATTCCTATACACCAACAACAAGACAGAAGAGAGACAAATCAAGGAGTCGATCCCATTTACATTTGCACCCAAAACCGTAAGATACCTAGGATAAATTTAACCAAAGAGGCAAAGGATCTGTACTCAGAAAACTATAAAACAGTCATGAAAGAAATTGAAGAAGACACAAAGAAATGGAAAAACGTTCCATGCTCATGGATTGGAAGAACAAACATTGTGAAGATATAAATGCTACCTAGAGCAATCTACACATTCAATGCAATCCCCATCAAAATACCATCCACCTTTTTCAAAGAAATGGAACAAGTAATCCTAAAATTTGTATGGAACCAGAAGAGACCCCGAATAGCCAGAGGAATCTTGAAAAAGAAAAGCAAAGCTGGCGGCATTACAATTCCGGACTTCCAGCTCTATTACAAAGCTGTCATCATCAAGACAGTATGGTACTGGCACAAAAACAGACACATAGATCAATGGAACAGAATAGAAAGCCCAGAAATGGACCCTCAACTCTATGGTCAACTCATCTTTGACAAAGCAGGAAAGAATGTCCAATGGAAAAAAGAGAGTCTCTTCAACAAATGGTGTTGGGAAAATTGGACAGCCACATGCAGAAGAATGAAACTGGACCATTTCCTTACACCACACACAAAAATAGACTCCAAATGGTTGAAAGACCTAAACGTGAGACAGGAGTCCATCAAAATCCTAAAGGAGAACACAGGCAGCCACCTCTTCCACCTCAGCTACAGCAACTTCTTCCTAGAAACATCGCCAAAGGCAAGGGAAGCCAGGGCAAAAATGAACTCTTGGGATTTCATCAAGATAAAAAGCTTTTGCACAGCAAAGGAAACAGTCGACAAAACCAAAAGATAACCGACAGAATAGGCGAAAATATTTGCAAATGACATATCAGATAAAGGGCTAGTATCCAAAATCTATAAAGAACTTATCAGACTCAACACCCAAAGAACAAATGATCCAATGAAGAAATGGGCTGAAGACATGAACAGACATTTTTCCAAAGAAGACATCCAAATGGCCAACAGACACATGAAAAAGTGCACAACATCGCTCGGCATTGGCATCAGGGAAATCCAAATCAAAACCTCAATGAGATACCACCTCACACCCGTCAGAATGGCTAAAATTAACAAGTCAGGATACGGCAAATTTTGGCGGGGATGTGGAGAAAGGGGAACCCTCCTACACTGTTGGTGGGAATGCAAGCTGGTGCAACCACTCTGGAAAACAGTATGGAGGTTCCTCAAACAGTTGAAAATAGAGCTAACATATGATCCAGCAATTGCACTACTGGGTATTTACCCCAAAGATACAAATGTAGGGATCCGAGGGGGACGTGCACCCCAATGTTTATAGCAGCAATGTCCACAATAGCCAAACTGTGGAAAGAGCCAAGATGTCCATTGAGAGGTGAATGGATAAAGAAGATGTGGTATATATACACAATGAAATATTATGCAGCCATCAAAAGGAATGAAATTTTGCCATTTGCAACGATGTGGATGGAACTGGAGGGTGTTATGCTGAGTGAAATAAGTCAATCAGAGAAAGACATGTATCATATGACCTCACTGATATGAGGAATTCTTAATCTCAGGAACAAACTGAGGGTTGCTGGAGTGGTGGGGCATGGGAGGGATGGGGTGGCTGGGTGATAAGACATTGGGGAGGGTATGTGCTACGGTGAGCACTGTATATTGTACAAGACTGATGAATCATGGATCTGTACTTCTGAAATAATGCATTATATGTTAAGAAAAAAAAAAGAAGATAGCAGGAGTGGAAGAACGAAGGGGAGTAAGTCGGAGGGGGAGACGAACCATGAGAGATGATGCACTCTGAAAAACAATCTGAGGGTTCTAGAGGGGAGGGCGGTGGGGGGATGGGTTAGCCTGGTGATGGGTATTAAAGTGGGCACATTCTGCGTGGAGCACTGGGTGTTATGCACAAACAATGAATCATGGAACACTACATCAAAAACTAATGATGTAATGTATGGTGATTAACATAACAATAAAAAATTATTAAAAAAACAAAAACAAAGACAGAAAAAAAAGAATTAAATATTGTGTTAACATTATACTTAAAATTTAAGCTTAATATATCTGGAAACAAATTAGTAAGGTTGTAATTAAACCTGTAGGCTTTGAGTACATTTTAAAATAGAATCATAAAACAAAAACCTACAGGAAGTTTTAAAGCTAAGGCTCCCCCCCAAAAAAATAAATAAAAAATAAAGCTAAGGCTCCCAGGCTAACACCTTGATTTTAAAATCTAATCACATTGTCATACCCTAATTAAAAAAAAAAAATCAGCAATTACATAGCTGCTTTCTAAGGTCAGTTTAACTACCTCTCCGTCATTACAGAGCTTTCAAATTTATTTGATAAAAAGACTTGGCAAATTTTAAATTAGAGCAAACAGACATGGGTAGTAAGGTAGTAATTCCTATACATAATTTCTTTGGTTTATTTTCTGTGATATTATTTGCTACAAGGAATTAAAAATGTGAATTTAAGTCAAACTATTCTGCTTTCATACCATTCTGGCTTTTACACTATTATAAAAAATACTTAGTTTGTTTTAAGCTACACTAGTGAGAGAGAATGTGGAAAGTCTCATCATCCCATAATGTTGCAAGTCTTTCCTTTTCACTCTGGGAGAGAGGTTTTTCCCTAGCTGAACAGGGGAGACCACTTTCAAAAGAGAGAAAGATGACTTTTGCAGAAATGAAGGAAGTTCACAGGTAAAAATTATCATACCACAATATTACAAAGTGTCCCTGAGATTATATCCTACAGTTTTGGCACTAATGAGAAAGTGGGAGTAAACTATCATTAAGAGAAAATTTTTAAAAAGTCTTCCAGGACACAAGGTGTGGACAAAATAAACAAATTTGGAAATTCCCAATAATGATGCAACAACACAAAAAGTCATCCAACTCTTGGTGTATGTCTTTCTATGTGAACATACACTTTTATATTTAATGTTAAAAAAACTGATTTCTTGCCATTGATAAAACTTATCTGTTTGTAATCTCCTTTACATGCCACATCCAATCTTGTTCTTTTCTTCTACTGGTCCCTCCTGAAGCAGCCTTCCTCTGATGCCTTGTAAAACTATCTATAGTCTAGTTTTCCCTGTAGGCTTAAGCTTACCTTACATGATGGCCCCAATGTGGTCCTTTGGGACCTTCTAAGTTGTAAATAATCTGTCCACTCAAAACACGCATAGGGTGCCTGGTGTTCATTTCTTTCTACCTCTTACTGCAGTTATTAGCATATACATTCTGGAAGCTGTGTTTGCTATCATGACAAACATAAATCTGGGTAACAAGTCTGTAATCGTTTCATTTTGCTCCAGAAATACATGGAGTGATGCCGGGGAAATGCTATTTCTAAATGTTCCACCCACCACAAATGGGTGATTCTTTGTCAGATGACTTTTAAGGGTAAGCACCATTAACTAAAAAACTGCATTACTCTCTGCGCATTCAAATGTATTGAGTGATATGTAATCTTCCTATAGTCATATGCAAACTTCTTGTTTTTATTGTGTTCTAGAGGTTGGAAAAGCAAAAGTTGAATTTCATGAAAATCTAAAGACCAAGAGAGCATATGTGGTTAATTAATTCTAGTCTAGAGGAGCTGGTGGGCATGGATGCTGGATCCCTTATGTGGGATGGGATTCACAAATTAAGGAAGTGGTCAGGAAGGGGATCCTTAGGCATTAGGCCACTCAAATCAGCTTCTGCTATTTTTGAGAACCACCATAGATTTTTAAAAACTGGAAAATAATATATTTTTCTTCAATTAAAGAAACAAAGCCCCAATTTTGATTTCTGAATGGAATCTATATGTTCATGAAAACCGGATTTGTTTCCAGACCTGTAGCATATGTAAGAAAGTTCTTATATAAAAACAAACAATGTGATAAATACAAATGTTTTTCAAATACTGGATAATTCTGTCCACATATCACAGGCAAAAGCCAGGCTCCAGGATGATGTACCTGGGTGGCTCTCCATTGTTGGGAGAGTATTCAGTGCCTCACTATTTACTAGGCTGGCAGGTCAAGGCTGCTGGGCTGTTATGGTCTAGAATACTGACACCATATTGTTTTTAGTTTAGTGAGTCCTGCACCCTTTGAAATTTTAAATCTGAAGCACACCAAAAACAATAGCAAAATGTCTTTGTGAAATATGTCTGAATCTATAACTTAGTATCTCTTTAAGTATTGTTGGCAGTAAAAAAGAGAAATTGCAAGCAAAAGGGGTGGGTTAATTGAAAGTTATAAAGAAGCCAGTGAGTGAAAAGTATAAAGAAGGAATGAAAGCAATTTTAGACTGTGTCACTCACTGTTTAGTTTATGCCCTCTGTGTTAGTTCAGTTTCTTCTCTTCTCATTTTCTTTTTGAGTGTTTGAATGTGCAGTATTCTCTGCATTATTTACTGTCTGGTGTTTCTTGGTTCGTTGCCACATAAACGGCACCTGATTTAATGCTTTTAGTGCAAAGTTTCTTTTTTTTCTTTTTTCAAACGAAAACCGAGTCATCTTTAAAAATGCATCCCTTGTTTCTAGAATCAACTGCATACATAAATACTGTTCCAAGTAAAGGAAGTTTTATCTCCCCAAGGCTAGAGACACTTGGAATGCTTGCAGCATCTATTTTACAGAAGAAAGGATAAAATGAGAATGTTGGAGAATGACTTTTGCTACAATCCTCCTTGAAGAATAATTGTCTAGCTTGGTTTTAAAGCAACAGAGTGGGGTTCTGCCACAAACATTCACAGATTCATACTTAAATTTTTCAATGCGGTACACAATTTTACAAATGGAAACCCCAGGTTGGGGAAGTGGATAGCAGCAGATCTGGCACTGGAACTGCACTCACTGATGCTCTCAGTTCGATTCTTTTCCTACTATGTTTCGCTGCCTCTCATAATAACCGCTGACTGGGAAGGTGGTAGCGTTTGGTGATGTTTGCGAGGATATTTTCAGCACCATTAAGGATTAAGTATCATAAACTTCAAAGGAAAATAATTTTAGGACCATTAATGTAATTTTTGTTATTATTCCCACACAGATAAAGCTCATTAGTCTATTGATGAAAATAAAAAATTAGTCTACAATATTTTTTTTTTGGTTTAGGACAAAAACTTAGAAGATACAGTAGAGTTTCTGATTTAGCAAACAATGTATTATAAAAAGGGTCTAGAAAGCGTTTTAAGGCAGGCAGAGTTTCAAGTTACAAGTGTTTTATAGGTCCTTTTGAACAACAGATGAAGGAGATAAACCTGTTCTGGAAATGTACCAAATAAAATTCTTGGTGACCAAAAAGAATGGTATATACACACAACCCACACATAACAAACTTGATTAAACTTCTGTAGCTGTGAGAGATTCATGTGATTAAAGTCCCTCAAATTGTGTTGTGTTGTACTTTGTCATTTACTATATATACCTTTCCTATCTTGTAAAATTTACACTAGACATTTACTTCTTTGACCCCTAAGTTTTAGAGAATGCTTTTTTAAAGAACCATAAATGACATTTTCCATGCTCTTAATGAAATGGAATGTCCATAAGGAAGAGAAAGAAGGGATGAGTCTTTTTGTCACTAAAAAACAGATGTCTTTGAAAGTTTCACTTCCAATGCTTTGAATGTAGGTTTTATCAGTTTGTGATTCATGCATGATACATTTCTTGAACTTCAAGACTAGTGTTAAAAATGTTGCTTTATTTTTTGTTACCATTCATAGAAGGTTTTGGAATGCTTTACACGTTGTTGTTTTTTCTTTTTATCAAGTATGAATTGATAAAACATATTTATGAGGTGAGACAGATGAAACCTCTAACTCTCATTTTGACATCTCCTTCTCCTGCTGAAGGATTCTGGTACCACTGGGATGTTTCATGTTTTGAAAAACAACCACAGCAGTGGTAAAAAAAAAAAAAAATACCCACCGGCTCGTTTCCTAATATGGTGGAGCCATGTTATTAGTATAATTAGTACAGACACTGATAAACGGCTCCGGCAACATAGAAAATCTTTGTTCATCCTTTACCTTATTCTCAACAGTCTTTCCAAGATGACAAAAGGCAATCTGACCGTGCTGATCTTTGCTCTTGCACTGAGGATGAAAACCCATAGTAAGTAAGGAGTGCAGGTGCAGGATGCTCCTTATATCCCCAGCTTGTGAGATGGCCATCACTTGCACCCTTCCTGCACATGTAAAAGTCAGCAGAGATGAATGATCAGTCTCCTAATTAACAAACCAACTCATGGGTTTTGCATCATTTTCCTGAGTTCTTACCGAGGGTCAGTAAGGAAATTGCTCCCTTGAAGTATATCTCTGTTATTACCCAGCACTGTAAGTCAGAGTACTGTCTTTAGTGTCTGTGAACATATGTTCTAGAAAGATTAGTCACAAAATCTAAAACTTATGAGAGAAAATTACTGCTCCATCAAAGTAATTTATGGGATCATGGGCAGAAGAGCCATTAGATATGGCAACCATAGTGATTGGACAGTATTTCATACTGTTAAAAGGGTGTTGTACATGATAAACTCTCAATAGAAACAGCTGTAAATTACTTTCAGTTGAAGTGTGATAAGGTTTCAAATGATTACATTATATGAGCACAAGTGAAAAATTTCATCTGAATGTTGAAATTCAAATTTTACCCTGAATTTCAAGTACCCTCAGTGGATCACACCTGCAAAGTATCACCTCTATGGCCCTATCTCTCCTTTTTTCCCTCATGCTTCCTACCTAATGTCTAAATACATAAACATGTTTAATTTAAAAGTGCTTTGCACATGTACATAGACTTTGTTTGACATTTTGCATTTCTCTATGCCACGCCATTAGCCTCAAACTATCTTTAACTTCACATTAAGTAAGTTGAAACTGGTGGTAAGATTTTAGATTATGATGAATATTTTGCAAGTTGTAATCCTCACTCTAGCCTTAATTAGGTGTATGACTATGGGAAAGTTATTTAACTTCTTGAGGTTAAAGTATTATTAGTAAATGTGATTATCCCTATCATCATCATCATCATGGAACACTTGCTCTGTGCATAATGTATCATGTGGCAAATTTAATTCTCATGCTTATTTTGAGAGATAAGTATTATGATTCTTATTTTATAGATTGACTATGGGTCAAAAAAGGAGGTCCAAATTCCACTGCACAGGAGAATTAGAATATATCTGAAATTAATGTATTTCTAAATTTTATTTTACGACTACAAATAGATTTAATATCAATCTACATTTCTAAGTACTATGATTAAAAGTACCTTTTGTGCTAAAGAAATCCATAAGCATTATGATACACCATTATTAGCAAAAAAAAGTTTAATAAATTTAACAAAATCAGAAACCTTTAAATATCAATGCTTAGACTCTCCCTCCAGAGATTCTGATTTAACTTAAACCTGGATGGTTTTAATACGTAGCCACAGTTGAAAACCACTGATCTAATACAGTTATGACATTACTCATATGGCCTAGAAATAACCAAATTGAGATGTCAAATTGATATCTAACAGATGAAATCCCAATAACTCAATAGTTTGGGGTATTCTGGTCTATTCATGTGATATAAGATGTAAAATAAATGAACTTTAATTACTCAGTTGGCTGTGGGTATGCTGAGTGTACAATTTTTCAACTGTTTTACTTTCCATGCTGGGAATAATTTTACATCACTTACATTGGAGAATCACCAGGAATGGCATATTACTTTGACATAATACCCTAGAATCAGATGAGCTCAAACGTATCCTCTAGAACCCATTAACATATCCAAGCAAGGGGTTGCAGGACACAGAAGGAAACTTACATAAGTTGGGAAAAGCTTGGCATGAGGAGTCCCTAAACTTGGCTTTGGGGCTAGGTTCTGCCTCCAATTAACTCAGTGCTTAGGCCATTTTCTTCCCTGAGTCTGTTTCCTCACTTGCCAAATAGAGGAGGTAGATTAAGTGACTGCTAAGTTTCCCTGTAGTCCTAGTTTACTTTGAGTTCCAGGTTGATGGTATATATATGGTAATTAACAACCCCAAAATGCTACACTGGAAAATTCACTACACTATTTCAAATCTCCTTTATATCAAGCATAAATATACTGAAGTGCTGAATTAAATTTCAATGAGTACATGACCTCCTTTGGGAATCATTTTTTCCCCCCTACAAGCCTATTTCAATGCAGGAATTTTTCTGCAGGGTTAATTTCTCCTTGTCATTCATAATACATAAACTGATAGAAATTTTCTTTACATTCCACTGTGAGATATTTTAATTTATCCATACCCTAATATGTAAACATTAAGGCTACAGGAAAGGGAATTGTGAGTTTTGAAACAATCAAAAACTCAGAGGAACTCTTCCACTCAGGCATGTCAACAATACAAAACATACAAAGGAGTTATGGGAAAACAACTGTGCACTTATATTACACATTCAGACCAGAGAGTTTCATGCTTCACAAAAATCCATCCTTTGTTCTAGAAAGGCAGAGCATATGCACATGGTAAGCCTGCATAAGAGAGTTCTAAGCCCTTTGACTGAATTACCTTTCTACAAAGATGCCCCTTGAGAAATCTTCAGCAAAAGAAGAGGGAAGGATGAAGAGAGAGCGAGAAAGGGAGAGAGGGGAGAAAGAGAACAAACTTGTTCTGTATAAACCGGGTCGTACCAAACTAGGGGAAAAAGAGAGTACAGGGTCCCAGAGAGTTACAGAACAGTATTTGCAGGCTCCAATTTGGTGGCATAAAAATGCATGTTACCTAGAGCTGTCCCACTGTGTGCTGTGGAATAGAATACTCTTAGCTATTTTGGGACAGCTGCCATTGTCCTCCTCGTGTGTTCTCACTGGGTTATTCTCTCTTAGGGCTCCCCCAGTGGAGCTGCCTGCCTCCCATGTCTCCCATTAGAGCACAGGCTGCCTGAACCAACTGTGCTAATGCTCTAGGGATCTCTTATGTTCTTCCCACACTTACGAGACTTGGACAGGATGATCTCCTGAGTGACAAATACACCCTCTCAGAATCACTTTTCCCTTATGGAAAGACCCTCAGTGGGCTTCCCTCAACAGTGTCAGCGAAATGGCAAGAAATTTTAGAAAATATTTCTAAGGTAAACATACAGTGTAAAATTAGTTTCAGGAGCAGAATGTAGTGATTCATCACTTGCATACAACACCAGGTGCTCATCACAAGTGCCCTCCTTAATGCCCATCACCCATTTATACAACACCAGGTGCTCATCACAAGTGCCCTCCTTAATGCCCATCACCCATTTAGCCTATCCCCCACCCACCTCCCCTCCAGCAACCCTCAGTGTGTTCTCTAGAGTTAAGAGTCTGTTTCTTGGGGCGCCTGGGTGGCTCAGTCGTTAAGCGTCTGCCTTCGGCTCAGGTCATGATCCCAGGGTCCTGGGATCGAGCCCCACATCGGGCTCCCCGCTCCACGGGAAGCCTGCTTCTCCCTCTCCCACTCTCCCTGCTTGTGTTCCCTCTCTTGCTGTCTCTCTCTCTGTCAAATAATTAAATCTTAAAAAAAAAAGAAGAAAGAACAAAAAGACATTTTTTTAAAAAAAAAGAAGTCTGTTTCTTGGTTTTCTTTTTGCCCCCTATGATCATTTGTTTTGTTTCTTGAATTCCACATATGAGTGAAATCTTACGGTATTTGTCTTTCTCTGACTGACTTACTTTGCTTAGCATAATACTCTCTAGCCCCATCCACATCATCACCAATGGAAAGATTTCATTCTTTTTGATGACTGAGTAATATTCCACTGTATATAGTTACTACATTTTCTTTTTCCATTCATCAGTCAGTGGACACTTGGGCTGTTTCCATAGTTTGGCTCTTGTAGATAATGCTGCTATAAACATAGGGGTGCATGTATCCCTTCAAATTTGTACTTTTGTATTCTTTGGTTAAATACCTAGTAGCCTAATTGCTGGATTGTAGGATAGTTCTATTTTAACTTTTTGAGGAAACTCCATACTGTTTTCACATTGCAGTAAATATTTTAAGATTAAGAGCTCGTGGAGTAACTGAGGGAGAAAGCCTATAGAAGCAGGATACAAGTTTAGCTTTGACATTTATTAGGTTTAGAAAATACAGGTAAGTTGTTTGAATGCACTGTATATTCTTAAAATGCAGATAATATAAAATTAATGAAAGTGAACCACATGGAAACATTCTCTGGGAAAGTTATTGAATTTCAGGAATAAAGAATGTTATAAACTTCCAGATAGAAGAAACATGTCACCCTCAATACAAAAAGAAATCAAGTTATCTCAGATTTGTCTTCTGCAACATTATATGCCAGAAGATAATACAGCTTGGAAAGAGAAAAGAAAGTGATCCCAGAATTCTTTACTGAGTCAAATTATCATTCATTTATGAAGTGACAGTCCATTTTAAATTTGATGGACACACACACAGAAGCAACAGCAAGACACTTTAAGAGAGCTAAGGTATTATTGTTTTTTTTTTTCTTTAAGATCTGAATGGGTAACTCATGATATAAAACTGGAAGAAAGTACAGATTCAATTAAACATACAATCTAGATTTCAATAACCATTACAAAAAGTTATTTTATCAAGTAACATAATTTAATAATATATGATTTGTGATTTAACATATAATTTAATACATATAATTCAAATCAAGGTACAGGGTATAGTTCTTGAGGGAAAATGTACAGAGAGAAAGATAAATCAACAGGGAAAAATACAGTAAATACAAGAAAAGACATTTTCCTTCTATTTGTTTTGTTCTTGTTGTATGGGGGGAAGGAGATAAAAATGAGATACAATCCCCTTCTCTTTTCTGGGACATCAGAAGATACTGATGGATAAAACTAGGCAAATGGAAGCAAGAAAAAAATGAATACAATATCAATACTATGCAAAGAAGAATTCGGTATACATTTTATTATATGGGATTGAGAGGGACCACTTTACTGGTAGAAATAATCGTAAGTAAAAAGCTAGCTATATGCACTGATACATCTATAAAGCAATAATTGTTAGCAGTGCAAGAGAAAGTTGAGATAAACAATTTTAGCACATCTCTCGATTTGATAAATATGTAAACAAAAATATCTGTGGAAAAAGAAGATTGAATCAAATAATTACTGTTTTATCAGATAGCATTATAACTAAGCACAACTCCTCAAACAGATACTTATTCTAATCTCAAGTGCTCAAAGTCAACCCTACATTAGGTGAGAGAGAAACCCAGTGTATTCCAAAAAGAAGATAAGATAGAAACTATACTCTCTGAAAATAATATTCAGATATTTTTATAAGTGAGATGACAAATGAAAAAGAACCAGAGACATCAATTTGTCAAGCTCTTGAAATTTGCATCAATGCTGATTTATTATGCATCTGCTATGTGCCAGGTATGAGCCTTGTCTCAAGATAGAATGCCTACAGAGACACAACCACTGCCCCTTGGAGTTCATAAGACAGATGTCACCATTAGAATTTGCAAAGGTTTCCCTCTAGCTCTGAGTCCTCCTCTAATTCATGGGCCAGCTATTTTTTTTTTTCTGTAAAGGGGAAAATAGTAAATATTTGGCTATGAGGGCTCTTTGGTCTCTATCACAACTCCTGAGCTCTGCTGCTACTGGATGAAGGATCCACGGACAGAATGTAAACTAGAGTTGTGGCCAGATTCCACCTGCTGCTTAGTTGGCTGGCTGCAGCTGTCAGGAAACCTACTTTCCCTCCCAGCCAGAGCACTAAAAATAGCTCTCTTTCATTTTTTTTTTTGATCTTTCTTATAATCTCAACAGGACTGCTTACTTTATGTTTTAATATAAAGGTGTTGTATTTAAGCCATGTTATGAAGTTGTAAGATGTCTGTGGATTGGGCTGGGAAATTGACCACAACAGATCTCATAATATTAATTGTATGAAAAAGTGTGTTCCAAATTCAAAAATTTTCCATGTTCAGGCACAATTTTTGGAATATGGTATATTAGTGAAGTAATTCTTTCATTTTTATTTCTTCAACTTTCAGCAGAACTGACATAGTGAATTATCACTGAATACAGAAAAAAAAAGTTACATTTGCAAAGTAAAAGATAGCATACTATTTTTATGCTTATCTCACTCTAATTAGGGTGAGTGTTTCTACGAACCACTTTATTGCAATTATGAAGTATTTACAGACGTGCTCAATGACTCTCCTGTTTTTCTTTGAAGTCTAATGTTTAAAAACTGTCTTTCTTCAACTACAAAGGAGGAATTCATCAAGATAACTAAATTATCATTCAAGCCACACACTTTTCCTTTGTAAAATATTCAGCAACTCCAATCATCCTTCATGAAGTACTAATATCCACCTGGCAAACTATAATTCAAGCTCTCAGGAAGAAGGCAGCAATCTTTCTATGGTATTTAGCTGAGCCTGAGACGAAGAGAACAGAGCAAAACACCAAAACAAAAAGTAAAACATATTGAGTTGCTATTACAAATAACAGTAAAAATTTAGCAGTGCATTTTACCTTAAATACAACATCAGATAATTTTTTCATATCATTGATAAGGAAGTTGAAGCCAACAAATATAAAGATATTAGCCTCAAAGATCACAGATTTTGGTGGCAGAGCTGAAAAACCCAAATGTTCTAAATCTCAATTCCCTTACTCTTCTTATTTTGGTGTTATTAATTCTAAACTAAAGAAAATGAATCATAGACATCATGGCTGCACTGGCAAATTTCACTATCTCCATTACATTCTTCTCAAAAGGTGCATAAAATAACTTACTGATGACAGCCAATTTTTGAGAAATATATGCATTAAAATTTAAAGTTGAAGTCATAAAGAGTTTCTATTGACTCTAAGAGTGCAAAGTAGTTCTTAGAAATTCAAAGAATAAGTGTTGGGAAAAGTGGAGCCAATCAGTCTCAGTCCTTAGTGAGTAATCAGTTTGGAAGTGAAGAAAACCGGGGACAAACTCCTCCACCTGCTCTTCCAGTCAATCCCCTTCTAAAGGGCATGTCTCAGGGACTAACATTTGAATTTCAGAGGAACTGGGTTTGAATCACAGAGATTTTATTTATTGGTTATTAACCTTAGTGATATCATTTAACTTTTCTGAACCTTATTTTTGTTTTTACTTTAATACATAAACTGAGGACAATGATATATATTTCAAAGGACTGTGCTGAATATTATACTATGGTAAATCCAACATAAATAATTTAGTAGTTGGCTTGACGGACAAATAGAGGCCACGGCTATCATTATTTGTCAGCACAATATCTAGCACAGAGAAGACTGTTGATTCACAGAGAAGGAATAAAGATAAAGTCTCAAAATCTATATGTTAAATACACACAATTTACTAAGAAAAAAAGATGTTGCAAATAAAATAATCACTCATTAATGTTGAGAAAATAATCTTCAAACTTTAATAAGTTTAAATGAAACATATCCATAAAGCCAATTTTGATAGAGAATGAATATGAGCCTCCATACACTTCAGCTTTAATTTTAACAGCTTTAACAATAAACAAAAAGGAGAGAAAGAAAAAGGGAGGAGGGAGAAAGAGAGAGAGGGAAAGAAAAAGAGGAAAGGAGGAAGAAAGAAAAGAAAACAGAAAAGTATGAAACAAAGAAACGTAGGAAACATCTGATAAATATTCAGCTAGTAGCTGATGGCAACATTTGTAATTGTTAGGCTACTTAAAACCTAAGTATCTAGTGGAAGAGGCTGTGAATTAGCACTTTGTAATTATTAAAGTAAAAAAGCTACACAAAGTCTCTAAACTTTCCCAGAGGGTGTTTTTCCTGATACTTATTCTTTGTGCCAAGATATCCAGCAACATGCAGAGTTTAGTGCTTTGGCAGTTACTGTTGCAATGTTTGAGCAAAAGCCTGTTTAACTGTGAATAGTTTGGGAGCGGGGAGAAAGTGTAACACACACACACACACACACACACACACACACACACAGCCTCACTTCACATTGTTTTAAAGCAAATGAGACAACTTGCACAATGTGTTATTTCTGTAAAAACACATTCTTTATCTTCTGGTTTTAAAGCATTTATTCCAAAATAAAAAAGATTATTTTCTTCATACATTTCCTCCCCTCTTAGTCACTCATCTATATCCTATAATAATTTTAGAAAGGTTTGAAGCCTTTCTTCCTCAATTTGGAAAATAGCACTTCAGTCTAATCAATTCTGCAGGAAGACAGGCTACTTAACCAGGTTAACTCCTAATCTTCTGGGCTTCATTTACCTCTTATTCAGTTATCAAGTTCCTGATATTCAATGGTTCTCTAAACACATGATGTTTTATATGTTCAAATTTTCCAGTAAGGGTGCATAAGTCTACAATTCATAGGAAGCTGTGCTTGGGTAGATGTGTCAGTTACCTTCAATCATTACTTCTTTTAGTGAACTAAATAATGAAAATATTTTCTGACTTCTAAAGTTGCATTCTTTGATGTTGAAAAATATAAATAGGTTTAAACAGATTGTTAACCCTATAGGTTTAAAAATATTATGAGGCATAGTATTTAAGATGTTATAGGATTAAAGAACTGTCTATAAATAAATCCATATGATTGGTGTAAACTATTTACATAGAAATTTCAGTATTGTCACAGGCAGAGAAACAAGTAAAATAAATGAACAAATATATCACAAATGTGAAAAAGTGACAAATTAGAAGGCAGTATTTACAATCTATTGAGATCCTACGATTTGTTCTGTGAATAGAAAATGCACTAGGTTGAACCTACCATCTTTACTGACATGCTGTCTTAATTATATTGGAGCCTTTGCCATTGGAATTTTAAACATTCAACGATTATTCAACAGAATTGCAAAAATACCAACTCAGTGTATGTGTAACATTGTGATAAAACTTCTTAAGAGCCCAGGAACTAGTTCATTCTACTATTTCTCTTATACTGTTCACATGTAATGGGGCTGTGAATGGCTAAAATCTCCCAAAGGTGTGCCTTCTCTACCTTCTATACCAATCATAAGAACTTCCTTAAAAAGTCTCTACTTTATGGTCCATTTGACAGGGACGCCAGCCTCAGAGGGAAGGGGTGAATGGAGCTGAGAATACAAAGTTTCCTCACAAAAGCACACGAAGGGGGAGAAAGGAAAAAAACTCACAGGTCTGCTGGCCAGTCCCTACTCCAGCCTCCAGGGAACCAGAGTCTCACACTGTCCCAAGATAGAGAAGCCCATGACAAAGTCCTTCCTTAAACTGAATAAAATATAGTAACACCACCCTTTCCTAGACATCAAGAAACTTCCAGAGAATGGTGGCCAACACTTATGGTGGAAGACATCCCTGTACATCAGTTCACTAAAACCCATGTCCAAAAGGAGGAACTACTTCACATGTGGTCATAGTACAGACAAAAATAGGTCATTCTTTGGCCATGACACACATCCCTCTCATCACTTTGTAGGGTTCTGCTTTCAGTTATCGTCTACGCCCCAAGCCACTCACTGGTAATTCAAAGCCCTTCATGATGATACACTGTATCATCAGAAGAGCCCTGACTCAATCAATATCTTATACTTTCTTCTAACAGCTTTTATTACCACCTCCAAATCACTCCTCTATCTCTCTTACTTCCTTATCTCTCTCTCTCAAAACTTCTATGTCACCAAGATAACCTATTCTAGCTAGGCGATCAGAGATGAGCAGGCTAATTAAACTGATGTAAGCTTAGTTTACACTGAACTGAACATATCACCTGCTCTATCTCAGCCAGGAAAATGTGTGTTTTATAAAATTCTGTTTTTCTTAACTAGTGAATTCATTTATTAATTTGGAGTCTGTATTTGGGGAGCAAGGATGCCCTCAAATCACACCATATAACACAGACCAATTGCTTGCTGTGTGACTTTAAACCCAAATTTAGGTTTAAACAGATTGGGATCTTGATCAAGTTAGCTCAGTCCTCTGTCCTTGGTTTTTAGGATTATAAACAGACTGACTGTAGGATTATGGAACTGAAAGAGTAATTTTGCTTGTTTCTCTGCATTCTACCTATAGATGAAACATCCAATTTGTAATAAAATATTTACTATTTTGAGGAATAACTCAGTAGATGCATATTTTTCCATAGGTCTGACATCTGAAGATTACGAGAACTAGTATTACCAAAATGGAAAAAATTTAATGGAAAAATTTAAAAATCTTAATCACATAGGATTTCATACCAGAGACTGAACAGAAGTTGTACAGGTCACTCCTTGCAGAGGTAGAAAAGAGTCTTTAATTTACAATTAAATATGCCCAAAGTCAATGTTTTACATCATATGGAGTAATACCTAATAAGAAAATAGCCAATTAAAACTAACTTTTTGGGGGCAAGTTTCATAAATTCAATGCATCAAAATTCAGAGTAACTGTGATAAAATTACATATTTAAATAATCAAAATTAACATGAAAGAAATACAGGCAAGTGGGGATATGTTCCAAGGAGCTTATGAAAACAGATAAAGTACAGGCAACACAAAGGCATTCAGTGCTACTGGATTACATCCAATGAAAGAAAGACCACTCTCACAGGTAAAATGGAAGAATTAAATGTGATGATTTCTCAATTTCTACACAATGGTTCTTCTTACTTCCAAGTGTAGGCTTCTAAGATTGATGAAATGGTAGAAATAACATGATAGAATCCTCTGTGTATAGGGATAGAAGTGAATAAAATAAATATGAAAAAAACTACATGAGAATACACCCTGTACTGTGAAAAACTAGACAGTGAAAGTTCAAAGGATTTCTTACATATAAATATACATTCTTCTGTTACAGACAGAATAGTTGAAGAATTGTTTTCATTGGGAGATACTGGGAAGTCAACCTTTCGATTTAGCAGCTTGTTTTCATGTCTTAGTATTGACATGTGAAGAGAAATCCAGTACCAATGGAAATAGAAAGGAATACTAAGGATTTGAAACATTTTTTAGAAGAAATAACATAACAGCTGCTCTGGTTCAGTTTAACTTTTCACTGTTATTTTTTGGTAATAAGGGCAAATGCAGTGAATGCCCAAAGAAGACAATTACGTAGCATTATTGGAACCAACGCTAAAAAATTTCCATTCTGTAGAGATTTGTGTGTTTGACCAACTTGAAAACAGTTTGTTTCTTGGTTTGTTGTTGTTGTTTTTTTTTTTTTTTCATTTTGTGTCTCTTGCCTGGAATGCAAAGCCCTTGTTGATGCCTCAGATTTTTAAGAACCATGAAGAAACTGAATGTTATCCCAGAAATTTTTATACTAAATCAATACAGCCAAAGAACTTAGTCAAGCAAAACAGGCTCTTCGGGAGGCCCCACTGCCCTTTAATACTGTCCAGATCTACAATTTGGGAAATGCTATAGACATGAGTTATTCAAAATTTACAACCCCTGAATAAGCAGCATTAAAGGACTATAGAGTGGAAACAAAGAAAGATGCACATTGAGCAGAAGGTAGAGTAAAAGCAGCTGAATGCACAGCAAGGACAGAGCAGAACAGATTGTTAATGCCCTGAAGCAAAACCAAACTAAACAAGGCTAACTCCAAAACATCCCTTGTCTTTCCAGTCCCCCTCTGAAGGCATGAGGCCATTTGTGGCTACAGCTACAGGCGCAAAACCTTCCCCTAATCGGTATCTTTTCCTATGGTAAGTTATCAAAATACCAAAGTATACATTGTCTAAACTTTCAGTCCAACTAATGTAATCCAGAACAAATGACAAATGTGCTCACAAATTATCTAATAATAATAATACAATCACATCAGAATGTAGGTTTCATGAAGGCCAGTAGCTTATCTGTATTTTTTTATCTGAACGTCCAGCAGCTAAAAGAGTGTTTGGCATGTAGTAAGTGTCTCAAATATTTGAATGATGAAATGAATCACAGATACACTGACACAGAGTTCGGTTTTATGAAGAATTTCTACTAATTCCCAGGGAATCAGATACTCTGGTTTTCATCCTGTTTATGATCAGTTTATAAGGGCCTTTTGTCTGGTTTTCCAAAGGATGTCTAAATTCTCTGCAAATCTGTATTCCAATAAAAATGACAGCCCAAACACTTTCCTGTGATATTTTTAATCTTCTGAAGAGAAATTATCTTTGTTTCTTCCATCCTCCTTTTTTATATACCTCCAGCCCCCAAACTTAATTACCCAGCTATTTTTCTATAGGAATTTAGACACAGTATGACCTGTATACAAACAAGAGACTAATTTACTGTTTTTATTTCAATTACCAATAAAACATATGACAGTCTTTAATACTTACAAATGTGAAACCAGACATAATTACTGAAACCCAATATGCCATACTTATAGGAGATAATGAGCATTAATACATTATGTAATTCATAAATAATTCTTTTTTATTTTATTTTATTATGTTATGTTATTCTTAACTAATACTTTGTTTCATTCTGAAATGTGAAGGGAGAAGTTTAAATATGTTTTTCTAAAGCATATGTTTGCATATACAGTATATATAAATTTCCCCTAGGGTAGCAATAACTGTAGACGTGGAATGTGAGAGAGATGGCATTAGGAGAACCATGAGTCCCTTCTAGCTTTTCTGTACACTTTCCATCGCTCCCACTAGGGACATAAGCCAATGCTGTTAATAGTTAGCATCTATAATCCTACAACAGGGCTACCACCAGTAATGTAAGAATAAAAAAGGAAGAGAGAGAGAAACACAGGAGGAGAAAGAAAGAAGAGAGGGAGAGACGGGGAGGGAAGGAAAGCAGGGAGGAGGGAGAGGGGGAGAAAAGATCAATTGTAATCATAGAGAGAGAAGTTCTAACTTGGAACTGAATGAGGGCCATACATTTGGAAAAGAAAACTCAAAAGAGAGACTAACCATATACCCATTCATATATATCTAGTAATATTAACTTATCCAATAATTGCATTCTGTCCTGAAAGTCTCTCAAGTTTTCTTAATGTTTTTTAAGCCATAATCATTGAGATTCTCTTTCTTTGCAGAATCTCAGCTCAATGGCAACTGAGTTTCACTATAAAGGAAAATGAGAGAGGATTATAGTTCTCTGACAGCAAGCTTGTATAGTATATTTCTGCCTATCATCTTAAGATGGATAATTAAAAAGTAATGTCAACCCCCGCTGAACAGCCCACCTCACCCATTCTCTCACAAAATTGCCCTGTTAAAGTGTGCATTAGATCGAGAAGCCTGAAAACAGTTTTTTTTTTTTTGAAAACAGAGCTTTTATCCCTCAGTTTCTCAAAGACTAATTTGTAGTGGCTCTTTACCCTGCCCCCACATCTGTGCTGGCCTGTACATTATAGGATGTTCAGCAGTATCTCTGACCTCTCCACACTAAATGCCCGTATGCCCCCACACTAAATGCTTCCCTCTCTGAGTTGTGACAACCATACAGCCAATGTTCCCAGGTTAGGGCCATTTGTCTAAACAAACAAAAGAAGTATTTCTAGAAATGAATGTAAGAAATTCAAAGATAGCAGATATAAGGAGAATAACAATAACATGAGCAGTTAACAAAATAAATTTCCAAAGTAAATATATTTTAAAGCATAAGCTAACAAAATACAAAAACTCAGAGCATTTTTTCAAAATCTGTAAAAGAGAAAAAAGGGTAGAGCCAGTTTGTCATCCTCTCCCTTTTTTAAAGATTTTATTTATTTATTTGACATAGAGAGAGAGAGAGCACAAGTAGGGGGAGCAGCAGAGGTAGTGGAAGAGTTCTGGAGAAGCAGGCTCCTCGCTGAGCAGGGAGCCTGATGCGGGGCTCAATCCAAGGACCCTGGGATCATGACCTGAGCCGAAGCCAACGGCTTAATGGACTGAGCCACCCAGGTGCCCCCAGTTTGTCATTCTTAGCTTAATTAATGAACAAATGATATAAAATAAAATCTGCATGCAAGGTGAATATAACCTTAATTAATTTTAGCTTTGTTATCTATTGGCAAGATAGCAACACAATATGTCCTCCTAAAATATGTAAAACATTTAATTATTTTTATAATGGTATATTAACTTTCAGTTATATATGTTTTATATTATTTCCAGAGCATTTAGGAAAAACATTGTTTTCCCTATATATTAATAGAAATTTTAGCCAGTTCCAAATCCCACACTCATGATGATGCATGATGAAGAAGAAAAACAGGGCAATTTATATTTCTGATATTAAATGAGTTAGAATTTATAAAATATGCTCACAGTTTTTGAGCTAATGAAACATAAATACTGAACCTATAATGATCATAATTAAAGTCAGATTTTTAAACTGATGAATGGAGTAATGTTTAGCTATTTAAAATATTTCATTATTATCTTACCTATTCCTATTCATACTTGTTATATGTAATTCATTTTGGTATTTTCCTCTTCTGACCATACTATTTCTATCCAGCACATCTACAGAATTAATATCAAAGAAACAGGCTCAAGCAAAGAAGAAAATTGAATTTGCTGAAACTACCAAAAGCAATAATTACCCACCTATACTACAAAATATTGTTTTGTTCCATACAGTTTTTTTTTTCTCTCCTTAGTTATTGTTTGCCTAGACAGGTTATTTAAACATAAGAGGGATCTGAGCTTGTCCACTGACAATCAATCAGGAAGCTTTTTAATGGAAAACTATTCCTTATAGCAAAGTATAATGGGGAAAAAAAAAAAAACAACTGTTCCCCTGTTAAGAAGTGAATATCCACACATATGAAAAACCCTTAATGTCTTCACAAATTGTGTTTCCTGTCAGGTAGTTTTGTTTACATAGCTCTGAAAACATTCAGTTCATATTTTATCTAAACCTATATATATAGTACACTTTTCCTAAAATTAGTGTTTCTAAAATTATTTTCTGTTCACTGCATTAAAATCTAACTCCACCAGAAAAAAAAAAACACCTTTTTTTTAAAGATTTTATTTATTTGACAGAGAGAGACATAGCGAGAGAGGGAACACAATCAGGAAGAGTGGCAGAGGGAGAAGCAGGCTTCCCACAGAGCAGGGAGCCCAACGTGGGACTCGATCCCAGGACCCTGGGATCATGAACTGAGCCCAAGGCAGATGCTTAACGACTGAGCCACCCAGGTGCCCCAGAAAAAAACTTCTTAAGAAATATTAGTGTCATTTCATCTCCATTGTATAATACAACAAATGTTTATCAAGCCACTTACTAGGTGTCAGGTACTATTCTAGGCACATATCAGTAGAAAAAAGAGGTGAATATCCCTAACTTGATGTGGCTTACCTTTTAATAGAAGAGACAGCAAAAAGATGCTAGGCATAAATAAGTTATATACATTAGAAGCTAAATTATATGGAAAAGAAAATGTGCAGGAGAGAAAAAGGGTCTGAATGAGGTGTATTTTCAAAGAGTGCAGGGTCCTCTTGAGAAAGTGAAGTTTCAGCAGATGGGAAAAAGCAGTGAAGGGTCTCAGACTGGGTGGATATCAGGGAGAGAAAACAGACTGGGAAAAGGTCCAAAGGCTCAAGCCTCCGGGCACATGAAGAAGGGCAGAATAGTAGGTGGTGAGCTAGGAAGTAATGTGGGCAGCTTATGTAATTCACTTAAAACATGCTGGTTTTTATCATGAGTGAAATGGACAGCCACTTCAGGATTTTGAGCAAAGGGATGGTATAATTTGACTTTTACTTAAAAGATAACACAGGCTGCACTGTTGAGAATAGTTCTTAGTGAAAAAAGCTGGAAACTAGTTAACCACTGAGAAGCTATTGTAGCGACCCAGGTGTGAAATAATAATGGCTTGGAGAGGCATGAGGACATGGATGCAATGGGAACTCTTTGCCCTCTGAGTATATTTTTAAGCAGTTAAATGTGGGTATGAGATAAGGAATGGAGTCAAGGCTGAGGTCAAGTTCTTGGATCAAACAGTTGGAAGAAACAGAACTGCCACAATCTGGGACTGGGAAGCTAAAGATGGGGCACACAGGTGTGGGGAGGGGAAGATCAGCCTCACCTATATAGAAAAGAATGGGAGTGTCCATGCTCAATGCTGCCTTTAGTCCAGAGTCCCAAATTTGCACCTCCATCGAGACACGAATTTTGAGCATGCATTTCCCACCTCATACTGGATTTTTTTCCACAGATAATCCACAAGCACCTCAAATTCTCTGTGTCCACACAAAAATCCAGTAACTTCCACTTAAACATGCTCCTCCTCTGGTATTCCATGTATTTTCCAAAAGGGAAATACAGCCGTACTAGTGGAATAGCTAGGCATCATCCTAAACTCTTTTCTCAACCACACATCCAAATTTTTAAATACCTTTTGAATCTCTGTTCTTCACTTTGTCCTTTCTGCTACGCTATTTCTCAACTGAGTCATTGCTCCGGCTCATTAATACCTCAGCACACAACAGCTGTAATATCATTAACAAGATTATTTCCTTCAAATTTCAGCTAAAGCATTGTTACTTTATGAAAGTCTTTCATAAGCCTTCTAATTTTATTTGAATCCATGTTTCTATGCTCCTACAGTACCTAAACATACATCCACTATAATGCTTACAGTATTATAAATAATACTTATCATATATTATATGTACTACATACTAATTGTTTACATTATCATTTATATGCCAAAATAATATCATTCATGTGTAAAATGTTTAATGTAGCAATAGTTCATATTAGAGCTAGTAGAAATACTGGTTTAAGGATTTGAGGTTCGGTTGTGGGGTATGTTGAGGAAGGTGAACAGAAAAAGAACCAATGGATTGACTAGTCCTAGAGTTCTTGAAAGTCCTTTTTCTTGTGATTGACTTCACAGAACAGCTTCCAGACTACCAGTTGTCCCTACCAGCAAAAACTCTGGCTCCATGCCTGGGAAGAAACTCCTGTGGTGCCTGATTCTTTCTCAGTATCTGTTTATGGGAAGCCTATATTTCTTTGTACTGCCCTCAGATTGCACCCATTTGGTTTCTAACTTCTCCTTTCAGCCAAACCACTTCAAAGCTCCTGTTCCAGATTTGAGTTTTGACTACCTGGCTTAGTCCTTCAGAGCCCTTGGGTGCCAACTATTAAACCCTGATATTCTCCAAGCCTCCTCTCTCTTCTTCCACAGAGAGTTGCTCCTCCAGCCACTCACCCCCCACCCTCCACATTCGTCTTGATTCTGATCTTATTTAAGAAAATCACTCAACAATTCAAGGGGCTTAGTTGGGATACTAGAATTCACAATAATTTTTGAACAGAGTTTAAATATTCACTAGTTTCATGAATTTTCTAATGAATAATCAGTAATAACTGACAACTGTGTATACATTTACTCTTAAAATTTTTTTCAACTGCGTATTGTATTTGCATTATGATTTATGTAAGCTGATGAAGTTAGTATGAAATTTTCCCCAACACTAATACTGCTGACTCTATGAAAAAATGTATTTAAGTTTCCAAATAAATTAATTTTTGGAATACAGTCCATCAGAAACATAGAAACTGACCAGAAAGGGAAAATATGTCAGTGTTCTCTTAAATATTGTTAAGTACATATTGTTTCTTTTTTTTAATTTATGAGTTTTTTACTTATATGTTACTGTTTCTTTTAATTATGCTCCAAATTGTTATGCATGCAGCATCAAATGGAAACACCTCAAATCACCATGGTAACATAGACAATTCACATCTATCACAGTGGCTTAATATACATTGACAGTTGTGTAATTAGAGAAGGTACATATTGTTTCTAATTGTAAAATCACACACACACACACAAATAGCACCTATGATGCTTCAGGAAGAGAAGATTGATGATTTCTTGATTATTACTGTCTAATAATGACATACATTGGGAAATATCATGACCTTATATGGCTTCTTTTACTGTGAATCACACAAATGATGTTGTGTAGTCCAAAGGGAAAATACTTCATTATTGCATATTATAATTTGCTAACTTTTGCTTTAAGCTATATTTCTTTCAAAATAATTTTTATTTAATTACATATTCCATATATTTCCAACATTAATCATTTTTATGCAATTATGAAGTAGAGGTTTTAACTGGACAGATGGGATATCTACATTATCTGGAAAGCCCACCAGACAATTTAAACATTGCTGACATAAGACCTCAATTAACCAGTTAAAAGTACTGACTGATGGATTGACTACTCCGGTAACTTTTATAACCTATATAAAAACTTATACACAAATTTAAAAGAAAAAAACAATTTTGATAATAGCCTTTTAATAATATGCCTCTATTCTTTTGCCTGTTTAGTGCAAAATATATCTCATGATTCAAGCATGCCACCTTTTGGGAATATTAGTGATTCATAATAAAATTAACATAACTGATTTGAATTAAGAAAACTTCAGTTCTTTTGTATTTGTGATGAATTAAACATTAAGCAATTTATTCTAAAAGTACATTCTCTGCTTTATTGAACATTGCCAAATTCGCTGAAAAATATCTTAGTAATCATATGTTATGCTTTTCCAAGACACTAACAAAAAGTTAAAAAAAGAAAAGCTCACCCAATCACAATAGATTTTTCTACTGCTTCACAGTTTGGAAGTTTAACAATAATTATTATACATCATAGTTTTGCAAGGGCACCATATTTAATTCCAAACTATAAATGTTCATGGGAATATATACAAAGAGCCAAAACTACTATTTTGAGATTACTAACAGTAATTCTTTATGTGTGATAGGGCTTCAATTTATAGAATTTCTCTCACACACACACACACACACACACACACACACACTGCTTACCATCTGAAACTCCATACATCTTCATGAAGAACACTGATTCCAACTAAAAGATGAGAGATATGATCCACAGAAAACTTTCAGAAAGAAGAGGTCTCAACCCAAATCATCCTTTTACATAATTATAGAAATGTGAGATTTACTTAAAAATTATGATGCCCTCTGTAAAATGATAATGAGGGAAAATAAAAATAACCAATTGGGAGTCATAAGAAAGAGAGTGTCCAAAGTCATGAAAAAGGAACCCAATGTGCAAGACTATGCAATAAAACAGGGAACAGATCTGCTGCGTTAGTCAAATGAGAAGGAAATTGAGAAGTGACCTATTGATGGCCTCTGAGTTCTTCAAGCATCACTCAGTGGCTATTCAGGAAATGGAAATCTGTACTTCTAATCATGCCAAGGGATTTACTGCAACATACTCCAGTGAAATCAGCTCTATAAAATAACTGTATTAGTAGAGTACTGATAACATAGTAACAAAAAAATAAACATCTCAAAATACACACACACACACACACATACACACACACATATATGGTACCCTCTCTCAATTCCTTAAGGATAAAACAATAATTCGGGGTGAGTGGGTGGCTCAGTTGGTTAAGCAACTGTCTTCAGCTCAGGTCATGATCCCAGGGTCCTGGAATCAAGTTCTGTTCTGCATTGAGCTCCCTGTTCAGCAGGGAGCCTGCTTCTCCCTCTCCCTCTACCTGTTTTTCCTCCTGCTTGTGCTCTCTCTCTGTCAAATAAATAAATAATCTTTAAAAAAAAAAAGAAAAAAGCAGTAATTCATCTTCAGGATCAAATTATCTTAGAATGTGTAGATAGGTGAAGTATGACTAGAAAATGCCTATGAGTTAAGATTCTGTTTCTTAGTTTGTGTTTAAGGAAGTCTTAGAATATATATATACATAAGGTAAATGTCACTGAATTTTATAGTTAGAGAAATCACACCTTAAAAAGAAATCAGAGGGGTAGCCAAACCATGAGAGACTATGGACTCTGAGAAACAAACTGAGGGTTCTAGAGGGGAGGGGGGAGGGGGATGGGTTAGCCTGGTGATGGGTATTAAAGAGGGTACGTTCTACATGGAGCACTGGGTGTTATACACGAACAATGAATCATGGAACACTATATCAAAAACTAATGATGTAATGTATGGTGATTAATATAACATAATAAAATAAAAAATAAAAATAAAATTTTCAAGTTCTATAGCTATGAGATATTCGAAAAGTCCAACTGGAACTAAATATTGACTCACCAATTTTAAGGAATTTTATGTAACTTGAGAAAACTTAAGGATCTCTTTCTAGATATTCAGAGCAGACCTTAATGATAATCAGGACAGACATCAATATTCTTAATTCACTAGAAAGAAAGCTAAAACTCAAGTTTAATTGTGTGTTTAGGATTCTATATATATGTGAAACAAATCCTAAACTCTGGGCTAACTGTATTTCCAACATACTGTGTTAACTCTTTCTTAAAATACTACTTTTCGTCTAATGTAACAGAGATGCAGTGGAAATATTTCCTTATCAAAATTACATAAAAATATCTTGGGATTTAAGATCATATATAGTATGAGTTAATGTAAGAATTAAAAAAACAAGTATATGAAAAGTAAAGTAAAAACATACAAACAAGACATAGTTCACGCAGATTCAAGTTAGGGTGAAATTAAAGCTAGAACTTGAATAGTTTGTTACTTCTCTCTTCCTTTACCTGTTAATAAGTTTCTTAGAGTTAAGAATTTTATTCATATATGCCCTTGTCTGACTATGTATCTTCTGTCTCTGTCTCTGTCTCTCTGGAGAAAAACTAATAGAGGAAATTAAATGAAAGGTTTTATTGCCGTGGGGATTTTTATTCACCACAACTTCTGCCACATTAAAAATATTACAAATGGCAAACATACCACAGGAGGGTGCATACAGACTTTTATTTGGAGGAAGAGCACTTACTGGTCATTGACTGCAGTAAAAGGGAGCAGACAGTGAGATGTACTCTCAATAACCATTCAGTGGAGAGCTGGGTCTATAGCAGTTCCTTCCCTTGATCAATTCTACCAAACACCAAATATAAACCTTCATAAGAAAGGAATTCCTAAGTAGAAATAGTTTGTATAAATATGTGGATGAGCTCTCTTTTCTACTTGCCCACCTTCTCACAAGTACAATCAAAACAGCCTCTTGTATTAAGTAACATTTTAAGAATTGCTGAAGGATGCAAAAAATAACAGAAAGTCTATACTATAAAGTTCTTTGCCACTGACTATTATGTAAATTTTAGTGTTTTCATTTTCTTTAAGAAGAAGAATGCAGGCATACAGATTCCCAGACGTTACTCAAAAGTAATATAAACGATAAAAAACATCCAGGAATAGATATTTGGAAATTCCATTTCTGTCACCTTGCCCCTTTTTGTTTCTTTACTGTTTTACCCCATTGCCTTGAACTGATTAGAGGCAGCATGCCGTTTAAATTGTTAAAGTTCAAGCCAGAACACTTTGAGTCAACTGTGAAGTGACTTTTGTCATTTACGACCTCCCTGCCTAAATTTCCTCATTGGATTAGAACTCCTATAACAGGGCTAAAAATCAGGTGTTACTTTGTAAGGATAAGTAAAGAAGTTTATGAATAAATAATTAAAAGCCTTGATCTCTATCTTACATAAATTTTAGCAAGTAGAAAGTTTTTAAAAAATTTTTCAACTTTCTCCCCCAAATAGAGATATATAAGGTTACTTCAATTTGCAGTTTCTGCCATTGCACATATAACACTAGTTTTTATCTGTGATTCCAAAAGGTGGATTATATAGATCTGCAGTATTGTATAATATATCGATGTGCTGTTATCAAAAAAAGAAATAAATGAGGCAGGAATTCTCCATTCTTTCTCTTGTTCTCAGCACGGTTCAAGAATGTAAGAAACAGCACAGCACGGTAGCCCTTAGACTTTCTCACTTTTGCTTTGAGAACCTGGAACATCTCTGCCCACGTAAGACATGCTCATTATCATCAGAGACAGTCACAGACTTTTCAGTGAATGTAGTTCTGTCCCAGGGGTTGTATGAGGAGTTATCCCCAGGAGCTGACAGCTTTTGTGTTCTAGGATGACTGACATAGGAGACAGGAATTTTCTGTTTCCATCTAATACTATCCTTTCATGTAATTACTTAAACTTTTTGTCTCATTTCTTCTTAACCTCTATTCCTCACTGCAAAGTTTCCAAGAACATACTCTGCAAATGTGTCCAAGCCCCCAAAATAAGCCTATGACTTGAATTCTTGAATTCAATTCAGTTTATTTCAATTCAACAAGTATCTGTTGTAACTAAAAGTGACCAGGACACTCTTAATTACCAGGAATCAACTGGTATGAGAGATAAAAATGTTCCCTGATTTCTTTAGTTGAA
The DNA here is from genome assembly GCF_003265705.2 of Callorhinus ursinus. Classification (NCBI taxonomy): domain Eukaryota; kingdom Metazoa; phylum Chordata; class Mammalia; order Carnivora; family Otariidae; genus Callorhinus; species Callorhinus ursinus. The sequence goes on along the minus strand of NW_027397074.1, from coordinate 82,099,953 downwards.
TTAAATTTTCTAGTGCTGGTTTCCTTGAAACATCAGTATAATTTGGGACAACATCTGCAGAGAGCTTTTAGGGAGTCAATTTAGATTTAAATGGCTTAAGCAATAAGATTACTATCCATGATTTAAAAACAAATGTATTTATACTACTTTTCCCCAGCCCTGAGAAAGCATAGCATAAAGAAGAGTCCAGGCCTCAAGGTTAGCAAAATGTGCTTTAAAATCTCAGCCATACTCCATAGCTGCAACTTTGACAAATCATTCAACCTTTCAAAACCTGTTTTCTCATCTGTAAAATGGAAGTATTAAATCACATTTACCATAAAGGTTTTGTGCGGGATTAAAGCGTTTATAATCTACGTGTGGTCTCCAGAACACAGTAATGTTTAACAAACAGTATCTGTTCTTGTTCTTATAAACAATCTGAATGATAGTACGGGAAAAAACCACAATGTACAATTTCAATATCCTTAATCTGTCGATCACAGACTTGTAAAGGGACTTGTCTCAAGATAATAAAGATTTTTCTGTGTTGGCTCTGGAGGAGAGGAATACCTTCTTCCCAAGTACTTTCGGGCCATTGATGCTTTTTACCAGGTGCAGAGAACAGCCCAAAAGATTTTGGGAAAACTAGGGTAGTGCTCAGAAAATTAGTGAGGTGGGGTTCAATGGCCCTTTTGAGCTGTCAGCTGGATGCTAGCACTGCCCACCAAGTCAGGTGTTTCCTCCCTGTGACTCAGTGCAGTGCTCTTGCAATGCTCAGTGAGATTCTAGGGACAGAAAGTGGGCAGTGATGGAAGCACAGATCACACTGGCTTAACTAAAGAAAATGCCAAAATTCAAGCTGTCATCTGAAACTCAATACTGACTTCCCTGTCATTGTGTTAGGAATACCTAAGAGCCTAAATAAAGACTACTTAGCTGGCTGTTTCACCTCATCTTTGCCTGTGCTATTGAAAAATAAGAAGTTTATTCTTAATCAAGACTTTATTCTGGGCATGTAATGAAACCAATCCTTGAATCAATAAAAAGAAACACAGACCATCTAAATATGTGTCCTGCAGAGTTAAGTATAGCAAGTTTTGCATAAGACTGAAAAAAAAAACAATTAAAATTAAAAATAAGGGGCATCCGGGTGGCTCAGTTAAGCGTCTGCCTTTGGCTCAGGGCACGATCCCAGGGTCCTGGGATAGAGTCCCACATCGGGCTCCTTCCTCAGCGGGGAGCCTGCTTCTTCCTCTCCCTCTGCCTGCCACTCTGCCTACTTGTGCTCTCTATCTCTCTGTCAAATAAATGAATAAAATCTTAAAAGAAATAAAAAAGAAATGCCTTAAAAATAAGTAAATAAAATTAAGAATAAAATAAGAAAGAGAAAGCAACCCCTTCAAACTAATTTTATATCAATATATGGCATCACAAAAACAAATGTATTTTATTATTTTACAAGCTCAGTCATCATCACATTCTTCCTCCAAATCATCCACTGGAAACTCAGAGCAAAACTATTTGAGGAAGATCATAAGCCCCCTTTTCAATCATAGTCTCTATGAATTGACACACTGTGCTCAAAACACAAAGTAAAACAGGAGGCAAAATGAAAATGAATGATCAGTGTTTTCCAAATGGCTTCTTTTGTAATAATGTCTTATCAATGCAATTTTTAAAACAAAAAGGTGGAATAAATTGAAGAGGTAAAGCAGATCATAAACAAAACCCTGAGAGATCAATAATTTGCTGCTTTTCCTTTAGCCATAGAAAATATACTTTATGAATACATAAAAACATTCTGATAATAGAGATTACTGCTATGCATTATGCATGTGGCAATGAATTCATACGATGCTTCCACATCAAGTAAATCAAACTAACCATAAGGAACTAACTTCAAAGTACACTGTCTTTTTGGTCTCCAAAGTAATAAAGATCCAGACACTTCCCTTTTAGGGTATTTGTTCTGCACAATTTAGAAAGCGGTAGTTTCTTTCCTTCATTAGGCCCTCCACGTGAGAGAGACTAAATCAGAGACCACAGAAATAGAGATTTCTTTGCACTGATAGTCTCAGATGTTTAGAACCATTCCTACACTAGTGGTTTCATCAACCTTATACTACCTAATCCACCCATTTCTTAACAGCTGTCCTACAGAGTCTCTTTCGTTACAGTTTGACTACATTTTCCAAAGAAACAACAATCTAGTCAGACATTACAAAATTAGAAGACTGACCTAGTAAGCATGAGAACACTTCCTAAAAATATGTGAAACTCTTTCTTGTATGTATTCCAGTCCATACTAAAGGGCACTCCTTTATATATACCTGGGCATAGCTCTGGAAAGAATTTAATTATTTTTTTTTGCTAACGATGTCATGAAAACAAAGTAAAATTTAAGATCATAAATTACAAAAATTTTATCATAATGAAACACTAAAATAAACAGAAAAATAAAGTCAAAGATGTTAAACATTTCCATAATTTATGAAATGGAAGAAAATACAGGTCGATGTTACTATGATGAAGACAGATATGAAATGCAAAAAAATCATATGAAGCTAAGGTCCAAGATTAATTACATCAGAAAGAATTGATTAAGGTATTTCTGTTTTGATCAGATTTATTGCATACAAAGTTGTGCCATTGAAAAAGTCAGGAAGTAAACCATAAAATGTATATTTTCATGTTGAAATGTTGATGTGTAGGACTTAGTATTTTTAATAAAATTTCCTACAAGTGAGCAGTAGGAAGGTTTAAGATCCTGAACAGTAACAGATCGATCCATGTGTAGATAAATTAGGAAGATATTTTAATTAGATAATTTTTGTTCATCACAAAGTGCAACTTAGCAGAAATACTCTAGTAAGTCCTTCACAGGCTTTGAGCTAATAATTTAATTTAGACAATTATAGTGAAATGAAAGCTCTAGATGACTGTTCTCAAAATGTAACAGGGGTTCCCTTCTGAAGACAGCCACTATCAACATTACTATTAAATTATTATATTGGCGGTATTAGTCAAAGCAATTATACAAGGAAAAAATAGAAATATAAAAATTGGAAGAAGAGTTGAATTGCCTCTATTTGTAGGTGATATAGTGACAGAACTAAAATTTCAAAAAAAAGAAAAATATATAAATATATAAAATAAATAAAAATCTGTAACTTTTATGTTTAGAAACAATAACCTCTAGGGTTTTCAAGAGAAGCTCTTGAAAGTATGGAAATATATTCCACAAATATAAAGAGCATATGAAGAAGAGTATTCTGTGTATCATTACTTGAAAGAGCAAAATGCTGGAAACAAAACAAGAGTGTATTAATAAAGAACTGTTTCAACAAACTATGTAACAATCACAAAATGGAGAACTCTGAAAGTGTAAAACAGAAAGAAATCTCTGTGTACAAATTATATGGAAATCTCCAGGATAAGTTAGAAAAGAATGTGCAGAATAAAGCCTATTGTATGCTAACGTCTGTGTCAGAACGGAAGAGAAATAGGAATGCACACACATATATGTAATTAAATTTGCAAAAACTAATTTTAGAAGGATATACAAAAAACTAAAAATATTATCATTTATATGGATTAGGGAAAAAAACTGGAGTGAATATAGATGGAACTCAGTTTTGTCTGTGTACCTTTCAAATGGTTTTGACATTTCATGTCATTAAATATTTTATATATTTAAAAAGAATAAAATCAAAGTAACAGAAAAGGCCTTTGGCCATTTCCCACATGTAAAATCCAATGATCAGCTTAAGGTTTCCCAACTGTCCACTTAAAATAAACCAAGACCCTAACCCTTCAAGGGATAGAGTAGAAAACATTTCAAACACAAATGCCAAGCTGGTACAGATGGTTTGACAACAGTAAGTCTAAAGCATTTTTATGGAGAAAAAATATTGCCTATTTTTCATTCCTATTTCTCATAAAAATTAAAGTTATTGGGTATATTTTAAAAGTAGTAAACTTTAGAGATCTTAAATATCCAATTAGATGAGTTTAGAAAAATACATTCATCCCTGCAACTATCAGCCAAATAAATGATATAGCATACATCAATTACCCCTGAGAGTTCCTTCAGTTGAATAGCACTTTCTCTAAGCTAAGGTACCTAGTATTTTATATTAGCATTTCTCTTCTTGAACTTATATATATAAACATATATATTTTTATGTCTTTTGCTCATATATTTGATATTAATCTTTGTTGCTGTGCACATCAGTAATTGTGTATAATGCTGCATAGCACTATTTTATATTAATATATCACTACTTGGTTATCCATTTTCTTGTTGATAAAATTGTAAGTGATTTCCAATTTTTGGCTCTGAAAACAGTTGTTATGAACATATTTTTAGATGTCTTTTTGTGAACATATGGTTTTGTTCTACTGAGTAAATACTTAGAAGTCGAAATTGACATCAGATGGTTACTGTATGCTTATTAGTCAAAGAATACAAACTTCCAGTTATAAGATGAAAAAGTTCTGGGGAACTAAGACAGACCATGGTGAATGTAGTTAACAATACTGTATTATAGGGCACCTGGGTGGCTCAGTTGGTTAAGCGACTGCCTTCGGCTCAGGTCATGATCCTGGAGTCCCGGGATCGAGTCCCACATCGGGCTCCCGGCTCAGCGGGGAGTCTGCTTCTCCCTCTGACCTTCTCCCCTCTCATGCTGTTTCTCTCTCGCTCGCTCTCTAATAAATAAATAAAATCTTTAAAAAAAAAACAAAAAACAATACTGTATTATATTCTTGAAAGTTGCTAAGAGAGTAGATCTTTAATGTTCTCTCTGCCCCCCCCAAAGAAAGTAGTTACATAAAGTGATAGATGTGCTAACTAATTTTATTGTAGTAATCATTTTGCAATACATGCATGCATCAAATCATCATATTATACACCTTAAATTTATGCAATGTTATATGTCAACTGTGTATCAATAAAACTGGGGGAAAGGAAAGTAAAATCTGTGTGTATGTATATGTTTGTATGTGTATGTGTATATTTTACTTTCCTTTTCCCCAGTTCTACTGATACACACACATACACACACACATACACACACACACACACAAAAGCACCCAAGAGATTCCAAAATTCTTGTATCATTTTCATTCCCACCCGCAAAGTATGCAAGTATAATTACTCTACATCCTTACCAACAACAGCTGGTCCTGTCAGCCCTTTTAATTTTAGCAATTCTAGTGTGTGGCTGTATTTCACTTTGTTTTAATTTACAAATAACTGATTACATGCTATAGAACACTTATTTTGTGCTTATTGGCCAGTTGTTAATCTTTGAAATCTGTCGAAGTCTTTTTCTCATCTTAATTGTGTTGTCTTTTCATAACTGTTTTGTAGGAGTTCTTTATATAGTCCAGATAAAAGTCCTTTATCAAGTATATGTAATATGAATAGTTTATCCATGCCTTACCTCTTTAATTCTCTTATTGCATTCTTCTGAAGAGTAGGATTTTTGTTTAACAAAGTCTAATTTATCATTTTGTTTTCTTTTATGGCTAATGCAATTTGGGCCTTTTCCATTAAATCTTTGCCTATCCCAAGGTCCAGAAAATATTTTCCTATATTTTCTTCTAGAAACTGTTGAGTTCACAGTTTGATAGTTAGTCTATGTGCCACCTAAAATTAATGTTTGTGTATGGCATGAGATTAGGATCAAGCTTTTTTTTTTCAATATAGATTTCCAGTTTTCTAGGTCCAGTGGTTGAAAGAATTTTCCTTTCCCCATTATATTACATTTGTGCCTATGCTGAAAATCAGTTGACCATATATATGTGTGTGGGTCTATTTCTAGACTCTATTTCGTTGTTTCAGGGTATTTGTTATCATCACACCTACACTGTGCCATCCTAATCAATGTAGTTTTAAAGTAAATCTAACACTGTGCCATTGTATTAGCCACTGTCCACCCAGAATGATGAGCAAATTAGGTGGGAGATGTTTCTCTTTGAACTTTCAAGCTTCTCTAACATATATGAAATGACACCAATGAGGGTATAGAATAACAAATGACAACAAAGCCTTGGAGACAAATGGATCTGAATTTGAGTCCTATCACACAGCAATGATTTTTATGCTCTTTAAATGTTGTTTTCCTCAGCTAAGAAAATAGGGATCATACTATCTATTGCATAAACTTTTTGTAAGGTTTAATAAGATACTGCAAGTAAAGTACTCAGTGAAGTACCTGACATATAGAGTAAACCTACAATAACATAGCTAGCTTTATAACACTCTTCAGAGAAAGTGAGGGCGAAGGATTCTTTGTAGAAATTCAAAAGATGGAGACAATTTTGAGTGACTCCTCTATTATTTTTCAGAGTAACAATTTCTCTCTTTAGAATATATTATCAATTATTTATAATGTACTATTTTTCCTGTCTGTGATAGAATGTTATATTTTATGCATTACTAATCATTAATGATTGCTTTTATAATATAATAATTACACACATTCATTTTTTTCATCATATTGACAAAAGATAAGAACTTTGCTATTTGTGCACATACCTTTTAAATGTTTTCTCTGAATTTCCCAGCATTATAAAATGAAACAAGCATGCACATCTTTATCAGGAGGAAACAGAGCAATGTTACTCAGAGCATTTTCCCAATAGGATTACTCTTTCATTACTATGTAATTAACCCCACATTGAGAATTCTAGAGTGAATTCTTTTGCAGCAGCAAATTAAACATTTGACTTGCAGACTATTATGTTTCTGTAAAAGTGACTGTCATGTCAGTAGAAAATAGGTGAAGCAATATTGGGGAGTTTTCAGAGAAGTTTTCAATGAAGCCAGAATATTTGCCTTGGGAGAAAATACTCTCTCTATTCAAAGTCCTCACTACAATCTCTAGCACAAAATCCATCAAAATCTAATAAAGTAGCTTCATTAGCAATGATCACCATCTTATTAAAAATTCACTGGTTGGCAAAGGTACTGATGGGATGCTAATGCTTCATTTTAAGCATAAAAGAGCATTATTGTGATGCTCATTAAGGTGAGCTCTGCAAAAGTCAGATCTGTAGTAAACAAATTTGATATCTTTAAAAAATACAAAAACTCCCATTTACTAATAAAGCAGCATCTTACATTGCATATTCTTCTAGGAATCTGCAATTCATATCTAAAACTGACTTCAAGGTGACCATTTTGATATAATCAAAACATATATTTCCTTATCAAAAGTCCATATTTCAAGAATTTTCATAAAAAGACCAATTTTAGGAAAACAACCCAAAACGAGCAAACTCAGTGTCAACTTGTGATACGAAAATTCTCTTCCACAGAAGATGAGATTTCCAATGGACACTGGAATATTTATAATGCCCATTGTATATTGATAATTCATTACGTACACTGTATATAGAAGCCAACAGAATAGAAGGGATGTCTATTCTAAATCTTCCTCACATTCATTGAGAGCCTAAACAGTGGTGAAACATTGATGCTAGTTGGCTGAAGGGATTGGTAAAAAATATAGAGCCTACAGTTCCTGAGTCAATCATTGAAATGTGATCCTACAATATGCCTGGGGAAAAATGGAAGTGGGTGGGCTTCCTACACTAATCATCCGCATTACCAAAGGCACTATTTTATGGATATGAATGCCCTTCACCTTCTAATATAATGCTGCTACAGCTTAAAAAGAGGTATAACCCAACTTCCCACCTATAATGGCCTTTCACAAGACATGCTTTTAAAAATTTTCTTATTTATTTCCATGCTCTTAACAGGCTGCACTGCAACTTGGCTGAAATTGGGCTGCACCATCTACTAATTGACAGTCTTAGTTTTATGAACTAAGGCAACAAGAGATAGTGTGCTTCCTTCCCAATTAAACATAATTCAATCCCCAGAGACATTGCTCCATTATTGTTCCAGGGTTTAACTACAGTATTTTAAAAAAGGAAGGAGACCAATTGGATTTAAGCAAAGTAGAAGTTCCTGGCAATCTGAATCACTGGGTCTTCAGCAGTATTTTGATGAGACATGGAAAACAGAAGTGGTCATTTCAGGGTTGTCGTTTGTCTGAAATAAAAGTCTATATTCAATGGCCATATATTTATTCATTTATTGTTCAGGAAACAAACCAAACTACTTAGAGCCCAACTAGGAAAATCAGACAGGATTTTACATCCTTCACAAACCATTTACTAACAAAACTACTTGTCCTGAAAAGGAAATATAGACCATGTAAACCTCTTCTAACCAAAAAGCCTTGGATATATATAATATGCACTGGATCATATTTAATAACCTAGAAACTACTTAGAGAGGAATTAGCCCTTCTCCTCAGACAACATTTAATAAATTGCTTAGATTTTAATAAATGTTTAAAACATTTGCCCCAGAAATTTGATATGCCATTTTCAACAGTGGAATCTTTTAAAGCTTTCTAGCTCACTAGTTTTTTTAAATTTTTTTTTTAAGATTTTATTTATTTATTTGAGAGAGGGAGAATGAGAGACAGAGAGCACGAGAGGGAAGAGGGTCAGAGGGAGAAGCAGACCCCTTGCCGAGCAGGGAGCCCGATGCGGGACTCGATCCCGGGACTCCAGGATCATGACCTGAGCCGAAGGCAGCCGCTTAACCAACTGAGCCACCCAGGCGCCCTAGCTCACTAGTTTTTAAATATATTAGCTGTCCAGCTAATTATTCAATATGTTATCAGGGTGATCTTAGGGTTTCTACAAAGAAAAAGCCATATGCTGAAGTGCTGAGACATCTACTAAAGAGAAGGAATCCCTTTCAATTAAAACTTCAAGGCAAATGACTTGGCAAATGTTAACAAGAACAAAGTATATCACTAGTGATTAGTTCTATATATTTTAATTAGCAGAGTGGACCAGAGGAAAATCAAAATCAAATTTAGTCATATGTGTGTTTGTCATCTTCTCCAAGAAACTGAAAACTTCCCATGTTTGAGGATATAACTTAAACATTATGTGGCCTTACTTTATCCCACTTTATAATAGTGGACTCTTACTAAATGCTTGGTTTTAAAATAGAACCTTGAAGTCTGTCCTTAATAACAGGTAAAATTTGCATAATTAAAAGAATCTGAAATTTTGTCCAGGTGAGAAATACATTGCTATAATTCTTTAAAATCTACAGTATTCTTAAATTGCCTTTTTAAAATCAAATAAATGAAACCACAAGAAAGCTTAAAATGTTCTGATGTAAATAATATATCTCTTTCAACTGATTATAGTTTCATTGTGCTCACCATTAAAATGCTGATCTTGAAGTGAACAATATTCTTGAATGTGAAATATCCCTAAAGTAAAATATATTATTTAGAGATTAGTAGTTCTAAATTCTATTTTCATTTTCATTTATTTTTTAGTTTTCCGTTTTACAACCATCTAACAACAAATTGTATTATCAGAATTATATATTAAACATTCAATATTGTACTAGATATTGAAAGAACAATGCAATGGATACAAACTCATGACTTCTCCTGGAGGCAAAAAATCTGCTTCATTTGCCCTGTTTGGACAGTTAGACTTATGTTTACCTGGCTTCAAGAAATGATATACCAAACCACTCTATTTTTGCAGAGCCTGTGAGGTACTTACACTTCATACATTGATTTTCAGAGGTAGAAACCAGTCTTGGAGCCTCTTCCCTATGAGATTTGTTTCCTAAAAGTCCATTGCTAAAAATAAAACTATATTGCTGAGAGACCATGGTCACTGCTAGGTGAGCATGGACAACATATTTGAGAGCTGCTTAACATGCAGAGGGGAACAATTCTTATTTCTCTGTGAAACTCCCCTGGGAAACCAGCACACAGGCAATTTTTCTCTCTCTACTCATTCTGATCAAGGACACATAAAGACTTTTGTTCTTTTCTAAATATAGAATGTCTTCCTTTTCTCTCAGGTATTGCTGCCAAGATTTCTAGTTACCTGCCCAGTATATGCTCTCTGTTTTCTTCCTTATTATAGCACCCTAATTTGGTTTTGGGATAGCAAAGTGTCCTGCTGAAATGCAAAATTGTCTAGTCTCATTTGGAAATAAGAGAAGCCATGTGACACCATTCTGGTCAAAAAGATGTTAACAGAAGTCACTGGGTGCGGCTCTAAAGGGAGACTGCTGGGGAGCTTCTTGCCCTTCACTCTTGATTCTTTCTTTTGCTCTGATTTTGGACATGGAGGTTACAGCTGTAGTTTCTTTTAACCATGAAAAATAACCAATAGCATCTCAGAGTTTGAGTCTCTAAAACTATGTCAGCGATGCCTACTTGTGGCTTTATTTGGTAGGATCACTGTTTTGGGGTTTTCTGTGATATGTGCTCAGTACAAATCCTAACTCATATGGATAAAATTCATTAAAGAACTGAATTAATCCTCTCCCTGCCCCTACCTGTCCCCAACCTCCAGGCTTTGAAAAGTCACCTGGAGACTTTCATTATGTCCTTCAGATTCTCATTCATAATTTTACTCTTCCTCTCTGGTCACACCTGACAGTTTCACCATTCACACTGCTGCAGTTAAAAGTCAAAACGTTTATAATAGGAAAAATGAGGAAAGTAAAATTAGCATTAAATTAAAAGGGATTTATAAGAATTGGGAAAGAAATAACAAAAATAAATAAAAATGAGATAAATACCTTTACTTATATTCCTTTTACAATAAATTAACACAAGAGAATGACTCCAACTTCTAGAAGGATAGAGCCTAAGTACATAAATATCAATGACTAACAAGGGCCATAATAGCCCACTCAGCACCAGCAAAGAAACCTCGAGTAACCTACAGTACGCATCGGTCCATGCACACACACACACATCCATTGACTGATACACCTCTGCCAAATTTAAGCCTGAGACCAGGAAGGAGCACAATAAAAACTAATTTTTTTATATTTTAATGTGATTTTTAAAAATCCTTGTAAGGGCAAATACTGACACACAGAAAGCACAATGTTGCCTATTTAAAGTTAATTATGATATAGGTCTATGGTATTCTAAATAAGATCATAATCTTATTTTTAAAATGGTCTAATTCACTAAACAAATGATTTTAGGAAGCACAATACAGTTAGCCAATAATTTCTTTAGGAAATTGGATATTTGTAAACTTTGGAAAATAAAACTTAGAGATTTCCTTTATTCCATGGCAGGGCTGAGCTATAATGCGAGCCATTTTGAAGAGTTTTAAAATTAAGTATTTCTGGAGGCTATGTCATTTGGATAAAAATAAGTTTATAGGAGCGACATCATATGACTGGACTTAATCCATTGGGAAGTCAAATGAGACAGCATAATTTAAGTGTGACAAGATTTAGAAATGAGATTTTTGTCCTCATTCATAAAAAAATAAAATTTTAATAACTTAATATCTAATTTTAGGCGTATCATTAACAAAGTAGAATCCATTATCTCTGTTTTCTCACTTGTGACTTCAGGAGAAAGTTAATTTAATTTTTTTATTTTCAATGACTTTTAAAATAGTATAAAAAAAGAAGTAAAATTTTAAGAAAATTTTGTTTTCAACTTTCATTCTATAGAAATTTGAAAGAATATATACAATGGTGAAATCATTCTCTACAGTAAGCCAAGTAGGATGGTTATCTAGTGCCATAAACCAAGAGATTTATTATTTCACACAGAATTTGAAGAGAAACCCCAATTAGAATAATAAGAAATGAAAGTTTACATAGAATATATCACTTAATTTATGGCATAATACTTATTTTCTGTTCATGAGTGATAGAGAGGGACACCCTTGAATTTAAAAAACATACAGGAGATTAGATTGGCTATGGACAGATTTCACTATCTTTAATTTCTTCCTTTCATCTATTTCCTTCTTGTTTTCTTAAAAACCTCTTTCAATTGGGGTGCCTACAGGTGGCTCAGTTGGTTAAGCATCTGACTTTTGATTTTGGCTCAGGTCATGATCTCAGGGTCTTGGGATGGGGGAGGCCCACAGCGAGCCCCTGTGGGGAGCCCACCTTTGGGCTCCACTCTCAGAGGGGAGTCTGTTTGTCCCTCTCCCTCTCCCTCTGCCCCTACCCTCCTTTGTGCTTGTGCAAGTACTCTCTCTCTCACAAATAAATAACATCTTTTTAAAAATAAAATAAAAAATAAAACCTCTTTCCTTTGTAACTGCTGCTTCATTGAATACTTAGTTGTTTTCTAGTTCTTTTTCTTCCATAGCCCAAATCCTCCTTAAGACTACCATGCATTGGGGCACCTGGGTGGCTCAGTCGTTAAGCATCTGCCTTAGGCTTGGGTCATGATCCCAGGGTCCTGGGATCGAGCCCCGCATCGAGCCCCGCATCGGGCTCCCTGCTCAGCAGGAAGCTTGCTTCTCCCTCTCCCACTCCCCCTGCTTGTATTCCCTCTCTCGCTGTGTATCTCTCTGTCAAATAAATAAATAAAATCTTAAAAAAAAAACCACCATGCATATGCAGACAGTTTGTACTTTGCACAAAGGTGCTCAGTTGAAGGGGCAAATCCTTAGAGAAAACTGACTTCACAAACTGCCCACAAAGCTATGAAAGGCAATGTCTGTTCAGGGGAAGAAAAGGAGGAAGGCTGAAAGGAACCCTCTGCTCATCAATCCCTGAACTTCAAGGCTATATCTGTCAAGGATGAGGGTCAACTTTTTTCTAATTCATACAGACTTCCTGTAGCCTAGAAGCAGCCCTAGTATTAAATGTTGCTACTCTCACTACAAATGTTTCTAACATTTTCAGTGGAGTGGTAACTCTTAAAGTCAATTGCAACACTGTAAGGTGTGGGTCAATAATGAGGAAATACAAGGTCAATTCAGTGTGTGTAGAGCTGAAAAAATATAGCAGAAGACAGGGCAGCACTTAATATCCGAACTATCCACAAGGGAATCAATGATGAGCCTTCTTTGAGATCATCTTTCCCAGTGAAACAGACTATTAAAGATTAGTGACTTGGAGAATGTGAGCGATTAACAATGACTGCTAAACTTCTTTTGTAACTTCACCCAGAGTCACACATTACATGGACTTTTAATTTTCCAGTATAGAATGACACACAAGTCCTACATGAATTTGTAAGATGCAACATTAGTGAAATTTTAATAATGCCTAATAAATTATAAAATAAAGGGAAATCAGTTTATTTAAATTCATGAATAGTCCTCAGTACCACATTTTTAAAGATTTATTTATGTATTTATTTATTTATTTATTTGAGAGAGAGAATGAGATAAGAGAGAGAGAGCGGTGGAGGGTCAGAGGGAGAAGCAGACTCCCTGCTGAGCAGGGAGCCTGATGGGGGACTCGATCCCGGGACTCCAGGATCATGACCTGAGCCGAAGGCAGTCGCTTAACCAACTGAGCCACCCAGGCGCCCAGTACCACATTTTTAATGCTTGAAAGAAAACCATGTAATGTGACCAAAAAACATCCAGGTTGAGTTTTCTTGAAACGTATGATCTTATAATTCTAAAAGAATTCACAAATGAATCAAAAGTTTTTAATGATATAATTGTTTTTAAATATAGAACACTTATACACAAATATTAACCTTATAAGTAAGTGAAAACTGTATCTCTCAGTGTTTCACAATCAAATTAGCTTGTCTGTGGCTAGCCAAAGGGCAGATGGCTATCCTTCAAAACCTCTAGGAAATGGGTGCCTGGGTGGCTCAGTCAGTTTAGTGTCCAGCTCTTGATTTTGGCTCAGGTCATGATCTCAGGGTCCCAGGATTGGACATCAGGCTTTTCCCTTAGCTGGGGGTCTGCTTAAGGACTCTCCCTCTCTATCCCTCTGCTCCTTCCCCCACTTTGCTCACTTTCTCTAAAATAAATAAATAAATCTTTAAAATAAATAAATAAATAAGGGTCACCTGAGTGGCTCAGTCGTTAAACGTCTGCCTTCGGCTCAGGTCAGGATCCCAGGGTCCTGGGATCGAGCCCCGCATTGGGCTCCCTGCTCAGTGGGGAGCCTGCTTCTCCCTCTCCCACTCCCCCTGCTTGTGTTCCCTCTCTTGCTGTGTCTCTGTCAAATAAATAAATAAAATCTTAAATAAATAAATAAAAATAAAATAAATAAAACCTCTATGAAAGCCACCTCTTGGAAAGGAAATGCTGATAACCCTATATTCCATTCCGAACTGACTCCTTTTGCAGTGAGAGCTACAACCCTGCAACTAAAGAAGTACTAGGTCAAGTGTCCCTCAGCCTGTAAGTAAGATGCCAATGCATAAAAGGAAAACAGTAATGACAGTGGCGTCTAGCACAATGGTTCTTAATCTTATCAAGTCCAATGCTTCATTTGTATAAATAAATATTTTAACTCCCTTTTTATAAACCTGAAATATAAGTCATTAAAATACAATCTACCTGTGTGCAAAATTTATACATGAATCATTTTAATATGAAAAATAAAAGTGATTTATACGGACAATACATATTTCAATATGTATTGAAATACCCAAGGACTATCACACTAGAAGACATAACAGATATTTTACTTACACCTAGAACCATCATGACTAGAACAGCAACAAATGCAGACTGACACAAATGTGCTGTTTTGCCACTCAAATACCATGAGCAGCATTATTTGAGATTTTCTGAAGTGGTGAACACTCATACTAATGATACTATTTCTTTCCTCCATGTACACAGTAGTTGCATGTGGAAAATTAGTGCATATTAAAACCATGTCATATACTTTGAATTTATATTCAAATTCTAGTTAGGTTCTAGATTCAGATATTTGTAGACAGATTTTTCTTCTGCTTGAATCTCATAGGCACTGGCAGGTGGGAAATTCTGTGGGGGTAGGCCTGACATGCAGATTGCCAAATGTAGCAATTCTAGTCTCTACCCTCTCCAGGTCAATAGACACCAGGCTTTGCATTATAACCAAGAAAAACACCATAGCAGATTTCCAAAATGCTTTTTGGTTCTGCTTTCTTGGAGACTCTCTTCATTAAGGAGAGGAGAAAGGGAGTACCAATTCTCCTTTCTTCTCCTCAGTTATTTCTGATGTAAAGAAAAAGCCACATGAGGTGATTTAAATGAAGATTCCTTAGCAACAAAATACTGCTTTCCCCTGCCAAGAACTGAAATCATAGCTTTTATTAAATATCCAAGAGAAACTTAATGGGAGATGTTATTGGTCCTTCAGATTTCCCATCCCCAAATTAAAACACCCAAGGGAATGGATATTTTAATTGATAGGAATGATAAGAGTCAATAAGTGAGAATATTGTTTCAAACACTGTCCTGCTATCTACCCAGTTATTTCCCAGATCACAATGACATGGTTCTGAAACTTTAGTCACCACAGACATTAGACACTTCAGGACAGAGAAATGAGACAGCAAACTGATGCAGTAAATATGGTGGGGGGTGGTATTAGTTGTAGATAATTAGAAGGCCAAATGAAGGCACTAGAGATCTTTTTAGAAACAACTTTTAAGGGGGTCAGAGGAGGAATGGAAGGGAGAGGGAGGTTTGAATACATCAAAAGCATACTCCTACACTTTGTCAAGGAATTTAATACTGTTGTCACTCTCCTTTGCCAAATCTCCCTCTTGATATGATTCCCTTTTCCACGCATGATGGGGAAAGATCATGTCAGTGTCTTGAGTCATTGAACAGGAAGTGGTCCCCGCCATCAATCCTGGATCTGTACCAGAGCCCTCTACTTCTTTATCTGTCCTTTGACATCACAGGGAATGTTTCATTTTCTCTTTTCTAGTTCATTTGCTATAGTGAGTTGTCTACAAACCAAATTTTTGGAATGGGCTTTTCTTCAGCAATAGAAAAAGTTAAATCTACTTAGGTATACTCTGAGACAAAGCCGGCAGTCAACCAAATTAGAGTGGTTGGGAGACAGGCGTGAAAGTGTTACACCTGATAGAGTGATACCCTGCTGCTGGGCAGACATTCCCACAAAGACCTAGAGCCAATCAGAATGCTAAATCCCTAAAACCATTTGTGAATTTCATACCAATTTTACACAAAGATTATGAAAAGAGAACTGACATTTATTAAATACCTACATTGTGCCATTTGCTGCACAATGTACTTAAATATACATCATCTCGTTTCTTCTTCTTCACGGTAAACTCGAGTGGGTATTATTACAATTATGTTACAAATGAGAAGACGGATGTTTGTGGACATTAAAAAATATTTCTAATTCCACAGACTTCTTTAATAGAGTCCCTTAGTTGGATCTGGGGCTAACACAAAATCTATTACATTTATACAACAAATCAGTATTTTAAAAATAACTGACAGACTGGATGAAGTGTGTGTGTTGATAAAAATGAATGAAAAACTCAAATGCCGCTCATAGAATTTTAAAGAAAATTAATTATAAGTCCAGAAGAAACTCTAAGTGTGTAAGTTTTGTTGCAATTGAAGTTTAATGCACCTTCAAATACAGAAAGACCTACCCTAATCTTTCTTAATGGTTTAGAAATCTTTTTAAATTTAGAAGACAATGGTCAAAAGAGAAATTTCAACATCAACTGGATGAAATAGCAAACTGCAGTGGTCTTAAGCCATTTAATGCTGAAAAAGCAGCTCCACAGACCTGTTTAGTGACTGAAATAATAATCAAATGTTATATTTAATAAATGTGTACAGTCACATTCCTATGTACTCAGGATAATTTTATACTGTATTTGGGTTAAGAAGGCATCGGATATGTAAGTCATTCACACATGTGCTTTTTAAAGTTTTTTTCATTATGTTACTTTGATAAGGTGAGTTTTATTTATAAAGAAATTTCAACTACATAAGCAACAAAGTTCCTCATAATGTAGGCTAAGTAACATGTTATAAGGCACAACATAAGGTATACTATTTTTTAGCCAAATTGAAAATGGAATCCAAGATCTGGGTGCTTAAAGGTTTTACTTTTCACTCTTCTTCCCCAGTTTCCTTAATCGGCATGAACAACATCATCCATACTGTTCAACATCTCAGCTAATCTCATGGCCACTTTCATTATTCAATATTTTACAAAGTTAATAGCAGCAGGGGTGCCTGGGTGGCTCAGTCCCTTAAGCGTCTGCCTTCGGCTGAGGTCATGACCCCAGGGTCCTGAGATCAAGCCCCACATCGGGCTCCCTGCTCAGTGGGGAGTGTGTGTCTTCCTCTTCCTTTTTCTCAGCTCCTCCCCCCACTTATGCACACACACTCTCTCTCCCCCCTCAAATAAATAAATAAAATCTTTTTTAAAAAAGTTAATAGCAGCATCACAAGATCACTTTTATGAAAACTATACAGTAACAAATTAAGCTCTCAGTATCAACAAGAAAACAATAGGAAAAATCAAGTGATTAAAAAACTTTGAGATGTAAACATGAATGTGCCTAATAAATAAAATTGAGGTGGACTACCAACATTTCTGCATTCCTCAGGCCTTCCATACCATTTCAAAATGCAATGCACAAAATATATTATGTTTTTCACAGAGTAAAGAAAGTTGGAAAATATCATTCCACACCTACTTCCTCATAGAACTCCCAGAAGAAAAATGCTAAAATGACAATGTGACATTTGTCATCAATTTATAGCTAAAGTTTTACAGTTTGAAAACTTGAGAATGTTTATTCTCTTAGGATGTTTTTCTTAAATTATGCCACATATCAGGCTTTAGCTTTAGGTTAAGATTTAGTTTTAGGTTAAGAAGGCATCAGAATATATTTTGTAAAAACAAAATTTCACTGAAAAAAATTTAAGCGTAATTTGCAAAAGAAGATTCCCCTCTATTAATATAGTTAACTATGGTGTTAAGAAGAAATTACTAGTTAATCTTTTAAGGAATTATATATTTAGGTATAATGTGGTCTTTCCTCACTTAATTTTTACAATTTACTTTTAAATTTAAATTTAATTTAAAATTACTTAATTTAAATTGTAACTGCATGTTAAAAAAGTATCCTTGGTCCTATTTTTTGGCAAACTAAGTTATGGTACACAAGAATTGTCATTTTTTTTTTTTTTGGAAAGAAACTCTTTCATGAGTGTTTCTGTAAAATTTGAAGCCTTAACAAATTCATCTATATTTTATCTTTTGTAGACTCCTAATAACAACTTTAAAATAACTTCAATTAGTATTTTAATGGTACAGAGTAAGCAAGAGGCTCACATTCTTCTTCCAAGTACTAAGTACTTCTTTCTGTGTAGCAGAAGATTAAAAGGATGAATGGAAAAAGAAGTTGTGGTACATATACACAATGGAATATTACTCAGCCATCAAAAAGAATGAAATCTTACTGTTTGCAACGATATGGATGGAGCTAGAGTATATTATGCTAAGTGAAATAAGTCAGTCAGAGAAAGACAAATACCACATGATTTCACTCATATGTGGAATTTAAGAAATGAAATAGATGAACATGGGAAAAAAAGAGGCAAAACATAAAACAGACTCTTAACTAAAGAGAACAAACTGAGGGTTGCTGGAGGGAGGTAGGTGGGGTGATCATCTAATTGGGTGATGGGCATTAAAAAGGGCACTAGTGATAAGCATTGGGTGTTATGTGTAAGTGATGAATCACTAAGTTATACTCCTGAAACTAACATTACATTGCATGTG
This sequence comes from Callorhinus ursinus, assembly GCF_003265705.2. NCBI lineage: Eukaryota > Metazoa > Chordata > Mammalia > Carnivora > Otariidae > Callorhinus > Callorhinus ursinus. The sequence goes on along the minus strand of NW_027397074.1, from coordinate 82,081,370 downwards.
AACTAACTGGAATTTAAATAAAAACTTGAAACTAAAAAAAATATATAAAAAAAAGATGCCAAAAACATTTTAAGAAAAAAAATCCGACTATGCTCTTGAAGATGAATGAAAGATTTCTTTGTGTGGCAGTTAAGTAGGTATTTAAATAATATATTACCTTTTCCAGAACCATAGATGATGGCCTGAGAGAATGTTTAAGATCATATTTTTAGAGCAATTTCATGACTGAACAATATTCGATTATTTACTAGTTTGCCTTAAAAAAAGAACAAAGTTTCCAACAAATCAAAATGTAACATTCATACTGCCGACTGTAGAACTATATTAGTTCTGCTGCTATCAGACTTGATAAAGGATGCTCCAAGTTAATAACGTTAGGAAATACCTAATACAAACGAATAACTGGGTAATTGGTACAGGTTGCCCAAGCTTGTATCTACTATTTTCCCCATTTCAAGTTTGAAAACTTGTAAGTTCCATGATGAGAAAGATCCATGTAGAGTAAATCGCACAGCACAGTATTAAAATGTTTCACCCGCTCATTGTGCTGGGGTTCCTAAAATTCACCATGAGCAAGTGAGTCTGCTATTCTGACACATCAAGCAGACCCCAGCCATGTAAATTAATGTACACCCAACAGTTGAAATCAAATTGCTGGATATGAAATGAAAGTGCTGTCCTGGAGGATAAACAAGTGTGAGCCTCTCAACCGCTACCACCTGCTCCCATGTGGGCATTATTAATGTTCCTCCAGAGCCCTGTCTGAACGAACACACACACACACACACACACACACACACACACCCTCCCCCAGCCAAACTACACCAAACGAACCAACATTCTATTTCTGTGGAATCAAATCCTGTGGAAGAGCATGGCATGAACTTCCTTCCTACAACCCTCAGAACCCACACCCACAAACCCCACCAACATCCCCTAAACACTGAAATGCCTAGACTTACAGCAAGGGTGCCTATCCTTCCTTCCCCATGGCAATCAGTTCCTGACGTTCAGAGCCTTGAAGATAATTCAAGATACAGAATTTGTTAATAGTAATGCTTTGTGGTCGGTCCCTTGTTAGTCGATTTTATAGGAAAGACAGACCTGACTGTTTTAAGTGGAAAAACTCACCATACTGGCATAAATGCCATGTAATTTGTGGTAGGAAAACAAGACTATTGGCAGCCACCTATCATGCCTATATAGTAATTGTAAAAATCACACTCAATTACTATTAAGAAGGGCACAGAGGACACTGATCAATCTTGCTCACTTTTTTAGAACTTTTTCTATTTACTCAGGTACAGAAATACGTTTTTTCTATTTATAAATTGAAATAAAGAAACAATAAATAATTTTGTCAGTAAACGAACTGTGTTTTACAAATATGACATCACACTGTACAACTTGGAGGTCAGTAAACAATATTTTTATTATACTGTTAGGACAAAAAAGGAGTGCATACACACACACATTTTATCAGACATGAGGCCAGATTATTTTGGTAACTGGGATTAGCTTTATTTTGGTAGAAACGTACCAGTTTTAACAGAGAAAGGCAAGCAATATTTTTCCCTTTGTGATAGTCTATGATGATGACTGGTTTTGCATAGCTATTTTGTTATTAGAGTGTCATTTAGCATATCTCTAGAAAGATGTATGTCCTTGGACAGGTTACATTGCTTCCTAGGATTTGATTATTCTAAAATTCATAATAATATTACTAAAAAGTAATACCAATTGAGCACTTATTATTGGTAAGGTGATTTGTTTGCCACTTTAAATACATAATATTATTTAAACTTCAGAAACACTTTTGAGACTCTATCCCAAAGATCCTGCTAGAGATTAAAAAAAAAAAAAAAAAAAGACAGGTTTGGAAGGGATGCTATCTTGTCCTAAGACTGCAAAGCCTAGGACACTAGAAAGATAGATTTTTAAAATTGTAATGGACTTTAGAGATAATCTACTTCAATTCTCTAATACTATAAATACAAAACTAAAATTTAGAGAGATTATATAAATTGTTTAAAACTACACAACTATAGTCTAGTATCTACATCTTTTTGCATGTTTTTCCCAAACCATATCATAGACTACATTATTGTACCTTCTATTCGCACCCAAAATATTTGAGTCTGATATAATGATTGCACATTTTTTCAGAGTGTGATTAACTTAAATAAGCAAGAAATCTTTTATGATATCTCACAGTACAGATTCCAAGTTTAAATTCTTCCTACTCAATGTATGGTCCACAAAGCACTCTCTGCATCAGCATCATGTGAGAGCTTTTTAGAAATGCCACATCTTAGCTCTCACCCAGATCCACTGGATCAGAGTCTGCCAGATGTCTCATGTACATATTAGCAGGTGAGAGCTGTGCTCTGTGAAGTTTCTACTTCTTATATACCAAATTCCTCAATACCAGCTCCAGTAGTGGCCACTATTGACTAGTACTCAATGCCCAACAGACATCCGTGTATAACCTCTTGCTGGCCAGTGGTTTTTTGTTGTTGTTGTGTTGTTTTTTTTTTTTCTTTAAGATTTATTTATTTGAGAGCAAGAGAGAGGGAGAGAGAGAGAGAGAGCAAGCACAAGCAGGGAGGAGGGGGAGAGGGAGAAGCAGACTCTGCGCTGAGCAGGGACCTGAGCTGAAGGCAGACGTTTAACCAACTGAGGTGCTCCATGTTGGCCAGTGTTTTAAGAAAACTGATCATCTGCTAAAGAACATACTTTTGCACAGACTATGATCTGAGACATAGCTACAGACACTGTATCGGTTTGTTATAGATACATAATCATCCAGCACTCGCAAGCTATAGTTTATTTTATGTAAAACTTGAAAGTGAAGCCTTTGATGTATAGTCAATGTTGAAAAGTTAAACTGCAAATATACTGAAAGTATAAAAAAAAATACCAAGATATATATGAAGTTCTATATTGCCCTCTGGTTGAAGTGGTATATTACTCAAATTCTGAAATGACCTAATTATACATTATATTCCTTAAAAACAACAACTGGCATTACACTCACTGTAATAAGAATACAAGGAATATTTTCATTAGAAATAATCTTGAACTTTCTAGCATTTTATAAATGTATACGTGTTTAATAAAACAGCCACTATCCATACCAAAGTATGTAGCAATCAAACTAACTGAAATCTTAGTAAAATGAGAAAATTTTTGAAGTCTAGAACACAGTAATGCCAAAGGTAAGTACTTGAGGAATATGAGTCATATTACCACTAGTAGCATTAAAAAAATAACTACAAATACACTGTGACTGATAAATTACAACATCAATATGATATTGTTATGTGAAAGTATGTTATAATTATACTTAATATTATTTGCTTCCTTTTAAGTCAGCAATATACAATATACTTTGAAATATAGTTTATTTAGGAACTTCTCTCTTATAAATGCCTGATGTTTCAATAACACCCATGTACATGTTAAATGATCAAAGTTGTTTCTCTCTTTAGCAAAATCCTCTAATCTAAATATCATTGAATTATTGTAAATATTAGTACTGACATTTCTAAATGAGGCTGGAATAATGTCTCATGTAGATAATATTGTCCGGGAACAATTTTTTTACATAATTATTTTTACATTTACATGAAACAAATGTTCTTTTGATATTAAAATTATTTAAGCAGTGCATATTGACTATAATACAATTATAAAATTGAGATAAATTTCTGAAAACACATACCTACAATATAACTATATATTAAAACACTTACAAGCTCATTTAACATTTCCAGCTCTACCTAAACAGTTAAAAATTAGACTTTATTGAAAAATATTTTAGAATTACTATGGTTCAACTGTCCTTAATTTCTTTTGGATTTAAGTGTATTTTGTGTCAATGTATTAAATAATAAACTTAATATTTGGAGTGAAAGCAGCATTTAATTTCTTTATGCCTATTATCACAAGGTCTTGTGAGAAAGAACAAATTGTATCTAAGAGAGTCATGAATGTTTTCTCTTACTGCTAATTTTTATTATCCGAAGAGATGAGAACCAGTGATTTCTCTCATAGTATCATCAAATTTACTTCTACCTCACCCTATCTATCTTCCTGTTGGATGGGAGCAGAGAAAAGAGAACACATGAAATAAGAAAATTATGGCACGGTAAACTGTGAGAGGAGATTCTTTAGAAAAAGTTTTTCTAAAAGTTTTTCACTTTTAGAAAAAGTGAAATTTTAAGTCTTCCTCCCTTTAACTGAAAAGAATATTCAAAATTTCAGGAGGGAAAGAGAAGAATGTTTTGCAAATTCACTGACTATATCCTGAGTCTTTAAGTCTTCATGGCCAGGAATCTGGAAATTGTGAAAATAAATATCTAATACATACACTTTACCAGTTTCAGGCGGGAACTGATAAAGTCACTTTGACCAACTCAGTCTGGCTGCAAAGCAGGGCCCAGTCATCTGAGCCCCAGAATATAGAACAACAAGAATTCACCAGGAACCATTGAGAGGGCCCTAGAATATGTCTCAGAATATAATTTGCCAGTGACCAACTTTCTCCATCATTTTTATGATCCTATCATTTACAATTCATACCTTCATTATCTATGTAGCAAAATGTAATTGCTAATTTTGCCTGGGCCTTCTTTGCAAGGAAATCACATAGCTTTTATTATAGGTAATGTTGCTTATATGAAAATTTATATAATAAATATTTTATACCTTCCTAGAGATTATAAAACTCTTTATTAGGACAGAGACTCTGTGTTCAAAGATTTGTAATCTTCAGAGCTTACCACAGTGATCTATTTTTAATAGACACTCAGATATTTTCATTAATCAAATGAAAAAAAGTTTATAAACAATTTCAGCTGTACCTCCAATAATCCTGGGCACTGATTTTTGGGGACTTAAAATAATATTCACTGTTTGATTTCCAAGCTTTCCAGTTGTTATTTGGATAGTCAAATTCAAAACTGAAAAAAATTGTCAAATTTCTTTTTATACTTTCCATCATATTTCAGAAAACAAGCTTTATACCATCTGCACATATGGCTGAAAAGTTAAGAGTAAAAATGTTTACGCTTTTGGATATGTTCCTCATGCCCACAAGCTCTCTAATTTGCAAATGTTGTGGTTTTCCAGGAACATTTGTAAGGTAATTGAATACCTATTACATTGTAAGAGAAGCTCCACTAAATAAGTTATTTTATATTGTTCTAATAATTTTGCCACAAATAAATGACTCAAATATTAACATCTTTGTGTATAGAACAATGCATTATATATACATTGTTACACATTAATAAAAAATTCTAATATAAATTACATATGCATTACTTCCTTCAATTAAGTCTTACTACATTTGAACTACTGTTAGCTCATCTTTGACCATTTACATGTGTATTATGGGAAATTAGATAATATTCCAGTCTTATCTTTGCTAATTTTTCCAAATGTAAATCTCAGCTTCCCAACTACATTATAAAATAAATGTCTGAGACATAAACAGACATTTCTCCAAAGAAGACATCCAGATGGCCAACAGACACATGAAAAGATGCTTAACATCCCTTATCATCGGGGAAACGCAAATAAAAAGTACAATGAGATATCACATCACACATGTCAGAATGGCTAAAATCAATAACAAAGAAACATTAAGTGTAGACAAGGATGTGGAGAAAAAGGAACCCTCTTGCACCGTTGGTGGGAATGCAAACTGGTGCAGCCACTGTGGAGAACAGTATGGAGGGTCCTCAAAAAGTTAAAAATAGAACTACCCTATTATCCAATAATCACACTACTGGGTATTTATCCAAAGAATATAAAACACTAATTTGAAAGGATATATGCACCCCCATGTTTATTGCAGCTTTATTTACAATAGTCAAATTAAAGAAGCAGCCCAAGTGTCCATCAATAGATGAATGGAAAAAGAAGTGCTATGTGTGTACACACACACACACATACACAGAGGAATATTATTCTGCCATAAAAAGAATGAAATCTTGCCATTTGCAGTACCATGGATGAAGTGACAGAGTATTATAGGTCAGCCAGAGAAAGACAAATACCATATGATTTCACTCATATGTGGAATTTAAGGAACAGAACAAATGAACAAAGGAATAAAAAGAGAGGGAGAGAGACAAACCAAGAAACAGACTCTTTAACTATAGAGAACAAACTGGTGGTTACCAGAGGGGAGGTGGGTGGGTGGAATGGATCAAAGAAGTGATGGGGATTAAGAGTAAACTTATCATAATGAGCACTGAGTAATGTATAGAACTGCTGAATCACTGTATTGTACATCTGAAACTAAAATAACACTGTATGTGGGTTTTTAAAAAAATTTTTTTTAAAGATTTTATTTATTTATTAGAGAGTGAGCAAGAGAGAAACAGCATGAGAGGGGACAGGGTCAGAGGGAGAAGCAGGCTCCCTGCTGAGCTGGAAGCCCGAGGCAGGACTCCATCTCAGCACTCCGGGATCATGACCCGAGCTGAAGGCAGTCGCCCAACCAACTGAGTCACCCAGGCGCCCTAAAAAGTTTTTTAAAAACATTTTATTCGTCAGAGAGAGAGAGAAAGAGAGCACAAGCAGGGGGAGCAGCAGGCAGAGGGAGAAGCAGGCTCCCCGCTGAGCAAGGAGCCCGATGTGGGACTCGATCCCAGGACCTGGGGATCATGACCAGAGCCAAAGGCAGATGCTTAACCGACTAAGCCACCCAGGCATCCCAACACTGTATGTTAACTATACTGGAATTAAAATTTTAAACTTAAAAAAAAATGTCTGAGGCAATTACAAATGATTTTGTAATATTTACTGACTCTACCTAGCATTATATTCATAGCTCTGTACAATAAATAATGCATTCCCAAAAATGACCCCCCAAATTAAATTAACTAAATTAAATAATTAACTAAAATTAGTCTACCATCATGTGTCAGTCATTGCACATTCTGTATTTAATCCTTATGGCAAGCCTTTCATATAGGTACTGCTATTTCATCATATTGTATATTACAACACTGGTCTCAAAAGCTTTGATAATTTGCCCAAGGTCACTGAGGAACAGAGCCAACAACCAAACCCAGTCTTTTTGACACGATACTCTCTGCTTGTAAGCATTACGAGATATTTGTTCAAAAGAATTTGTAGATTCCTTTTAAAAAATCATTAATACTTTTAGCAAATCAATGTCTACATTTTAGCAGGTAATCAGTATAAAACTAACTTTCAGAAATGACTATAGAACATCAGATTACAGTGGTCTTTATTTAGGAGTTTCTAGGACGGGATCCTCAGTCATAGCAAAGAACTATTTATTTCACACATTTATGGAGATTGGCTTTGAAACTAGAGACATCCTGCCACAGATAATAAATAGACATATACGTAAAACCCTTGCATATAGTATTCTGATTTTTGTTTGTTTTCCTTAAGTTTGACTAACCAAATTTTCCATTTTAGGTGAAACCAAAACACACTACAACTACTTTTAGTTCATACGATCGAAGACACCTACAAAGAAACAAAACAAAACAACAAAAAAAGCAAAATGGAAACAAATAAAATTTTCTGAAATCTTTTAAAGACTTTAAAGTAGCAACTCTTTTTTTTTAAGATTTTATTTATTTATTTGACAGAGAGACACAGCGAGAGAGGGAACACAAGCAGGGGAGTGGGAGAGGGAGAAGCAGGCTTCCCGCTGAGCCGGGAGCCCGATGCAGGGCTCGATCCCAGGACCCCAGGATCATGACCCGAGCCGAAGGCAGACGCTTAACGACTGAGCCACCCAGGTGCCTTAGCAAAAACCTATCCCCACCCTACACCCAAATCGATGCTGTGCATCCTATGTGCAGCAATTTAGATACTTTTTATTCCAGACAGTCGACTTGCTATATAGTAAAGTTCATCCATGGAATGTAAGGTTTCCTCAATGCTTATTTTTAATAAAACTGGCAAAACAAATTATTGTGTTTAATGACAATAAATACATATTGTCTATATTTTCAACCAATAAAGATTTATTTTCTATTTGCTGATAAACTACTAAGCAGTACCCTTTACTCTTCCAAAACTTTCTTTTCACTACATGTTTTATAAAAGACTGATTCCAAAACCACCTAATACCTCCTCAGCAGAGTGAGGTCTAAACTTAGCCAATGTCAGAATTGCATAGCTGTCATCTTTTGGTTGGAACATTCTTCCCCTTCTCTTTTCTTGGCTACTTCCTTCTTATCCTTTAAGCTCCAGCTAAAATGTCATAATGGGAAGGACCTTAATCATCCATTGATAAATTTACTTCTGGACCGACAGAGATGATTTATAATTTTAATTTAAATTTTAACATGCCTAATAAATAAAAGGGAGATTTGAGGTAATGTACTAGGGTGAAATATTACAGTTAAAATAACTTTGAAATAAGAGTTGAGAGACCCTGCGGAGGATGTGTGACTTACAGAAGCACATTATTAAATGGCATTTTTTTCTACTAAAATTTTGAAAACTGAATGTGTTATGTGGAAGCATAGAAGGCTACTGTTAATGAAATAATGAGAAATCATTTTAAAGCCAGACCCAGGTCACTAATTTTTCCCAAACATATTGATCTTTAGCACGCTTCTGAGCAGTCCACCTTTAACAATTTCTTAGGCAACTGTTGTCACAACTGTTGTCAACTTCAGGAAGCCAGAAACCTCTGTGGCTTGACATGGTTTGTCTTTGGCACTGGTGCATTTGTCATCTGAAAGTTCAATATGTAAAAACAAACACAGTGTGAGATGCTCTAAATACCATAATTATAGACATATAAATGAACAAACAACAGGTCTAAAAGCCTTTTACAAAAAGCTCTATGGGCACCAATTTGGTAAAAGAACAATGTCATTTTTATTTACAAGATTCTGAAATCTCTTTTTTTAAAAGTGAATATGGTACTCTAATTTTACCACATATAATCTAAAACTGTGCAGGAACAACACATTTTAAATTCCAAAATATATATTTTGGGTGATTATATAATCATTGTAAAACTAAAATGCTTCAGGTCACTGTATACAGTAATTATATAACATGAAGCCACGTTTTTCACATGAAAACATTAAATTGCAGTAATACTTTCCTAATATACTTTGGACAAAGAACAGATAATAAATTCAAGAATACATTGCCTTTCACATTGAGCAAATAGGTGTAAACTATCCTTTAAAATTACCTTAATAGCCCCATTCCTTTTGAATAAGTCCTCTGAAATAATCATTTTTGTTTTGATTCATACAGACATGTCAGTTTTAAGGCAGTATTTTTACAATATGATGATTACTACTTACAGATAAACTTTAGTGTAACTATTATTATATTAAAATCATATTACTTCTGATTACTTCTGATTTATAGCTTTTAGCTATAGAAATACAACTAAGAAAAGATAACTGTACTTTTTGTTACAACCTAGCTATTTGCACAATTTATATACAGATCTTACAGAACTAACCCATTTCAATTTGATTATATTTTTTAATGCTGCTCATGTACAGTCTTTTCTCTTAATGGATATATTCATCTTTGACATATTAATTAGCCATCTATAAAAACAGTGACTAAATACTAAAATTATATTTAATCATACTATGATATCTGTCTTCAAATATTTTATGGCAGTAGAATATCAGGTAAATATTAAGCTTTTATTACCTTAAAAGCCCAACTACAGCTAATGGCCAGAATTTATGAGGATGTAGATTTTCTGTCAGTAGAACTTGATAAAAGAACTATATAAAAAAAGAAACCAGTGAACTTTCAATGTTTTGAGCATCCTTAAGCTTTGAGTTTTCTAGCAGAGAAGTAACTGACTAATTTTATATAATAAATTCAATGCAACTAGTTCAGTGCCTGGTACAAGAAAAGATGATTACTGAAGTCTAGTTTCTTTAATACAACTGCACCCTTATACCTGTTAACCTAAGTACGAAATGTAGGATGTGACCATGGGGGAAAGAGAAAAGGGAGTAAATTCTGTTATCAATAGGCAAAGCTAGGGGGAGTCACTGTGAAAGATATAAAATTGGGAACAGCCTTCACAGGAATGGTGGGCTTTGAAAAGGCAAGGATCTCATAGGCTGGGTGATATTTTAGAGTTGAGGTACAGCATGAACAAAGTTTCCAATGTAGGGATGAAGAGAGTTAAAGTAGAAACAAAATATGAGTGCCTATTTTTGTACTTACCAAAGGATATTTTTGTTATATTAAAAATCAAAATGAAATTCACTGACAAAATCAACTAATATGCTAAGATTATTATACACTAAATATATATAATTATCAACTTTCTCTGCAACTACCTCTATCATTTATAAGATTTTTTGACATCTTAAGCACTCTATTTCAAGTACCTGTTAGGCACAATAATTATTTTGTTGACATCTGTCTTTGATTTGCATGCAGATTACAGGTATTTCTTTGAAACAACGTGTTTTGAAAAGGGCAGTCAGGCTTGGCTTCTAAGGAGTCTGACCAACGATATGACTTAAGTGAAGTACAGAAAATGCTGCAAAATAGAACCATACAGGAAAAAGGCTGGAGAAATTACAGAACTTTCACAGCATGGTTTCATTATTTCCCTTGAAACAATCAATTGATATTCATGTATAAATGATGGTAAGTATCTGTGTTTTATCCTTTCAAAATAGATTTCTTGCCTTTCTTCTATCACCAGTAATTCGGGATAATTTCTCACTCTACCATCAGACAAAATTGAAAATGACTTGCATTATTTGTCATCACTCCTCGTCAGTCCAGATAGCCAAAAAAAAAAAAAAATGCTTATTATTTTCCTAGAAGTTTACCTGTGATGAGACCAAATCACCAAAGGGAGGTGAAAGCATCTCCAATATGCTCCAGAGTTCTCAGGCTTGGACCATAAATGAGTTTCCCCTACATCAGCATAGTTGAAATAGGAAAAGGTGTGCCAGAAGAAGAGAATGGGAGCGAGGACACATAAAAGAAACATGACTGGAAACAGCGTGTTGTACAGAAGGAACTGCTAAGGTTTCAGTCTGGTGAGGTCATGGGGTGCCCGTGGTGGGCCAGGGGAGATCACATCAAAGGGACAGGCAAGAACCAGGGAAGTGGGCTACCATGATGAGATGTGTATCACCCACTGATGGTCAACTGGAAGCAAGGAGGCATTCTGGGAGGCTACTAACTTAATGTCTGGAGGAAAGGCTGAGAATCCTCATAAGAGCTGCGGCAATGGGAACGAGAGCAGGGAATAAATACAAGAAATATTTAAGCATTAGAAATGACAAATATTTTTGAGACAAATATCTTCCCATTGCTGTTAAAGTCAAAGTTGTGCTCTCAACAAGACTCTCAAGAAAAGCTTTACAGTTTAGACATTACCTGAAATTGATACTGAAAATAATGGTTATAGATTATACAGATATCTTCATTTGAACTTAGAATGGCAATAATATTTATGCTTCTGGATACAGACAGCAAAATTTCCTTTGAACCAGTTTTAAAAAGCTTTTATTTATATCTGACAAAGCATTTCAACTAATATTTTATATAGCTTTAAATAAATATTTTCACCACATGACTATTAATGTATGCTAACAGTACCCAAAAGAGGATCACACTGTAAAATCACTTTATTATGACGAGAAAAAACATAAATGACATTGTCTGTATTATTATTTAATGTTATTATGATTGAAATAGAAACATTAGGATGACCAGTTTTTCTTACTATAACTCTACACAAGCAGTTAATTAACCTTAAAAGGTTGCCTAGATGCAAGCTAAAACTCAGTATTAGTCAGAGAACTGGAAATCAATGGCATAGTATTTCTCACTCAGCCGGCGGCGCCGTGGTCAAGAGCACAGATTGTAGGCATAGATCGTACGGCGGGCTGGCAAATTGCTTAACTTTTCTGTCGGCCCACTTATCTGCCAATTAGAGCCCTGTTCTAAGGACTACAAGAGTTAATGCATCTCAAGAGTAGTGCCTGACCTGAAGTCAACATTCAACAAACACTGTTCATATCAATGGGCAAAAAATTGTGAAGGTATAATAATGTCTATTATTAATTAATTAATTGATTAATTAATGCCAGGAATTCTAGAAAAGGATGCTCATTCATTGGTGGTGAATACACGAGTTATAACAAATTTAAGGACCTCAGCCCGGAAATGTTCATTAAAGAAAAGATATATAAACTCTTTGATCCAGTCTTTGACATAGATTCTGCACAAATGAGCACACCAATATATAAATATCTGAATGAAGCTGTTTATTTTTGCATTCTTAATAGAGGAAGTGATGTAAATACCTAAATATGGCACACTGATATCCTTGGACACAGTATTATGCTTGTCAACTGACATAATAAGATGGTTATTCTTAATCCCATAATTCCAGATAGCCAAAAAACATAATACACAATACTAGCATCTGCTTTAAACTAGCCATGAGACACTTACCTGCTTAGGTTAAGGTATCTGAATAAAATTCACACATACTACAGACGCACATGAGGCATGGTGAAATTTTACTTTTGGAAATTTCATCATTAAAAAATTCAACTGTGAGGCAGAAATAAATTCTCCTAACTATTCTTTTCATATGAGAACACTGAATATTAATCAAGTGATTTAAGTGAAGAGTGTGTTTTAGCACTAACAAAAGTCAGCTGAGAACTTCTGGTGATGGTATATATATAATCTCATGAGATTTTATATATATAATCTCATATATATATGTATATATATGAGATTATATACATTATATATATTATATATATTATGCTTCTGGATACAGACAACAAAATTTCCTTTGAACCAGTTTAAAAATATATATATATTATATATGTACATATATATAATATATATAATCTCATGAGATTGTGCACAGTTACTTGGCACACCATGTTGAGGAAGATATGATTTAATGGCCATATTCAGACTCACTGAGAAAAAAATGCCATGATAGATTAACAATATTCGCCTTGATAGTGGCATGAGATTCATGGGTTATTGTGCCTGTGGGCACAATGAAAGAAAAAGAAAGAGGGATCATGTGTTTTTAGATCGGTTGACATTAAAATCATTAACCTAACAGCATATTCATTTAATCATCTGAGAAAAATTGAAAGTCACACATGGTTTTCCAAACATATTTTGTTTGAACCAAAAATGTTTCATATACATTACATAAATCTATAAATTTTGAGCTAAAATTTATTAGCAATTAAGTAATTTAATGCAGAATAGACCATTGTTAATGTGTAAACAAAAACTTTTAAACAAATGATACTCTTAAAATAAGCTTTTTGCCATGTGACATAATTAGGTTGAAATTTTTTCATGTAGTTCTTCTGTTCATATATTTTGTCCAATATCTGAAAAAATATATGAAGCATATGAAGGCATATTTTTACTTAAAGCTTGCTTAGTAATTTGATTCTCATTAAGAGGTGGCTTCCTAGTAATATGAGTTAACAGAGCAATGCAATTTATTCAACATATGTTTTATGGAAGTTCAACATAACCATCTAAGTCCAGATGATTTACAAGTAACAACAAGCATCTTCTATTTTACGAGAATATTCTTAGTGGTAAGTGTATTATTTCCTTTGGCAAATCATGATATTTCACCACATAAGCTGTTTTATTAATTCAGCATGTGTGTATTTACTTTTTCCATGTATTCCTTTGAAAGAATATTATAATTGAATGACATAGATGACATCGTAATAGTAGTTAGTAGAAAATTAGAAGTCAAGGCAGAATTTTTCTTTTTACATACTTTTTTGACATGACATCTAATGGATAGGAGTGAGCAAATCCTGGCTGAATTTAATTAAACTTTATATAACTTGATTCCAGTGTAGATGCACCACACAACATAGATTTAGGGGACCTAACAGTGTGAAAGTCGCATCTCTACTGCCACTTTTCTTTAATTCATATCCCCAGGCCCCTAAGACCACCATTCCAGTGCAAATGAAGCATGGGGTGAATGTATTTGAAAAGGGAAAGAGAACCTTATATATGTTTGGAGATAATTTTTCCTGGTAAAAGTATTCCCAGAAACTAGTTTTACCTCCTTCCTAAACATAAAAACAGTAAGGAATATATCACTGTGCATGTTTATGAGGATATTTCAAACAAACTTAAATCATAAGTAAAATGTAGAATATGGCCCTTAGGAGCTCTTCTGTACTCCTTCAGCGCTTTTACTGTATACCAAAAATATGATATCTTCAGCAAGCAAACTCAGAGCCAATGAATACATCTTTATTTCCAGATTTCCTACTATCATGGGAGGTTTTAAAATCTGGAGAGCTATAAAAAAATCAGTTACTTCAAGCTGTTACTATGAATAGTCTACCCCCAAAATGAATTAAATAAGACTTTAACAAGCTTTTTATCAAAATTTACAATTGAGGAAATTATCAACTTTGTTTTCGAAGTTCAAATGACTCCTTTTTTTTTTTAGAATAACTGACCCAAAATGTCTAACTCTTCATAATTGTGCAGAAGCAACATAGACATAAGGTAGCTACCAACTCAAGGCATGTCAAATTCACCTGATACTTAAATAGGTAAGAGTCAGTCGAATGTGTAGCCACTAAAGTCCATAAACAAGATGCACTTAAAATGGTAATGTTATTGACCATAGGTAAAGAAATGTATTCCAAATGTCTTTCTAAAATAAATATCACTAATGACGGAAATATGAATGAGTGAATGAACAAATGGGGGGCTCTAGGAGGTCACAGAATAAGTGCAACTCTCCAACTTAACATCAAAGGGAAAAATTAGTCTTATTCCATTGCTGGTTTTCAAAACATGCAAAAATATTCTCATGCTCATTTAGTTCAATGCTAAATAAGCTTATTACAGGCAGTTTAATACCTTTGGGTTTGACAGGGTACAATAAATAGCATTCTCTTTTCTGCCTGAGTTCTAGATTAGAATAGGAGTCACAGGTGGAGAGCAAATATCACCCTTTACACAGTAATTGCTGAATAGGGCTTAGCTGTGTGGCAACAATGGGATGCATTAAACTTAATCCTGAAATTAAACAAAGTTTCTAGCCATAGGAAGAACCAAAACACCATAAGGTTTTCCATTTATCACACACATTATTGCAGAGGCATAGCCTACTCATATATGTCTTTCAATTAGAATCTGTACCTTTTGCAGGCAGCTTAGAAGGAAGAAGGAGGCTCAGCTATGCTAGGTCCTTAACCCAAAGTTACCTCGAAGGTAAGTCCCTCCACTTAACACAGAAGGAATTAGTGAACTCCAGAGATAGAGGCTAAGAATGTTAGAAGTGGACTTTCCTCCACACAAAAGGAAACATTAGGATGGAGAAAGAGGTAGTACCTTCATATCGCAACATCTTCAGTTGGTCAGAACTAAAACATACAGGTTCTACAGATCCCAGGAGATGGGGAGATCCAATGTTTGAACTTATCGTTCTGTTCAGATTCTCTTTTAAGCCTCTCATTTGGAATGTTCTCTATATGAAGATCATTTCATCATTATTTGTACATATTAAAATAACAAAAATAAACACATAATTTCTTCCAGTGGCCAAATATTAGATGGTTATAAAAATGTCTTATGTTGCTAACAGCTGCTTATCTTGAGATATGTATTTCTCTAGAAATACTGATAACATCCGATTTCAGATACCGATATACATAGAAATATGATATTCACTTTATTTCCATAACACTGTAGTTTTGAGATTTAAATTATGTACTCTGTTCTTTAACTTTGCAAGTAGCAATAAATGACAAAAGAAAGCACTTCTCAAATCAATCAGATATAGGAAAATTTTGAAATTACATGTTTTATTTCTTCATCCTATCAACATCAGTCACCACACAAACATGAAGTTTAATACTCTTAAGATAATCATATTCTAGATATGAAGAGTTAAGAATTTCTGAGCCTAGAATCTCTCCTTAGTCTATACATTATTTTCAACAAATAAAATATCTTTTAAAATCTTAAAAAGAGTAGCAAGACAAGGGGATGTATATCAAATTCCCTTTATGTTTTAATCATAAAAAGGATACATCAGACAAGAAAACTTATTAGTTCACTTTAAAGACTTATTCAGATTTTCTCTGGAAGAATTTATAATTAAGACAAGTGATTTAAAATCTCGAAGAAGTTATAGAACTTGAAATATCCTCCAAATTAGAATAGAAAAAAATTAAAAATGTGATTTTAAAAATATAATGGATATCAAACAACATCGATGTTACTTATCTCAAAATGATATGTTGTATAACTGTATAAAAGTTAATAAAAAACTATATTGAATTTGGGGATTCCTTTTTTTGGCCAATTTTGCCATACATCAATGTTAATGGAGAAAATTTTGGCAAAAATCCCTGTTCCCTATATATCAGCACTACAATGAAATCAGGATTATGCAGTTCTCTTCTATGAGTAAATAACACTTTTTTTTATTATTAGTTTAAGTAAATAATGTACTACCTCTTATCAGCCAATGATTTTTCCTGGCCCAAAGCATTTTTTTATTTAAATTCATTTTATTAAGACAAGCTCATTATTATGTTTAAGCTCAGTGTAAATTAATAATATTTGCTTTTATATTTATTTATGTAGTTTATATTTACTCCATTTATTTCAAAGATAACGTTTTAGAGTGGTATATGAATTGCAGAATAGATCAATATACTATTGTTCTGATATTGTTGCATTGGTTACTTGAAATAACTGCACATGAAAAGATCTATCTATAAAATTGTAAGTGGGTTTAACTCCTTGAAAGACACCTTAGAAAATACATAAAAATATACATATATTAAATATAATAAATATATAATATATGCATTATATTAAATAATAATATGTATCTATACAGTATGTAACATGTACTTGAAGGATTTTACCAAATATATGTGTGTATATTTATATACATTTGTGTTTATATATGCTTATATATGTAAAAACATATTTGTTAGAAAGTAGTTGATCAATTGAAAACATTTCTCAAATGTGACAGTGAAATTATAGTTTAATGGGTATACAAAATCATACAAAATAATGTAAAGTGAACTTTATCAGATAGCTCTATTTAAGTCAAAATTTAGTATACTTTAGGAATAAGTTAAATTCATTAAATGCTAGCTCAAACTCCTCATCATTTAGAACTGCACTGTCAGCATCTTTCAAATATGTTCAAATAAGTGCAACTCCCTAAGAGTAAAATCTTCTACTTAAACTTTACATCTGCGTCCTGTATATATGCATTTACAAGAAGGGAGGTTATATGATACCATCAGCTCAGCAGCAGCTCATCTGCACTGTTAGGCAATTAGATTCTAGTTCTACTTAATCCCAGAAATGAGCTTCTTTAGTATTAGCCTAGCTGTAAAAAACATACTAGGAACAGTAACACCATTTTTATATACATTTCAATAATAGAGAAAAAGAAATAAGGCAGAAGCAAACATATATTTAAAATGGTAGTGTTAACAAATGATAAATATTAACCTCATCTTCTGGAAATGTCCATCATGTTAAAAAGTTATCTAGGGACAGAAAGTTTTAGCACAGTCATCACATTTTTTTTTAAATGAGGACCAAATAAAAACATTACTTTTAGATTTTCATGCTACTTTTTGTCTTGTGATGACCTCTCCTGGTTGAGTTGTTCATTATCTTAGATTCATGTAGTTAACCATTTTTTTTCTCCTTTGAGTGTTTTCAGTATTAAGAATAGAACTATCATTCTTTTTCAGAGTTGTGTATAATATAAATAAACATTTTCAGTAAGTGCAAAATTATAATTTAATTTTAAAGCACTGAATATGTGAAGTTTATTCTAATCAATAAAGTATACATCGTTCTTATTATTTAATTGACTTCATGATGCAGGGAAACTGGGTTTTAGTCAATTTAAATTCAAATGAAATAAAAAGTCATCTTAATTAAGCCATTTGAGATAAACAATAAAGAATAAGAGCTAATAAATAAATCTTAATCAAACATAAGTATTAACTATCTGAAAAGTAATATTCTCTGCTCTTCCCCATCACCAAATTTTAAGTTGTAAAAACTAAGAATATATTTCTGAAACAACTTTTCTATTCTTAAAATGCATTAACCCAGTGGCTGCAAGTATGCCGTTCATTCTTGATACATGGCAAATGTTTCAAATGAATCCATTATAATTAGAGTATACAGAGAGATGCAATATAAAACCCAAGAAAAATCCTGGATATGAGGGTCTTTAAGCAGTGAATATAATTAATTTAATTTATAATGAATTTAATTTCTGAAAAGAGTGGCAGTTAGTTCTATATGACCAGATCTTGAAATGGAAATTGAAATTTCATCAGATTACTTTTCTCAGGATGTAGTTACATATTTACATAAATTAATACTGAGCATTGTGTCTTCACAATTCCTGTTTAAATATATAAAACTGACATACATATTTTAATAACATATCACTTTTTGGAGGTTTAATCCGTTTGTGAAAAAGCTATAAAATTTTTCTCAAGTCCGTTACAAACTGCCACTTACTGACTTCCTATCTTGAAAGAAAAGAGAAGCAAATACAATATGTCAAAACTGTAATACTGGTTCATCACATGACATTAATATGTAGTAGATTCTTTAGCATGACTTATAAGGTCCTTTTTTCAATCGTTATTCACATTAATATTTGCACCCTGGAATAAGAACATTAATATTAACATATAGGTAAAGATGCATCAAGGCATCCCAAGATCTCATAAACAGATAGGACTACACATACAATGAATTCTGGAAAACACTAAACTTTTTTTTTCCTAAATGGAAAACATTTATTTTCAAACTAAAATCTCCATGATTCTTCTTTAATAAGTAACACATTCTCATAAACAAGCACTATGTGCTTATGAATATTATCCTAAGATTCCCATAGGCAATCTCTCTAGTGTTTAACTCTTTCTGAACCAAAGGAGAAATTATGCATTTCCTTTCTAGATGCATGCTATGCACTTTTAAAACAATTCAGAAGATGGGCTGGAATCTTCTATTTCTTTCTACTCTTGCCAACCACATGAAAATATGAGCAACCTTTTCTTTTTTGAAAAAGCTTGCTAAAACATAGACTTAAACATATTGAACAGCATCATTTTCCTGAGAACTCTTAATAAATGTGTTCATTACTACATTACTGATGGTTTGCCCTGCCCGTCCCAAGTCCTAGATTGTATTATGTCCAACTGCCAAAGAATTAAAGCAATTTCAGTTACAATACTACATTCACTGTCTTTCATTTCAATAAACAGGTACTAAATGGTCCTTAACTTGTTGGGGTTGGAGGGTGGGGTAAGAGAAGTCCATCGTGCCCACACTGCTCAAAATGTGCTCCTCTTTCATCCCCAAGTCCGTGCTCATTTAAGTTAAAACCACAAATAAAAATAAGAAACTTATGTTTGCCCTAGTCTTCACTTCTCTTTCTCCGACCTACCTAAGCAAAATGCCATGAACTCCCTCCACAACAAACACACCGAAGTGGAAGAATAACTCCTAAGAAGCGGTCATCCACACTCATCACTCTAATCCAGCAGTCGCAAACGCGTCTCCAGGACCAGGAACAACTTTCCAGAAACATCACCAGCCTCAAAAGCCACCCCCCCCCCCAAAACACACACCCCCTCGGGAGCTCCGGGCTTGGAGTTTCTGTGCTGCAGTGGCTGTAAGTGCGCGACGGCGGAGACACCCGCACCCATCAGGGGCCAGAACTGCGAAGGCGCCTCAGAGTTGCCACCCCCGGGTGGCACCTCAATGCGGCACTGAAACTGCTCCGGCGCGGCGCGCGCTCGCGGGGGACTACTTACGGGACGTGGCCGGGGCCGTCCAGGCTCTGCAGAGGAGGCTGCTGACAATCCAGAGCGACAGGGCTGCCCCGCAGCCGGCTCGAGGAGCCACCGCCATCCTCGGCTTGCCTGCTCGCCGGACTCGGAAAGCTCGCTGCGGAGACGCCGCGCGTCTCTCCGTGGGCTTCTCGCGGGCAGGTGGGCAGTCCTCGGCGCTGGGGAGAGCCGGGCCCCTCCCACTGCGTCCTCTTCTCCCCGCACCCCTGCAGGCTCCAGTTCAGCCCGGCTGGGAGCCGCGGGGGAGGCGCAGCCTTCCTCTTCCCTCCGTGCGGCTCCTGCTTCTCGCTCCGGGAGCCAGTGAAATGCCAGGGGGAAGAAATTCAAACCCAGACGGAAAGGGAGGGGGAGCAGAGGAGGGGAACTACCCCGCCCTCTCTCACTCGGGAGGGGGAAAAAAAAAAATCACCACAGGACGTGGAGACAGATCTGAGGAGCGGGGGATGCAGAAGCGGAGGGGAGCGCGCCGGGCGCGGAGGTGCTGCCGGTGGCACTGCAGGCGAGCGGTCCCCGCGCCGCCGGGCGGCGTGACTCGGAGAGGCTTCCAGTCGCCTGTCAGCTCACACTAAGAGCTGGTGCGCGGGGAGCACGCAGCCCCGCGGGCGGGCGCACGCACGGCCTCAGCGCGGCGCGGCGCGGGGCCGCATCTCCTCGGCTCCCGAGCAGCGGCAGCGGCAGCCGGACACAGAGCTGGAGACGCCGCCGCCGCCGCCAGCAGCGCCTGCACACCCCGGCGGCGGGCGAGGCGGGGAAGCCCTCCCTCCTCGCCCCCTCCAGCCCCCACCCCGGCTCCTCCTCCTCCACCTCCTCCTCACCGTGCCCCTCTGGCTGTCAGAACCCCTCTGCCCTGCCCTCGCTTCGATTGGAAGCCGGCGCGAGAAGGCACCGACGGGCCCGGGTCCATCGGCTGGAGCGGGGGCGGGGGCGGAGCAAGGGGGCGCGCGCCTCTCCCCAGGCGGGAGGCGGTGCTGAAGTTGGGGCTTTGCGGGGTAATCTTGCAACCCTGCTCCAACCCCGGCCGCCCCCCACCCAGCTGCAGGAAACCGAACCCGTTCTCTCGGCTGCCTCCTCTTTCCCTTCTCTCCTCCCCTTCAGATGGAGATGGTACAGGCTCCCGGAGCTCCGGCCCCCCGGGAACCACAATCCGGCGTCCGACAGGCAGGTCTTCCGAGTGGTCCTAACACCTAAGTGAGGGAGCTGAACATCCCGACTGGAGCAGCGGGGACTGCAGACGCCGCTAATGCAGATGTGTTCAATATGTAATTAATTCATACTCGTCCATATGCGCACGTACACCAGACACACGCTGCTGCCAGGAAAACTACATTCGGGCAAACACGCTCACAAACAGACACAAACACAAAACTGAAATACATAAGCAGGCATACGGATAACTACCTCAGGGTATCTGATGCGTTGCAAGTACTAAGAATGACGAATATCTAAAGAGACGCAGATTTTCTTTTCACATTTAGACAATTTCGATAATAAATCTCAAGCTCTCGCCACCACCACCCCCCTCCCGCCAGCTCACACCTCTCCATACAGGTTCCTTCCATCCAGTCTACATAAAGTACTGGGATTCTCATCTCTCTGCAGAACCAATCCTTTCACTGACTTTCCTGACACAGTTAAGAATTATTGGTCATCTAATTATCTAACGATGTTTAGGGAGGGCAAAGTAGGAGTAACCATGTCTTCCAATGGTATGCAGTGAAGCATTTGCCTTTCAAGATAAAATTTTTATGGAGACTTGCCTACTCCTGGAATAGAGTCTGAGTTTAATGTTATGGTTAGGTCGTGAAAAGGTTCACTGTAAACAGTACTGTGTGTTCACTGTATAATTAGTATGGTGGTAAGGGGCCTGATTCAGCATTCTTTATTAGAGCTTTGTTTCTTATTGATTTTAAAGGGATGTTTTGTCCTAGTAAGAACTGCAGATTGGGTACAATCTGGAAAATGAAGAAATACATTGATGACTAACAGGGGAAACACTGTATACTCATGCTATAAAATTCACCTCCTGTAAAATAATACAGTAAATGCATTCTTATGGGTTATAAAATGCCCCTTTTCGAATTCCCACAGACTGTCAAAAGTCAATGTGCACTTGCAAAAACTCTGTGGTAGAGAACTGCCATCAACCATTTGTAAGAGCTCAAAGAAACCAGTCACAGGGAAAAAATATTGTGAGGTAACACAACTTTTCAGAAGTCAGTTTTTAACTGTCTATTTAAGCCATTACACTAAACTCCACTAGACTGGTGTTTAAGTGATTTAATAAAAAAGTAAAAGAGAGAACAATTGAAAGTGTTACCATTCCCATATCTCAATAGTTGTCTTTCAATGGGTATCTATCTCAAACAGATTGAACTGATTCCATTTCTTAGGGTGCAAACAAAAAGAGCCAGCACTAAGTGTCTATTTAACTGTTTTGTAACAGAAATTATATACCCGGGGGTGTTTGTTTTTTTTTCCCTCCAGAAAGCATCCTGGCCAGTTTGTAATCATTTCTCTTAATGAGTAAAAACAAACAAAACCAAACCTCCTTTTATGACATCTATGTAACCACCCTGCACTGCCATCGTGCTATATAGTACTACAGTCTTACTTCGTGCCAGTGTGAGCTAAGAACCTGCCTTCATCTGTTTTCAATGCCCTTTGCCATGTTTGCAAGTAAATGATGTCACATGCTTTGTAATGCAACTACAAATGTGTAATTAGATAAGCACATTGGGATTCACAGTATACTTAAAGAAATAGGAACTTTAATAGGCACAGGATCAGACATTCCTTAGATTCTGTTTTGATTTTTCCCTATCCAATCCATCATTTTCATCATTACATATTAAAGTTAAACTTCCTTTTAAATTCAATTATGACTATAAATATTAGTTAGAAGGTAGAAACTACTAAAGCCTGCAAGGTCCCACTAAACTGCTATGCCAATTAATGGACTCTCAGTTCATGAGCTGTCTGTCAGGTATGGTAAACAGACCCTGTCTTGTTCCAAAGATCCATTATCAATATGTGTGTTACATTGTATCTGCAAATACTGTAATTGAAGATAGGATATGATGATTGAAAGATGTTTCTTTGGTTAGATATATGGTGAATCCAAGTTCAAGAATAGTAAAAGTAAGTGGATCAAAAGCACGCAAAGAGAAAACAAAAGCATGGTGGGGAAAGACGATGGGCAAGTTACATTATTTTGGAAGTGGAGTAACATAAAATAAGAAAGGATAGACTTCCCTATTTCCTACTGCTCACATAACTTCTTCTTCTTCAACAGAAATTACTGGATTCTTTTTTTAAATGTTAAAATGACCCCATATTTGGGAACAAGTTATTGCATCACTAGAAATATATTCGTCATTCATTTATATCACAAATATTTGTTGAGTATCTGCCTATTATTGAGCTGGACATTGTGCTAGAAATTAGGATTCTACCTCTGAGCAAGAGAGAGAACACTTTTGACCTCAGAGTTGGTGGCTAATGGTTGGTAAAGAGATCAAAATAAATCTGCATCACTTTGATACTAACATCTATTCAAGTAAATGTTGACTAGGCAATTATTCTAGTATCTTCATATATTCTTCAAAAATAAATATCATCAAAAATAGAAAAATATTATCATCATCATTATCATTCCAGTGATCTGCAAATAATCTGTTGCATGGCAAATTATCTCAAAAGTCCTCCCCAAATTTTGGAACTTAAATGGCAAAAAGAGTCAAAATATCTTGGTTTTAATGACACTTTGAAGTGACTAACTCTATTGAATGAAGCACTGAGAAAATCCAGGACTTTTCAATAAGAAAAACACTGGTGTATCTCTAGGTGAGGTCCTTGGAGTGGAATTTCCTTCTGGAAAGCAAGCTGATCAACTGTGCCCAGATTTCAGTGAATTCCCTCAGGGGGAAAAAAAGCATCTAGAATAGAAATGCTTGCCAGTCTGATTGCACACTCCAAGAAGAATTTAGCACCTGTTTCTCTGGATATATAGTATCTGTCTGGGATGCATTCTCTAGTGAGAAAGAACAGAATGAGGTTTAATCTAATGGGAAAGCCTCTAGTGTAGAGAAAAATCCACCTGGAGTCTGGGCTTTTGGCAATGCTAATTGACCCTGGGCACAGTGAGATACTTCACATCATAATCAAATGTTAATTGTATGAAAGCCTGATTGAAGAAGGTGGCATAAAGTAAAATTGACTTCCACAATCCCAGTCTGTTTTAAAGTTCTCAGAGAAATACATTGCAATTAGTGTTGTTTGGACTAAAGCCTTTGAAGATATTTATTTAGAAACAATTCATGTTTACATGGTTTAACATTAATGGAAAGGGTATAGTTAGAAAAAGGCAGTCTTTAATGCATCCTTGAAATGAATAATCAAGTTTAGCAAACTGGGAGGAAGATAACTAAACAAATTTGTAATATTCAGAACATGGAACCTGGTCTTCATCTTTATTACATTCTTCACTTTCTGGAAACCCAACTTTCTTTTAACTTAGTCTAACATGCATATATATGAATCACATAAGTCAGAATAATTGTTCTTTCAGAATTGCAATTAAAACCTACCTTTCTCCATGGCATTGCAGAGCTTTGGCTCTGATAAATCTAACCTACAATTTACATAGTGATTATTTTCAAAAATCTCCCATTATTTATATCACAGATTAAGGAAAATACAATTTCAAATGAGTGTCTCCAGAAAAATGCCATAACTTCAAAAACATAAAATATACCATTTATCTTTTGGACAAGGAATTACTAAGTACAGTATATGAATTAAATGCATATGCTTTGAAAATCAAACTGTGTAATAATTTCCTATAAATACTATGGATTTAAGGAGGGAGGGAGAACACTCTTAGTTTTGATTTACATTTGTACTAGCCTAAAGTGTTGCTATATAAAATAGCAAATCTAGAGAAGAAATGGAAGGATCAAGAAAAATAGTGAATAGACAAAATAAAAGTGAGAAGTAAGGTTTAGGGGCGCCTGGGTGGCTCAGTTGGTTAAGCGACTGCCTTAGGCTCAGGTCATGATCCTGGAGTCCTGGGATCGAGTCCCACATAGGGCTCCCTGCTCAGCAGGAAGTCTGCTTCTCCCTCTGACCCTCCTCCCTCTTGTGCTCTCTATCTCTCGTTCTCTCTCTTAAATAAATAAATAAAATCTTAAAAAAAAAAGAAGTAAGGTTTAGTACACACTTACAAATTCCTATTTGTAAACTCTTAAGAAAATACCCAATCACATGAAAGAACAATAGCTAAAGAATAATCAGTTAGCAGTATGCATGCCTTTTAGATTTTTGAAAAGTCAAGCAATTTTTTTAAGCAGCTTTAATGTTTGTAAAGTCTGATTTTTAAAATAAAATTTTACTTATACAAGAGATTAAACTAGTTCGAAGTGGGTTGCCAAAGAATGTCAAAAAATAAAAGTTATACCCAAGGAACAATAATGCTTCAAAAAAAATCCACACTGATATCAAGTGGATTGCTTTTGAGTGTTATAAGTATATAGAATTTAGGAAAGATTAGATGAGCATGCAAGAAGCAATTTAGAATGGATGTTGACTCTGGTCTCTGGGGACAATGTATTAGCTTTCTACAACCCTCTCTGTATACCTTAATTTTCCTATATATAAGATCAGAGTAATATTTATATCCATGCAATTAGATTATTTTGAGAATTAAAAATAATTAATACAATATATCTGGCACATAAAAAGTGCCATTAATATTATTATTATTATTGATGATGATGGTATAAATGAATATACCAAAACTCTAAACTGAGATTCCAGAATTTCAAGTTCATGCTTCAATATATTCACATTCTAAAATTATTTAGAGATTTTTGGATTAAAAAAAAGCCTCCTATCAAAAAATATTTGAGGGGCGCCTGGGAGGGTCAAAGGAAATTTGGAAGAAATCAGTTCAGCTAAAGAATTTGCAGTCTGTCCCTTCCCCCCCACCCCAACACACACACACTGGGTTGGTCAAAGTTTTTCAGTCTGTCTCATCCTCAAGATCTTTCTGGACCAATATCTACAATAGCATCTCCAGTTGCCAGAAGGAGAGAAAATTTTTCCACTAAGAATCTTTTAGTATCAGTGAAGGAAGAACCAGATACTCAAGCCAGAGTGCTTCACACTGTCCAGATAAGAATGACCTCATTCCTGAGTCATGGAGTCCGAATGATCTTGGATGGTCCCATTTTCTTCACGGCTAAAGTCTTTGTAGACACTTAGCAGATTGGCGAGTACACAGTAATAGTGGGGATCATGTGAAATGCAAAAGGCAACTTTTCAGTAGCAGCAACAACAACAATAAATTGAGGTTAAGAAAACTTGCCATGTAGCATATAAATTATAAATATTTAACCTGATTTGGGAGACGGTTTCCATGTTAAATTACTTCTTTACATGCTGGAATAATGCATGGTGCCTGCATGTTGAATGCCCCAAAACTAAGATCCTCAAAGATTTCCATAAGTACTTCATGGACTTCCATCTTCCAGTTTCTTCTTACTAGTAGTGTTTGATAATACCAGACCTACTGACAAAGTTGAATGGCATCAGATAGCATCCAAAACCCAATCCAGGTATTAGATTAAACTAGTAGCCAGGTTAGACCAGGGAACATAATACAGCAAACAGGACATTTTGTACTGGGGAAGCTGGGCACTTTTATTTTCTAAGATTTTATTTATTTATTTATTTATTTATTTATTTATTTATTTATTTATTTATTTATTTATTTATTTGACAGAGACAGAGACAGCGAGAGCAGGAACACAAGCAGGGGGAGCAGGAGAGGGAGAAGCAGGTTTCCCTCTGAGCAGGGAGCCCAATGTGGGACTCGGTCCTGACCTGAGCCGAGGACGCCTGCTTAACGACTGAGCCACCCAGGCACCTGGAAGTTGGGCATTTTAAGAACAAATAGAAGGACAGAGATATTCATTGTTCACACTGAGTTGACATTACTGATTTGAAACTAAAGATTGTTAAGAATATTCTTTTTACTCTCTTCAGGAAGCTGGGCTGATTTAAATTTCTCTACCATTTATATATGTCCTCAGTTTGCAGTGGTGAAGGTATTGAGTGGAGTGGGCTTGGAGGTGATAATTACTGTCTAAACAGTTTAAGCTAAATTGCATGGTTACTGCCAAAACATTTAAAGCTTGATTCCATAGTTCGTAGGGTCCCTAAATTCCTGTAAGATGCAATGCCTCATCAGGCAATAGGGAATGGTAAGTCCTCCTTAACTTATTCGGAGTTGAGGAAAATTATGCAATGTATAGCTATCTTTTATATCACTTACATAAAACCAAGAATAAATTCTATTTCAGTTTGTTCCATATGATGATTTAAAAATGAATTTTAGAGGGTGTCCGGGTGGCTTAGTTGGTTAGGCGACTGCCTTTGGCTCAGGTCATAATCCTGGGGTCCTGGGATCAAGTCCTACATCTGACTTCCCTTGCTCTGCGAGGAGCCTGCTTCTCCCTCTCCCTCTGTTCGCCAGTGCTCTCTCTCTCTATATATATGTAATAAATAAATAAAATCTTTAAAAATAAAACCCTGAATTTTGGAGATGGCTTTAACTACATGCTTCCATATAAGCAAGGTTAATTCTTCTTTTAAAAATGTTTTTATTTGAATATATAAATATTAAAGTTCTATTATAGCAATTTTACTAACAACCAAATGTCTGTAGTGAACTTTCTGATTGATTATTACTTAGTCAGGAATGAGGAGAGAGGGAACATAGTCTTTCCAGTTATAGTTCGTTTAACAATATTTCTAATATATATTAGCATACATACCCGCTTTTGTATGTTGAGTAGAGTGACATAATTGAATCCTTCTTTGATAATTCATGAGTTTGATAATGTAATCCTTCATTTTAATTGCATATACTGTAACTGAGGGTGTGAGATTAAAATTCTTCTGATTTCAGAGTTAGGGTGACATTCTTTTAAATTTGTTTTTCCTGATTTTCTGTTCATCTTCCTAAATACCTAAGTGCCTACACAGCAAGTTGAGAATGAAGTTGCTTACAATTTGGAAGGCAAATCTCTACTCAAGAGAACTGATGGGAATGAAGTCGTGTCTGAGGGGCAAAATGCACACAGGTGATGATCTTTGGGGCAGGCCTATCTTTTAATTTATATCATCATTCTGTGTGGTCTTGTCTTTTATTTTTGTCAGAGTGATCCAATTCCAGGGACCAAGAAGTAGTATCAGATGGTAGAAAACAATTATTTGACTATTTAGTGTTGTTTCTGCATATATCCCTTTGGAACCATGGTTGTAGATACTATCTCCCGCACAGGTAACTTCAAGTTATAGCATAGATATGCCAGTTTTCATATTTTCAATTCATATTGTCTTCCTAAGTTCCAAATACAGAAGTCAATGCTGGTTTGTTTTGAGTTCCAGTCACTGACATTAGGCTAATAATTGGTAGTTACTGTAAAGGTTATGGATTTACCTATTTGTATTTTTGTTCCTCAGAACGTTCTGCGCCCTTTTGTTCCTCATTCTGAAATTGCTAGTTGAGAATAAAAATCATTTACAGATTTCCATGTTGGGAACCTCGAATAAATTAGCTAAAAAACTTTTATTTCCTGAGGTAATTTGAATTGTGAGTGTGTGTATGGAAAAGAGAAGGGCAAAATGCACAAATATTGAGTTCTTATAAGGCTATGCATTTTCTCATTTTATGTGGAATCTTTATAAATATACTTTACATTTAGTAAACAATAAGTAATTTTATATGACAATGGGAAAGTACTCTCCAATGTATAATATACTTTTCACAGTTACATAATTTGAGAGTAAATCTGTCATTTACTTGTAACACATTTGAAATGTCATTTTTATAATTTCTAATATCTGTAGTTAGGGAGAAGAGCTTTCATCATATTACTTTTTAAATTCATGTGCTATGGAAGTGTGTTCACTTTCACTTTGGCATAAGTAACCAGAAAGATGGGCTCAAAGGAGACTTTCCTGTTTTCTCTTCTGCTAGAGACCATTATTTAAATTCCACCAGATACTGAAAGGGTTGGATTGGGTTGGGAATGACTTAAGCTAACATGTAGCAGACTCTCAGTATTCCAGATTGATTAAAATGTAGCTTTTGTTCCAAGACAATAGAGTTATTAGTTCACATATGTAATCAAAACAGCTTAATAGGGGCATCTGGGTGGCTCATTTGGTTAAGCATCTACCTTTGGCTCAGGTCATGATCCCAGGGTCCTGGAATCGAGCCCCACATCTGGCTCCCTGCTCAGTGGGGAGCCTGCTTCTCCCTCTCCCTCTGCTGCTGCCCCTGCTTGTGCGCCCACACACACTATCTCTCTCCGTCAAATAAATGAATAAAATCTAAAAAAAAAAAAAGAAAGAAAAGTTGCACATAGTAGATTTCTCCCAGGGAAATGGCACTGGCACCATCCCCTAAACTATGAATTGGGATTTGAACCTTATCATTTAACAGATACACAAAAACCCATGCTTTTATATAGTTTATAAGACTTCTGGCTAGAGTGTTGCCAAAGTGCCTATCTGAAACTAAAATGCGATTTCATAAAACTAAACTCCAGTTTCAAACCTGAGTCAAACTCGACTGCCTTCAGTGGTGAAAATCAGTAATGTAGTTGAATTTCCTTTACCATTTGGTGAGGACCTTTTACAATATTTAGTTAAAGCATTTACCTTATAGATTCATTATATGTAAATCTCTCTGTATAAAGCATTCTCGTTAATTCATTTATCAAATTTTAGCTTCTCAACTGAATTCTATTTCTCTAATCACTGCCTGTGAAGATTACTCAAGACCTGATAATATTGTTTTATGATAATTAAGAAACTAATTATCTTCTCAAGACTATTCTGGAAAGAATATAGAGAGAAATTAAATATCCTTTCTCCCTTATTTGACTTCAAATACCACATAGCGTATGATCCTTATTTCAGAAAGAAAAAATAACCGCAACATAGTTTTTCTAAGCAAAGTGAAGAAAGCTGCCCAGATGATCTTAGCCATCATAGACGCTTTGCTTATTTATTCCTGCTGAAGCCTATTACCTGAGTGATTAGCTTCAGCTCTCCCCCATTATCCAGGAATTGCTTAAAGCACAAAGAAATGTAAGGAAGATGACCATATTCCAGTTCTCATTTCCGAATAAACCTCAATAATAAAAAACAAAAACGAAAACTATGTTAACAGAATATCATCAGAGTATAAAACAGTTTGTAAAGGTCTAAGTCTTGAAACTTCTATTCCTGAATTCAGAGCATTCGCTCAGATTCCATGGTGTGTCTGTAACATCAAGTACATAAAACCAATGGATGAAAACTGGATGAAGGAAAAAGTACTTTAAAACTGGTTACTGTGGATTCCCAAAAATAACAATACTAATTTTAAACATAATCCGAAAGATATCAAATCCAAATATTACCTCAACCTTTGTACTATTTTATTTCTCACATAGTTCTGTGAATACAGAGTGATCAGTTAAGTTTAATGTAACATTTATTAAAACATTAGAGGAAGGGTTTCAAAGATTTTAATATTTAATCACCAAATTATTAGTTTTGAAAGCACTTGGGATTTTTGTAAAACATATCCTTAGAGAAGGAATCAGAGGAAGAAAGTAAATTAAAACTAAAATCAAAACATATAAAAAAGCAATTTATGGCTCATAGTCCTATAGCAGGCAGACTAAGAGATTAAGAGCAAAGTGAAAAAGATTGGTTTTGGGGGGAAAAAGTAGAGGTAATTCTTTCTTTGCTCCAACAGAAAAGATGGCTAACAAACATGGATATTTCAAAACCAAGGAAAGAAAATTATGCATGATTAGTCTAAAATGCATCATTAATCCACTATTTTGTCAAATTCTTTTTCCTCTGTTTCACCAGAGTATGTCTGCCATAACACCCCCCACACCAGAGAAAATAAAAATATATATGTTTCATTATTTATATTCAAAATAAAAATAATTTCAATTAATGTGAAGAAAAATAATTTTATCATTTAGATAACAAGATTTATTGAGTAGAAGACTGTCACTAAGAAAACTGGCACTTCTTTTTAATCACTAAATGTTCATATCTGGGTTTTTTAAGAACTGGCAACATGGAGGCTTTTTTCAACAAGAACATCTACATAGAATTTCAAAGTTCATAAAATACATATAAATACATTTAAAATGACTCTCATTTCAATCTTGAAACACTGTTTTCATTTTCATTCAACTGTTTGGGGGAAATAATATCAGATAAAATAAGTGAGGCAAATATGTCATACAAAGATTCATTCATTCATTCATTCATTTTATTCCACAAGGATTTAGTGACCTCCTTCCATGAGTTAGGCATTGTTTTAGGTATTGAATATAGAGCAATAGACAGAACCATTAAGATGTCTGATCTCCTAGGTGTTATATCATAATGGGGTGGGATGAAAGATTATGCATAAATACCCTGATAAATGATTGGTTGAAATTAAAATTAATGTGATTCAGAGCCTAGTTGGCTACCATAGATTGAATGGTTAATAAGGACTTCTTCTGGAGGTGTTTTTTTGTTTTTTGTTTTTTAGCTGAAACTCAAAGAGCAAGAAGGAATTAATCATATGAAGATAGTCCTTCCTTCCTTCCTTCCTTCCTTCCTTCCTTCCTTCCTTCCCTCCCTCCCTTCCTCTTTCTTTCTTTCTCTTTCTTTCTTTCTTTCTTTCTTTCTTTCTTTCTTTCTTTCTTTCTTTCTTTCTGGAAATAGCTTTGCAAGGCTCTAAACTGGGAATGTATAGAGTATAATTGTGGTGCAGTAGCTCAGTTTGGTTAGAGACCAATGAGCAAGCAGGAAAGGAGTAGGTGATGAGGGGTTCAAGAGACATAGGACCCAGATGGGGTGCCAGAATAGGAAGAAGACCAGTCAGAAAGCTACTGTAAAGTCAAGTGAGATAATGACATATTGAACTGCTATAATCCGAGTGGAGATGGGGGGAAATGGATGAAGTGAAGGTCATAGGATCTACTAATGGGTTACATAGGAGTAGAAGGGGAAAGCAAGCATGCCTGCTATTTTTAGGCATTTATCTATTTGTTTTAATTTTTTTATTAAGTAACTGATACTTAATGATACCATTTACTGAATGATACCATTTACTGAAATGAGGAGGACTGGGGCAGAAGATTTTGTAAAAGTGAAAACAATTATTCTCTTTTGGACAATTAAAATTTGTAATGCCTGTGAGAAATTCAAGTTTGGATGTCAGGTATGTAGATAAATACCTGGTCTGGAATTTCAGACGGAAGTCAGGGATGGAAATAAATTACATAAAATTGCCTGTGAAGAATGTGAAAATTGAGAAAGGAAAGCATGTAGGAATAAAGTCTCAGAGCACTCCAGTATATAGCAGCTAACCAGGACAGTAGGAGGAAGCCAAGGTGATTGAGACAGACTGGCCGGTGGCAAGGAAGAAAACCAGAAGATGCTGTGTTACAAAAAGGAAGAAAAGAACAAGTTTTGAAAGTTGAAATAGAACGAACTAAATTTATTTAATTTATTTTCAGGTTATTTCAACATTTATGAGCCCTGTTTTATTAACTTTCTTCTCCGTCCCTCCCCTGGATGCACCTCTGCCATTCTTTAACCCGTGCTAATCTTTCCATGTTTCAGCAGTGAACAGAGAAACTGCCTTTACCTGGATGTTTAGGGTGACATCTCACCTCCAGCCCCAAGCGCCCACAAGGAAAACGCAATAAGAAAATACTGGCTTCTTTTTTTATTTACTGACATGGCATGTGAATATCAGCATGAATTTAAAAAATGGTGGGGGTGCATCCAGGGGAAGGGGAGATGCCACTCTAAATGCCCCGATCCACATATTTATCTCTTCAGACTCAGTCTACTTCTAACCCCAGGGAAAGAGAACCCATGGATTGTAGGAGTCAGCACTCAGGTTGCAAGGCAAGAAGCAGCATGGAATCTCGGAATAGCTCCTATTTGCCTTTCTAGGTAGCGGAGGCGTATTGTTGGAGAA
Source organism: Callorhinus ursinus (assembly GCF_003265705.2). Lineage (NCBI taxonomy): Eukaryota > Metazoa > Chordata > Mammalia > Carnivora > Otariidae > Callorhinus > Callorhinus ursinus. Next base: position 82,048,391 of record NW_027397074.1, on the reverse strand, counting down.
CTGTGCTTTATTCAGTGTCTCAGATAGGTCTTATTGTGCTCCTTAATGATCTTTTACAGCAACCATAAGTAGATAGTGCTATGGGCTAAATTGTGTCCCCTCAAAATTCATATGTTGACGTCCTAACCCCAGCCCCTTAAAATGTAATTGTATTAAGATAGAGGGTCTTTAAAGAATTAACTTTAATTGAATTAAAGTTTTAATTCACTTAAAGTGAGGTCAAGAGGGTGGACCCTAATCCAACATGACTGATGTTCTCATAAGAAGAGGCAATTTGGGTGCAAAAAGGTCCAGAAAAAGACCACATGAAGACATAGGGAGAAGATGGAGATCTACAAGCCAGGAAGAGAGTGCTCAGAAGAAACAAACTCTATCAACCTTGATCTCAGATGCCCAGGCTTCGGGGCCCTGAGGAAATACAATTCTGTGCTTGATGCTGCCAGTGTCTGGTACTTTGTTATGGCAGCTCCAGCAGACGAAGGAGGGGAGAAAGTTTTCTGTCTGCATGCAGCTCAGGTAGAGAATGACGCAAGTTCAATCCCGAGTCCTAAAGATCGTTTCCTATTTCTCTTGATGTATAAGGAGGAAAATCGAATGAAACAAGAAGTAGGCTGTGTCACTTAGTTGAGTAGTCAGGCATGGCATCCACGGTCAGGAGCTCCATTGCTTTTCCTGCAATACGTCATATTTGGTTAAGGGTTCAGTGAAGCTGGTCTCTATGATAGATGGCACCAGATTGCTAGTAAAGGATATGGAAATGAAGCCAACCCTTCCACAGTCTCTAGAGTCCATTCTAGAGCACTAGTAAGATGTAGAACCCTTTCACTGTGTGATAGTCATCTTTAAAGACAGATCAAGAGCAAAAAATTAAACTAGTCTCAGTTTCAATAATCAACTATTTCCTTCTTATATTTCTAATATAAACCTTTCTTAAAGTTAGGGCTTATCAACAGAGTATTTTCACATTGTGAAAATGCATCATCTATATAGCAACATTTTTCCCTTTTTAAAGATATATTATACTTCAATAAAAAATTTACATCTTTATTGAAGTCCCAGAGTCTAGAACAGTGGTTTCCAATAACAGAAATACTACCTCTAGCGAAAATTTTGGAACTCTGAAGTATTCTTTGGTGGTCACAAACCTGTAAAGGGTTTTTGCACGTATTGAATGAAGCAGGCTAGGCACTGTGCATTGCGCATATACAGCTGGACATTGGTTTATAATTATTGAGTCTAGAGCCCAAGTTAGTTTTACAATAAATTCAAATAATTTTCTGTACACTTTTAAAATACTCTGAATTTTCTAGAACTACAACCACAGTATGAATTGAGAGAAAAATTTAGTTTTTCTTCCCCCAGAACTTAACATTATTCATCATTTCACAAAATCATGTAGCTCATGGGAACACCACTTACGGGACATATAGATGACCACTAGGAGGATCTCTGTCTTCACCACAAGTGCAATTCACACAATCATGGTGACTCTGAATGTAGCCGAGGCTCTGGAAACTTCATAATGTTTTCTAAACTCATTGTCCTTGAGTATGAATATATAGAAATGCATATCATTTATTATAAATCACTTTTATAATTTCCATTTACATTAGATTTAAGGCATTATATTGTTGGGGGGATTGTTTTAGTAAGTTGTATTATCTATGACCTTTCTTTCAGAAAGTGTTACGAAATTTTGTGTTTAAAGTAGTGTTTTACCTGGTGAGATTCACCTGTTTTTTTATCATCATATTGTGGTTTGCATTAAACTGAAGTCTTCTTGTATTTATGTACCTCCAAATCATTAGACCCAAAAGCCAGATCTCTTACTATTTAAATCTCTAAATTAGTTTTCAGCTTAAAGTGATTGGAAAGGAAGGGAACATTTATTAAAGGTCTACAAAAATGACTATTTTTATTCATATGTGCAACCACTTCAAGAGTTTTTGAAGAATGGAAGGAAGGTCATTATTTCAGTGATGTGACTCTCAATATACTCTCATTAGCAAGCATATTTTTTCATTGTTTCAACCTTAGACCTAAAACTCAGCATTAATTAGTGGTATCTATTTTGGCTGGTCAGAAGCTGGTTCATTACCTAGCTAAATTCCATGAAGTTAATAAGTTTTTTGATTCATTATTTAGCAGATAAATATAGCACTTCCTAAGTGCCAGGAACCATTCTAAAACTTTATAAATATTAGCTCATTTTAGCTTTACAACAACTACCTTATTTTCCCCATTGCACAGAAGAAACTGAGGAACTGACAGGTTAATTTGCTCGAGGTCAGTGATATCCAGTATGTTGCAGAGCCTGGATACAAATCCAGGCAATTTGACTCTAGAGGCTATGGGCTTGCCTCTACATTGCCTTCTAAAATTGCCATACAGCAAATGAGAAAAAAAATGCATTAAAAAGGCTAATGAGCAAACAATTAGGCTATATTGGTCTTGTTTTCACTAAGGAATCTTTAAGTTTCCACAGATGTTAAATAAAATTGATCATCTTTTATCAGGTATGGATAGTTAATTGAAGATCATCTTCAAATAAAGGTCAATTTAACTGTTTATAATAAATGAAAAATCAGTTAAAAGTTTTGACTGAAATTTCCCTGTAATGGAAGAGGAGGAAATAAAAAAATAATAGGTATTATTTATTAGATTTATTAAGACATTTTGAGAAAGAGCATGAGGAGAGAGGGAAAGAGAGAGGAAAAGTGTGAGGGAGGGAGGGAGAGAGAGAGTATTTAGGGTAAAACACAGAAGAAACCATGTGAGGAGAGCAATGATTGATGAGAGGGAAATCTGACTTATTTCTTGTTCACCTGGTCCTGGCAAATTTCCAGGGTTTGACATTCTTTTCTTTTCTCATCCAAAGATTTGTTAAAAATGGCATCTTGTTTTGGAGCCAGCTCATTCTCAACCTCCTCCGTTTCCAGGATTCTGTGCTCGGGTAAACTAAAGCAATTACGCTTTTCTCCTTTCTAAACAGAGTCACTATATATATAGAGAGAGACATACATTCTCTCTCTGTGGCATCCTTCATTTCATTATAGAACACAGTTGAAACTTTGTCCACACGGCTCCTAGTTTCTAAATGTGCACGTAATATTCTAATCTTTGATTTGATTAGAACATTATGTAACCACTTAAGAAAAATCTTGTGTATTGGTTGCTTATGAATGAAGTTAGTTGTTGTTAGGGCATTGCTAGGAAAAGCAAGCTACTTGCAGATATCAGTTAATTCAAGTCATTGTGAGAACAGTCTGGTGAAGCAGCAATGATGGAAGGTGAATAATAAAAAAATACAATTTCCACCGGACGGAAACGTTATGATTTTTGTTGTGGTTACTGATTTTGCTGTTCTTTCTAAGTTTTCTTTGTTTTTATTTTTAAAAATTTGTCAGACTTTTAGCATTTGCTTAGCCTATTACCTTTTGTTGACTTCCAAATACCACCATTTGGTCATTATTTACATCTTGATGTCATTTTCCTTTCCCTCCACAATAATCCTTTTTGGATATGACAGCCATATAGTTTGTTTGATTTATCTGAGAGCTTAGACCTTGGGGTCTGTGTCTTATAATTTTCCAATATTGTTATAGACAGCTTTGGTATTTTTGTTGTTTGTTTTCTTTTCAACATTACTCCTTATACTTTCTTTCTTTTTTCTTTTTTTACTTAAACCAGATTGTCATTAGTCCTAGATGGAAATAGTCATAGGTCCTACCAGTCAAGAAAATATGAATTAATGTAGTAAGTCTACTTTCTTAGGCAAGCCAAAACGATACATTTCTCACATTTCTGATCGTTAAATCCAGATGAATGTTTAACCAAAGAAATTGATCCGCAAGGAATAAACATCTATCTATACATGAGGAGATCTGAATATTTAAGTAATGAAATGTCCCAGGTGCTTATATGATGACATTGCATTGTAGAGAATGTGTGTGGTTTTCAGTGCATAATCACCTACTATCCTACTAGTTTAGTTATAGTTATCAGCTGATAAAAGTCACAATATGTTTTTCAGCTCAAATTCATATGAATAGAGAGGAAAAATAGCGCAGATAAAAATCAGAACCTACAGGTACCAATGTATTATAATGGTGAGTCATCATAAATCTGGATTGCAAGATGTCCAATTGTTGATGATAATCAACAATATGCATTTTTAATACCCTGTTTTCTAAGCTCAAAGATTCGTTAAAGCTGGGACCACTAGTCAAATGTTTCCCTACCAACTGACCTTGACCTAGAGGAAATCTGTACCCTATTTATCTTAATAGCTTTAAATTTGTTCTTTTTTTAAAAAGATTTTATTTATTTGACAGAGACATCGAGAGAGGGAACACAAGCAGGGGGAGTGGGAGAGGGAGAAGCAGGCTTCCCGCTGAGCAGGGAGCCCGATGGGGGCTTGATCCCAGGACCCTGAGATCATGACCCGAGCCAAAGGCAGACGCTTAACGACTGAGCCACCCAGGTGCCCCTAAATTTGTTCTTATATGAAAAAAATGCATTCAATGTTCATGAAATCATATCACATCCGTTTCAATACAAAGGTCCTACCCCCATCCTGCCACATGGTTCTAGTTGAATTTGAAAGAGAATAAATAATATTTGAAATTCCTTACCGAAGAATGTCACTCTCTTGCAGGTTGGTACATCCTAATTCCAATCTAATTCAAATTCTTCATTTGAGGTTTGGCAAAACAATTTAACTGTAATACAAGCATTAATTAAACTATGTAGTTATACATATGTTCCCATTTACACATAGCTATGCATATACAAACGTGTACACGTTTTATAGCTTTCTCATTTTAGCACTGTATGAATATGTCCATTTCAACAAATAATCTTTATAGCATGCTTTTAAAGTCATCCCCTATTTTTCTTTTTTTAAATTTTTTATTATGTTAATCACCATATATTACATCATTAGTTTTTGATGTAGTGTTCCATGATTCATTGTTTGTGCATAAAATCCAGTGCTCCACGCAGAATGTGCCCTCTTCAATACCCATCACCAGGCTAACCCATCCCCCCACCCCCCTCCCCTCTAGAACCCTCAGTTTTTCAGAGTCCATAGTCTCTCATGGTTCGTCTCCCCCTCCAATTTACTCCCCTTCATTCTTCCCCTCCTGCTATCTTCTTCTTTTTCTTTTTCTTTTTTTTTTAACATATATTGCATTATTTGTTTCAGAGGTACAGATCTGTGATTCAACAGTCTTGCACAATTCACAGTGCTCACCATAGCACATACCCTCCCCAGTGTCTATCACCCAGCCACCCCATCCCTCCCACCCCCCACCACTCCAGCAACCCTCAGTTTGTTTCCTGAGATTAAGAATTCCTCATATCAGTGAGGTCATATGATACATGTCTTTCTCTGATTGACTTATTTCACTCAGCATAACACCCTCCAGTTCCATCCACGTCGTTGCAAATGGCAAGATCTCATTCCTTTTGATGGCTGCATAATATTCCATTGTGTATATATACCACATCTTCTTTATCCATTCATCTGTCCATGGACATCTTCGCTCTTTCCACAGTTTGGCTATTTTGGACATTGCTGCTATAAACATTGGGGTGCACGTACCCCTTCGGATCCCTACATTTGTATCTTTGGGGTAAATACCCAGTAGTGCAATTGCTGGATTGTATGATAGCTCTATTTTCAACAGTTTGAGGAACCTCCATACTGTTTTCCAGAGTGGTTGCACCAGCTTGCATTCCCACCAACAGTGTAGGAGGGTTCCCCTTTCTCCACATCCCTGCCAACATCTGTGGTTTCCTGACTTGTTAATTTTAGCCATTCTGACTGGTGTGAGGTGGTATCTCATTGAGGTTTTGATTTGGATTTCCCTGATGCCGAGCGATGTTGAGCACTTTTTCATGTGTCTGTTGGCCATTTGGATGTCTTCTTTGGAAAAAATGTCTGTTCATGTCTTCTGCCCATTTCTTGATTGGATTATTTGTTCTCTGGGTGTTGAGTTTGATAAGTTCTTTATAGATTTTGGATACTAGACCTTTATCTGATATGTCATTTGCAAATATCTTCTCCCATTCTGTCGGTTGTCTTTTGGTTTTGTGGACTGTTTCTTTTGCTGTGCAAAAGCTTTTTATCTTGATGAAATCCCAAGAGTTCATGTTTGCCCTTGCTTCCCTTGCTTTTGGCGATATTTCTAGGAGGAAGTTGCTGCGGCTGAAGTCAAAGAGGTTGCTGTCTGTGTTCTTCTTTAGGATTTGGATGGACTCCTGTCTCACATTTAGGTCTTTCAACCATTTGGAGTCTATTTTTGTGTGTGGTGTAAGGAAATGGTCCAGTTTCATTCTTCTGCATGTGGCTGTCCAATTTTCCCAACACCATCTGTTGAAGAGACTGTCTTTTTTCCTTTGGACATTCTTTCCTGCTTTGTCAAAGATGAGTTGACCATAGAGTTGAGGGTCCATTTCTGGGCTCTCGATTCTGTTCCATTGATCTATGTGTCTGTTTTTGTGCCAGTACCATACTGTCTTGATGATGACAGCTCTGTAATAAAGCTGGAAGTCTGGAATTGTGATGCCGCCAGCTTTGCTTTTCTTTTTGAACATTCCTCTGATTATTCGGGGTCTCTTCTGGTTTCATACCAATTTTAGGATTATTTGTTCCATTTCTTTGAAAAAAGTGGTTGGTATTTTGATGGGGATTGCATTGAATGTGTAGATTGCTCTAGGTAGCATTGACATCTTCACAATGTTTGTTCTTCCAATCCATGAGCATGGAACGTTTTTCCATTTCTTTGTGTCTTCCTCAATTTCTTTCATGAGTATTTTATAGTTTTCTGAGTACAGATCCTTTGCCTCTTTGGTTAAATTTATTCCTAGGTATCTTATGGTTTTGGGTGCAATTGTAAATGGGATCGACTCCTTGATTTGTGTCTCTTCTGTCTTGTTGTTGGTGTATAGGAATGCCACTGATTTCTGTGCATTGATTTTGTATCCTGCCACTTTCCTGAATTCCTGTATGAGTTCTAGCAGCTTTGGGGTGCAGTCTTTTGGGTTTTCCACATAAAGTATCGTATCGTCTGCAAAGAGTGAGAGTTTGACTTCCTCTTTGCCGATTTGGATGCCTTGGATTTCTTTTTGTTGTCTGATTGCTGTGGCTAGGACTTCTAATATTATGTTGAAGAGCATTCGTAATAATGGACATCCCTGCCGTGTTCCTGACCTTAGGGGGAAAGCTCTCAGCTTTTCCCCATTGAGAATGATATTTGCTGTAGGTTTTTCATAGATGGCTTTTATGATATTGAGGTATGTACCCTCTATCCCTATACTCTGAAGAGTTTTGATCAAGAAAGGATGCTGTACTTTGTCAAAGGCTTTTTCTGCATCTATTGAGAGGATCATACGATTCTTGTTCTTTCTTTTGTTAATGTTTTGTATCACGTTGATTGATTTGCAGATGTTGAACCAACCTTGCAGCCCAGGGATAAATCCCACTTGGTCATGGTGAATAATCCTTTTAATGTACTGTTGGATCCTATTGGCTAGCATTTTGCTGAGAATTTTTGCATCCATGTTCATCAAGGATATTGGTCTGTAATTCTCCTTTTTGATGGGGTCTTTGTCTGGTTTTGGGATCAAGGTAATGGTGGCCTCATAAAATGAGTTTGGAAGTTTTCCTTCCATTTCTATTTTTTGGAACAGTTTCAGGAGAACAGGTATTAATTCTTCTTGAAATGTTTGGTAGAATTCCCCTGTGAAGCCATCTGGCCCTGGGCTTTTGTTTGTTGGGAGATTTTTGATGACTGCTTCAATTTCCTTAGTGGTTATAGGTCTGTTGAGGTTTTCTCTTTCTTCCTGGTTCAGTTTTGGTAGTTGATACATCTCTAGGAATGCATCCACTTCTTCTAGGTTATCTAATTTGCTAGCATAGAGTTGCTCATAATATGTTCTTATAATTGTTTGTATTTCTTTGGTATTGGTTGTGATCTCTCCTCCTTCATTCATGATTTTGTTGATTTGGGTCATTTCTCTTTTCTTTTTGATAAGTCTGGCCAGGGGTTTATCAATCTTGTGAATTCTTTCAAAGAACCAGCTCCTAGTTTCGCTGATCTGTTCTACTGTTCTTTGGGTTTCTATTTCATTGATTTCTGCTCTGATCTTTATTATTTCTCTTCTCCTGCTGGGTTTAGGCTTTATTTGCTGTTCTTTCTCCAGCTCCTTTAGGTGTAGGGTTAGGTTGTGTATTTGAGACCTTTCTTGTTTCTTGAGAAAGGCTTGTATTGCTATATACTTTCCTCTTAGGATTGCCTGTGTTGCATCCCAAAGATTTTGAACAGTTGTGTTTTCATTTTCATTGGTTTCCATGAATGTTTTTAATTCTTCTTTAATTTCCTGGTTAACCCATTCATTCTTTAGTAGGATGCTCTTTAGAGTCCATGTATTTGAGTGCTTTCCAACTTTCCTCTTGTGATTGAGTTCTAGTTTCAAAGCATTGTGGTCTGAAAATATGCATGGAATAATCCCATTCTTAGGTAGCAGTTGAGACCTGTTTTGTGACCTAGGATGTGATCTATTCTGGAGAAATTTCCATGGGCACTAGAGAAGAATGTGTATCCCATTGCTTTGGGATAAAGTCATCCACTATTTTTCAATTGAAGAGTTATGGATCACATCAAAAATGGAGTTTTTTAGTATCTTACCGCTGATTATATCATTCCCAATATTTACATTTATAAATGGTACTGCCATTAACATCTTGTGCCTACACTTTGGCACAAAGTTTAGCTTATTTGTTTAGAAATGGCTTGGCCAATGTGTTGATTATTCTCTGTTTCTTATTCTCCTATGATCCATCTGCTGCCCTTCTCTTTCATGTATGGTGTCCAAGGAGAGTCACTGTCAGAAGCCTCATCACTTGAGACTCCAGTTTTCCATTGATTTTTGTCCAGTGTGAGGCTTTGGCACTGGTAGATTAGCTGGTGGGAGAAGAGAGAACTTGGGGCATCTATCCTACACTGCTCCCACCTCCTACTCACTGGACTCAGGTCAGACAGTGCCTGAGTTCGTGGTGTACTCTCTTTCCCTTTTCCTCCATGATAGGGTCTCAGCAGTTATTGCTTTACCATCTTTGTTGTAGAGATGGGAATGCTTCCCCCATGCTGCTAGTGTCTAAATGCTTTACCATGTTTGGGTTCTCTTTCCATGACCATACTCCCACAAGTAGCACATTCATTAGTCTCTCTTCATTTATATCCTTTGGATGAGTCATCAATTTTCTGCCTGGACCTGCTAAAATAGGCAAAGGGAGATAGTAATATTCTTTGTGCATTTGCTACATATTGTCACTTTTTTTCCACAATTCAAATGTACCACTAGAAATGTGTAAGAATTCAAATATCTCTATAATTTTTTAACTCTGGATCTTATGTTTAATTATTGTCATCATGATAGGCAAAATAGAAAATAATACATAACATCTTTTGATTGTGAAAGAGGATAAATATTCAGAGGGAGAGATTGTGTGTGTGTATGTGCATGCACACACATTTACAGATCAAATCACTAGATGGTAAAGTGTCTAAAAAGCACTAGCTATAGACTAGTGTCCAAATTTCAGCTCAAGCACAAACTAGCTATGTGGATTCGGGCAAGATTTGTCCACTCTTCTTTTGAAACATCTCTAAGCCTTTTTTTTAAAAAAATGATATGTGAGGTAGAGACAACAATAATATTTGAAGTAAAGTGTTTGGATTAGTCCAAGCATTAGACTCCAGTCCCTTTGAACCTTATACCTGTGATCCTACCTCTCTGGTAGTAGTAACACCAGGACAGAAAGAAATGCTGTATAATTTGATAATGCATGACTGATAAAGGAAACTCTACCTCTTGTGTTGAGTTGCTGAAGCATTTATATGGCATTTTTTCACTTTATTTTCTCCAAAGAATGATAAATATTATCATATTTTTTAGAATGCCAAATGAAGCCAACTTAACCTTTTACTACATTGGAAGTCCAATTCTGTTAACCAAAAGCAGGCATGCTAATAAGAGAAATGGAATCCCATATCCTTATCAATTCACATTTACGTATTTATTGTTTTTCCCGAACTCCTTTGTTAGTAAATTTTGTCTTGCTATCCTTTAGTTATCCAGAAAGGGCTAGAAACGGTATCTGAAATTATATACCTCGCTTAATATGATACAATAGGTCACATTATTTCTTTAGCAGAGGAAACTTTAGAGGAGTTTAGAAAGGCTCAGGGTCTTGTGGAATAGAGAGAAAATGGAATATTTCTTGGAATATGAGAAGCATGAACCTCAGAAGTAGCTCATTTGTACTGGAGGTAATGGTGTGAGAGAAAGGTAATGCTAGAGACTTTGAGAGGTTCAGTGAAGTGGAAAAGGTGGATAGAGGGTGTATAATATTTTCTGCAAATGTATAAAATTTTCAACATAAGGACTAAAGCTGGCAAGAACACACAGCGTGTAATGTTCTTGTTTTGCATATAGGTATGGTGTTATTGACTCACCTTCAACAGGTCTTGTGCTCTAAGTTGTTGGGTGATGGATTTGCCCTGTTTGTTCTGCCCATCCTCCACGAGTGGAGCTTGGGTTTGTGAGACATCTGCACAGGGTTAAGAGGGCAGCTGAAAGCTGTTGAACAGAATGGAACTAACAGGCTTGTGCACAAATTAAACTTGTAAGTGTAGTGCCATTAGGGCTCGGCTGAAATGCTGAGCAACCAGAGCTGAGAAAGAAAAAGTCTACAGTGCGATGATTTGGAGAGATTAATGAATACTTGGCTGGATAGGAAATTCACTAACGATATTTCTATGCATTATTTGCAGGAAAAATAACGTACTGAAATATAACACATTTCAAGAGGATATGTAGAGGTTTGAAGACATATCTGGGCTTCTATGTTTAATAAACTTAATTTTTAAAATGTTTCTGACACTTAGAGGATCTGTCATGAAAACCAACTATTATTGAAAAAACAAAAGCCCCCTCCCCCCCTCCAAAATAAAAAGGAAGAGGGGTCTCCAGCAGGAGACTCAGGTGAGCTGGTGAGCAGAGGAAGGAGGACAGCAGGCCCTTTGCTGGGTGGCAGCCAGCCAACTTGGTCAGAATTGGTCAGGGATCCGTGACCCTTTGGGTCTCGTGGGAGAGTGTAAAGTTCTGTCAGCTCATCCATTCAGATAATTAGCAAAAGATATTATTTCCCTGCTCCATCTGCTTGCATTTTTGCTAATAATTGGAATGCTGAATAATGTTCCCGAATCCTTCAGCTTGCTGTCACCACAACTGAGCACATCTCTGGGGGAAGGCCAGGGACAGAGAACACTCAGGCTCCTTAGTCTTCTTGTGGAAGGACAACCACAAACCCTGAGACCAGCTTCCAATCTAGAAGCAAGCCAGGGCTCGCTGGTCAAGGAGCTTCACGAGGCCAGGGCGGCAGAGATTTTTCATCCTGCAAGCCACAGCTTACTCCCTTTCCCGTGGACAGCCACCTTGCAAATGCGGGGCTTAGGGAACATGAAACCTACAAAAAGGAAAGTGTAAAACCATTTACTGGACCAGAGATCAACTTTAAGAAATTGCCTTATCATGGTGGGTTGGAAGTGTATTATATTTTTAAAAAAAATGCTGTAGCAGCTCTCATGTGGGTATTAGATTATGGATTTCTCCAGACAGGGACCTTGCCTCCTCCTTCACTCTGCATGGTAGCTCGCGCAGTACAGCGCACAATGGCACACTCAATTAAGTCCAGTTGGCTGGCTGACTGAAAGCACTTCAAACCAGTTAAGAACGGACTGAATAGAAGGAGAAAGAACATACTTTTGCATTTTGAAATGAGTGTTAAATAATCTTTTCAACTCTAAAGCTCTTCTCACATTTTTTTTTTCACTTGAGCCTGTGAGCTGAATCTCAGTAGAAGAAAATGCTTCACATCCACCTAAGCTCATGCTGTGTTTTATTGAGTATCTTCCGTGTGCTGGTATCTGTGCTGGGTGCTAGAGATGCCTGACTCCAATTCTGCAAGGCGACCGCTGTATGTTTGTAGGGGCAAGTGCTCTAATGTCTTACCAATATAGATACATTGAAAAATAAGTTCGTAGTAATTAACATTTGCTGCTAGTTTCTATGACATTTAGGAGATTTTATTACTGATAAATGATGAGAGGAAGCGGTTATTATAAGAACCAAATTCATTCTACTGATCATACATGTTTTTACCGAAAATTCATTCTACTGAAGGTACATGATTTTTCTTTCTTCAAAGGGCTAATAAGTGATAAACCTGGGACCGGAACATAGGTTTTTAGACATATGGTCACATGTTTTTCCTACTATGCTTTCTACTTTTCATGACATAAGAATGGTGCTACTCTTTATACTTTTTTTTAAAAAAGAGCCATTTCAGTTTTTAAAAAATGATTTTCTTGAACAATGTTTTCATGTTGCAATTAAGAAATAATAGGTATTAGAATAGAAAGGTCTTTATATTGCAAAGCAAAGTTGCTCTGTGTCTATAGCAGAGAGATATGAAATCAAACATCATAAATGAATTTCAGTGGTCAGTTTAAATACTGTAGCACATTTACCTAATGTTTAATAAGTTTAAACGACTAGCAGAAATATATCATTTGTGGATTTGTATTTTGAGTTTCAACATCTCTAAAAATTAAAATGTCACAGAACAAGTGAATTTTCATTAGAACATAAAATTAATCAGATAAACTTAGTTGTTATATATTTCATAAAATATAATCAACTGGTAGATCAAGTTACCAGGATTTTTTTCTGAACATCCCTTTTTTCATAGAACTCCCAACAATGAAGTTGACACATTATTAAAATAAACTCTATGTCGTTAAAAAAAATTATGTCTTTCTGTTGGTTTGAGTGCTAAAGTGGTATCACTGCTTTATGCTCTATTTCTGTCCATCAGGCAACTGAATTGGATTTATTTTAAAATTAGATGTTTTACAATGTTTCCAGTGCTTCATTTTGGAGATGAGTATAATCTGGCTTAAAATAGTCAAGAAACTGGCCAATATTACAGAGGTAGGCCTGAGCCTGGGTCTTGTAGACCTTTGTCACAGTTTATTGGCTAATGTCTGGGTAATTGTTTGACATCCAACTTCCTAGAAAAAGCCTTGAATTGCAGCATATGCTGATTTCCATGGTATAGTAATGTTGACCATGGCTAATTTCAAGATACTAACGTGTTCCTGAATGAGGAGTTGCAAAGCGATGTGCAGTAGCTCACCATTTTACATTATTTCTAAAGTATGAATTTGTAGCCATATTTTTGTATATATGATAAAATACAGATAAAGTAGAAATAAATAACTTGAAGAACATGGATAACAGTAAAACATATTAAAATAATTAGGAATTGATGGGTATTTATTGCCTTTGTTTTCAATACAATTTATTTAATTGTGAGTTAATATAATTTAATATTAATAATGGTTTTGTTTAGTAACTGGCTCACTGAATTCCTGAATATTTAACAACTAGCTCAATTGGCTCTTCCAAGCTGGTACCAGTCAGCTCTACCACACAACTGGATCACAAGGGTATGATAAGACGTTTTGGTTGGTTGACAATGTTTCCAATGTGCCCTCCATCCCTTTGTGTGGTATATGTGGTGTGTGTGTGTGTGTTTGTGTGTGTGGTAGTAATATGTCATGAAATGGTTTAATACCTATATCAAATCTGGTTCAAGTAATGACAGGAACTCCAAGATGATAAATATTTATTCATTTATTGTTTACTTTTTTAAGATAAGTATTTAAATTGCACATCCTTTCATAAGGTTTCTGAAAAATAATTTAATATATTTTTAAAACTTTGTATTTAAATTAAATTTAGTTAACACATAGTGTATTATTAGTTTCAGAGGTAAAATTAAGTGATTCATCAGTGCATATGCTCATCACATCACATGCCCTCCTTAATCCAATCACCTGGTTACCCCTTCTCCTTACCCACCTCCCCTCCAGCAACCCTCAGTTTGTTCCCTACAGTTAAGAGGCGCTTATGGTTTGTCTCCCTCTCTGATTTTGTCTTATTTTATTTTTCCCTCCCTTCCCCTATGTTCATCAGTTTTGTTTCTTAAATTCCACATATGAGTGAAATTATGGGATTTGTCTTTCTCTGACTGACTTATTTCACTTAGCATATTACCCTCTAGTTCTGGCCACATCGTTGCAAATAACCCATGTACTTTTAAAATAATAAATATGCCCATTTCATGCTCTTTTATCTTGGCTCTCTGGAGATTCTTAACCCTGTTTAGTCCAAATAAACATTTGCTGATTCAGTTGTAGATTTTTCACAGGAAAACTTCTATCAACTAAATATAATATTTATACCACATAATTATTGCCATACTAGCATGTCCAAGAGAACTGTTATGTTTAATAGTAAACCTGTAAGCATATTGTCATTGTTTTAGTTACATATTAATGCCATTTCATTTTATGAATGACATTAATTTTCCAGATTCTATTTTGTTGCGACCATTTTGTGCTGAGTGAAAACATTTATTATACGAGTTGATGTTTGATTTATGTGGTTAAAAATTCATACTAGGTAAGCTGATAACAGTGCAGGGGATTTGACACGAGTGTTAGTATCAAAACAGAAAAGAAATTTATTAGGTCCTTATAAGAATGATTATAGCAACAACAAAAGCCACTCAATAACAGGCCTCAAATACAGGTACATAGAAAGGACTTTTATGTAAGGATGTAGAGATAATTTTTATATATGTATATAATATATATAATATATCCATGTGGAGACTTCTAGGTAACTTGCTGTGCATAGTATTGGACAGTTGATAGTCACTAGAGATCTATGTGTGCCAATACATCATGGACAGAGCTGGCGTTCTACGGGTAAAATAGAGAAGGCTATGTCATCGGATATGAGGTTGTTGAGTTGAGAAGTGTGTCAAGCATTGTGGAGACTCTGGTAGCAGACATAATCCAGCCGTAAAATCCGTTACGATTCTCTAACTCTAATTTCATTCTATTGATGTTGGGATGATGATTACTAACTGGGGAGGCAGTCCTGATGTGCCAGATGGTACAATGAAACTCCGTGGCCATGAATAGCATTACAGAAAAGCCGATTGACAGCCCTCCTGGGATCGGATAGGTGTCCGGAAGGCCTGGAAACCCTACCAGCTGCTCTCTGGTCTGCCATCAGGCTTACATTCCCAGCATTAGAGATTTATCTCTTTGGGCCTTGAAAGACTGCCTGGATAAAGAGGTAACATAGTGGGAGGAAGGGTGGGAAAGAAAAACACAAAACTGCATTAGTTATCCTCAACTGATAGCAGAGTGGAACTTTCTCTCCAAAGCAAGACAGTTGAATGAAGGACTGCAAACTCTACTCCCAACCCATGTGGGATCCTGGATAGAAACATGGTCCATACGGAAAATGCATTTTAGGCCACCCCAGGGATAGGCAATGGCCATAAAGAGAAGGAAGAAGGACTAGCAGTAGAAACTTTTACAAGGGCTGGTTCTCTATAAAGGACTCTATTAGTTTGACCTCTCCAGAGAGAAGTTACATTAATTTGTTTAGGAGGCTTTTCTTTTCACATTTCTCAATGTATTCAGATTGTAAAATACAGGTTAGAAATGTCTTGACCACAGTATCAAGAAACACCTACAGTGCATTTTGAAATGTAATGGATGATTTCCAGGCGTTCTAGAAGACTGATACAGAATAAAGAGAAAAATTACAAGGAATATCCACTAGGTGGCGAGTGTGCTATGTAGTGTCCAGGTCACCTAGTTAAGGTGGAGCTGTTTCATCCTGTATGTCAAGGGATAATATCAGATTATTTTGCGGCCAAACAGATGTCTGAAATAGATTTTAGAAGCCAGATAAAAGTTTCCAATTATTAGAGAGCAACTCACTTTGTGAATTAGATGTCTTTCCCAAATACTGAGCCGCATGAAGAGCTTATTAGATCATACATGTTTTAATACCACTGGTCACTGCTACATTGCTTTTCATCTGAATTCTCTGTTCTTGTTACTCTTTTAAGCTCCTTCTTGGACCACAGTTTCTTTCCTGTAATTTTCCTATGTATTACACACTGTTAATCAGCCAAATAGACCTGAGATCCTCTTCCTTTTGCACTTTACAAGTCTTTGTTCTTTCCTTATAGTCCTCTTATGTGAAGTTCCACATTTTAAGCACTACACAGAGAGGATTAATAACTGCAGGGTCGGAAGATAAGATAAGCTGACATGGGCAAGTGCACAGCCAAAGTTACTCAACAGTGAGGCTTCTCTCTTAGAAAACCTGTCATTTATGAACCTTTTTTGGGGGATGGGGAGTAATTAATTTGATGAACAAATTAGGCAAATTTTAATAGTGATCTTTAGACTTTCTAAAACACATTTTCTTCCAATTTGACTTAACAAGAAGTATTTTCTTTCTGTCTTACAATGAACTCCAATTAATCTTATATCCTTTTTTTTACCATTTTGATTGATTATTGTTTAATAATAGAAAAAGTACAAAACCAACATAATCCCTATCTAGTGGTGCTGAAATCTTTTTTCCAATGTTGTCAATTATAATATTAATCTTTTTTTAAATTTTTAAAAAGATTTTATTTATTTATTTGATAGAGAGAGACACAGCGAGAGCGGGAACACAAGCAGGGGGAGTGGGGGAGGGAGAAGCAGGCTTCCCGTGGAGCAGGGAGCCCGATGCGGGGCTCAATCCCAGGACCCCGGGATTATGACCTGAGCCAAAGGCAGATGCTTAAAGATTTAGCCACCCAGGCGCCCCTATGATATTAATCTTGAATCAAATGATTTGCACCTCCCTTTCTAAAGTTCGTTAAGGTTTTGCATATTGTGACTTCTGATGACTTTAATTTGTGCAAAACATTGTAGAAAAGTCAGAACATAAGGAAAAAGTTCATTTGGAAAATCAAGGTAGAAAAATATCCATAATCTTATGGAGTCAATCATTAAATTAAGATTTTTGTCCACATAAATTTCATGAACAATGAATAGACATAAAAGAGAATTTTTAGTCTTAAATCCATTCCCTTAAAATGCCACTTCTTCCTTGTAAGTGCTCTGATTTACCTGCCTTTCCTCCTTTGACAGCATCTTCACTTTCACAAGGATCCTGACAGATTCTGTCAGTTAGAAAGTAATGTGTTAATCCACATTAATTTATTAGTAATTCATAAACTCCTATTTTATCCTCAGGAGGACTTACTTAGGAATAAAGAAATACCTTCAGCCCCTGGGTGGCTCAGTTGGTTGGGCGACTGCCTTCGGCTCAGGTCATGATCCTGGAGTCCCGGGATTGAGTCCCACATCGGGCTCCCTGCTCAGCGGGGGGTCTGCTTCTCCCTCTGACCCTCTTCCCTCTCGTGCTCTCTGTCTCTCATTCTCTCTCTCTCAAATAAATAAATAAAATCTTTAAAAAAAAAAGAAATACATTAGGCCGAAGGAGGAATTTTCAGTGATAGTATCCCAGGCAATAGAGTATTCTTCCATATCCCAGCCTCATCAATGTTGGCAGGCCAGCCAGACTAGATGTACTTTCAGAATATTCTCCATAACAGGAGGCTTAGAGGAGGGCGGCCAGAGAAAGTCAGCCAGTTAGAAACTCGGCTCTATCACTTGGCAGAGTGGTTGTGCACACCACCCTTCATCTCTCTGAACCTCTGCTTCTTGCTCTATTAAAAGATGGGTTGGTGGTACTAGGGAGATAACAGTAACTGATCCATAGGATTAATGGGGGTTTAAATGAGATAATACCTGCATTTAATATGTTCCTTGGTACAGAGGAAGTTCTGAAGCAGTAGTTGAATTATTGGTTGTATTATTTTGCTAGTATGATAGATCAGATAAATTTCTAAGAGGCAGGATTGTCACCTTGTAATGTACCAAATTTTTCAAGGAAAATAAATTTGGAACACCTCTCTGACTGTATTTTCATTTATTTTTTATTTTTTTTCTATGACTGTATTTTTAAAATAATGCATGTTGCAAAGTACAAAATTTCCGTGAGTTTTTAAACAACTTTCAAATGATCAGAAAAGGTTCTGATCAAGCCATTTGATATTTGAAGACTGTTCTTAAAATTTATTTTGGCACAGTTAATTTTCCCCAAATCCCCCCATACTCAAGTCATTTGCTTCTCTAAATACATCAAAAACAATATGAAGAGAATATAATTTAAATATCAATTGAATGTTTGAAGAAATATATAAGATACAGTTTAACGTTAGCTTTGAGAAAACAGGAAATGTTTTGACTGTGGTATTGTTGTAAGAAAAACTAATTGTAAAAAACTTTTTAAAGAAATAATAATCAAATAACATTGAAAATATTATTGAAAACAGATTTTATATTTTAATAATAGATATTGTGAAAACATAATCATTTGACAATAGGATTTATTAGAAGGTAAACACATATTTCCAGAGACAAAGAATTCTAGTCAATAAAATCATTAAATTCATTATCTAATAAAATTGCAAGTGATTATGAATTTCACAATGCTTGAGATTTATTCAGATTTGCCTTTCTGGGAACATAAAAGAGAATTTTTCTCTTGAAATCTAACAATAGCCTACTACAGGAATGTTACTTAAAAATGAAACAAAATGTCATATTTTCTTTTAAAAATTCTTTCAATGATATTTTCATATTTTAATAATATTTTTCTTTAAAAATCACAAATTATTATGAAAACATGTTTAAAAACATGTAGTTCAAATATCTTTAAAAATTAATTTGGCTTATTGAACTTTATATTTTTATTAAATATTTTTATTGAAAAATTTGTGATTGTTACAAAAAATTTTATCTGGTATACATGTTCAGAATTAAAAATAAAAAAACTTTGATTTCTATATCTCATCCATTGGCTTCGGTATCTACTTGACTTTTCTAGGATCTATTTACACATTTGCTTACCCCTCTGTTTCTCACTAGTGATATGAACATTATATGCCATGTGAACTCTATGACAAATTACACGCATCACTGTAATCTATATGTATATCCATCTGACCATAGCAGAATGCCTGAATGAAATGCCAAAATCCATAATAAAATACTTGAACATTTATAGACATGCACCCAAATACACACATAGTGCAATGTGAAGTCAAATGGTATGATTCTTGGCCAGTGATGCTTGGCCCATACACGGAGAAAAGAAGCAAACACCAGGATGCTAAGAGAAAAGAGTGAAAGGGAAACAATGGGCCAGGAAAGAAAAACTTCCATTCCTGATAGTTTTTATAATCTTATTCCAGGCTTCCTGAAACTGGCTATATTTCCCTTTGACTTAGATTCCATGAATACTCAATATATCCCATAGCATATTTGTCTATTTTTGCTTCAGCTAATATAAGTGAGTTTCTTATATATGTATATAACTAAGTAATTTTTCTTAAGAATACATGGTGGCATTAGAAATACATAGTATCTCTAAAATAAACAATTGTTTATTATTATTAAAAATGATGCCAAGGTGAGACTGAAGTACTGAAAATAAATTTTCTTAGGCATCAAGAGTGTATGCTACAACTCCCTTTCTCTCCCCACGTAATTATGTATTGCAAAAAAGTATAGTACAAATCACTGCTGAAAGAATTATTTAATGAATAAAAATCAAACTAGCCTAAAGCTATCTATTCAGATCTTCCTGTAGAATTAGGTACTTATTTTTTTTATAAACATGCGTTAGCTTTTACTAAATCCATATCAGAATAAATAAAGATTTAGGAAAGACTGATGCTTAATGTAACTTCTTAAATGAAAGATGATTTTACTGGTCACACTGGATATTGAGATTAGTATATAAAAATTGCTATAGAAAAGGGATAAAAATCAGAACTATCATTAAATAATATTTTTTACATGATTCCTGAAAAGGAAGAGGGATGAATTCATTTTCACTTAGTGGAGGATGCAACCCATAGTTTGGGAATCAAAGTGGAAGAATCATTAAGAACCAAAAAGGGGAAAAAAATACCAACAAAATCTTGGATATATTGCAGATAGGAACAATTTGTAGCTCATGAGAACATAATGTATCTAAGAACTCAGTAATAATGTGATTGTATTTTCAGATTTCATCAGTCAAACTAGGTTTGGAAATTTTGAAAGTTAATTTTATTTTTTAAGATTTTTGGAGTAATATTTGAGCATTTATTTATCAAATTATTTACAGAGATGATTCCCTTCTATGTTTAACTCTGACTTTGGGTCTGTTAGCCATCTGTATGTCTTCCTTGGAAATATGTCTATTCATATCTTCTGCCTATTTTTAGCTGGATTATTTGTTTTTTGGGTGTTGATTTTATAAGTCCTTTGTATATTTTGGATACTGATCCTTTATCAACTGTCATTTGCAAGTATCTTCTGCCATTCTGAGTGTTGTCTTTTAGTTTTGTTGTTTCCTTCTCAAAATCAGTCATCGTGGGGGAAACACAAGTTAAAGCTACAATGAGATATTACCTTACACCTGTCAGAATGGCTAAAATTAACAACACAGAAGACAACGGATGTTGGCAAGGATGCAGAGAAAGGGGAACCCTCTTACACTGCTGGTGGGAATGCAAGCTGGTTCAGCCACTCTGGAAAACAGTATGGAGTTTCCTCAAGAAGTTAAAAATAAAACTACTCTACCATCTGCAATTGCACTACTAAGTATTTACCCAAAGGATGCCAAATTTGAAAAGATACATGCACCCCGGTGTTAGAGCATCATTATCAACAATAGCCAAACTATGGAGAGAGCCCAAATATCCATTGACTGATGAATGAATAAAGAAGATGTGGTATGTGTATACACTGAATATACATGAATATTACTCAGCCATAAAAAAGAATGAATCTTACCATTTGCAATGACATGGACGGAGCTATAGTGTATTATGTTAAGTGAGATAAGTTAGTCAGAGAAAGACAAATACCACATGATTTCACTCATATGTGGAATTTAAGAAATGAAACAGATGAACATAGGGGGAAAAAGAGAGAAGCAAACCATAAAACAGACTCTTAACTGTGGAGAACACACTAAGGGTTGCTGGAGGGGAGGTGGGTAGGGAATGGGTTAAATGGGTGATGGGCATTAAGGAGGGCACTTATTGTGATGAGCACTGGGTATTGTATGCAAGTGATGAATCACTAAATTCTACACCTGAAACTAATATTACACTGTATGCTAACTAACTGGAATTTAAATAAAAACTTGAAAAAGGAAAACAAACAAACAAAAAAACCCGTGACTTTGGGAAAATATGCTGCTACACAAGTAAATCTGAACAAATAAAATATATTCTTGTGAAATGGGGCAAAGGGTGGTTTAAGCCCTATGAAGTTGCCATTTTTAAAAAGATTTTATTTATTTATTTGACAGAGAGAGAGAGAAGGAGAGCAGAAGCAAGGGGGTGGGGGAGGGCAGAGGGGAGAAGCAGGCTCCCCACTGAGCAGGGAGCTGGATATGGGGCTGGAGCCCGATGTGGGGCTCCACCCCAGGACCCTGGGATCATGACCTGAGCTGAAGGCAGACGCTGAACTGACTGAGCCACCCAGGTGCCCCTAAGTTGCCATTTTTTGTAGGTAAAAATGGCAAGGTCATACTGAACAGGTAAGAATTATTTATATATATGAAAATCATATATATATATATGATTATAACATCATGTATAAATATAGACAAGATATGGAAGTCAATTTGAAAAAAACAAAAATAGATAATTTTCACATGTAGAAGCATCAATGATTTAGAAAACTGCTTTCAAGACTTATTTAACCTTACAAATATGTCATGTATATCTCTTAAAATTATATATTTTAGTTGAATTTTTGATAACTTTTGTTCAACCATCATTCTAACAGACTTCTTCCTGTTATTTGATAATCTGCTCTTATGAAGCTGACTTTAAGTCTCCGAGTCAGAGTAGATAGCGACTTTGATATATAATAGATTGTGTGCTTGTATAACATTATTTTTATGGAATCTAGATTATTTTATAAAGAACACACTTAAAATTGCAGGTAGGAGATTCAGAAATGTGTTCATCTATATTTATTTAAATGAGTGCCAATTTATTTTTTTAAGTTCTAGCAAACAAACCCCTTCAGAAGGTTAGAACATTTCCTCAGTTTGTTAGGAAACAAAGATGCTACATCTGGTATAAATGATTATTAGTGGTTGGCAGAAATGCATTATTAATTTGGTGGATCGTACTTTTCAATATTAATTATCCATGGCAGGGTTTTTCAGATCAGTTCTCATTAATCACAAGCCCTAGGCCAGTATGCTAATTTGAAGTCTATGCAAAGATTAGTAAATATTAGTTCCTTGGTAATACAGTGATAAAACTATGAACTATATTGTATATCATGTCCAAGGACGGTTGCTGTGTAGGGTCATATATTGAATAACCCTAACCAACTTGAAAAGCTTTTATTTTTCCATAGAGCCTATAATGCCCTAAAAGCTTGGAACTAATAAATTAGATTATTAATATGAATCACAGAGCGATCCTGGGTTTCTTGCTGGTTTGTGTGTCCTCTTTCTTGCTTATTGCTTTTAGAGTCCAACAGTGTTAATTAATTCTCAATGAATCAACAATTTGAAATATGAAATCTAATGAACAATATATGAGCCAGGATCTTTGTTAAGGAAGAATCACTCTCTTAATTAGAAGGATATTTACAGGGAACATTCCCTGACCTCTTCAGTTGACTGTCATGTGTTATAAATAACTGACACATTCCCTAGAATTACTGAAGATACTAGGTGAGCAACTGGTTCTTGGGACATAGGCTTAAAGGACAGTCAGGTCATCATTCTCTGTGATTCTTTTCCCAGGTAAATCCAAAAACCGTCTCTGAAGAACGGTATTTCATTTCTTTCGCATACAAGGAAGTGTTAGTTCGGTTTAGTTTTGACAAACTAAGCTGTGCTGGTAGTTAGGAGTCGGTTAATACACTATCCCTCCAAGATGACTTATTTGCAAACTAGCCATGCTGCAATTCAAAGAAGTGATTCTGGCTGAGATTTTAAGTTGGTCACAAGGGTATTTTTATAGGTGTGAGCCTGTTTATCAAGCTTTGATGTCACATTTGATCCGTGCAGCTTTGTGTTTCTTTGGTTGGTTTTGACGACACATTTAATTTCTCAAACCATCAAATCTTCTTCCATTATAAACTCACAGCACTCCTTTTGCTTATGGTTTTATTTCCACACCTCTGGGTCACATTCCTCTCATTGATGTACATGGTCATTGTTCTCTTTTGTTTGATTTACACCTCACAGGGATTACAAGGCCCGTGGCACTGATTTCCTGGACTGCCTGCTAGAGCTTTGACTTCCTAACCTCCGGAGAATTCTTTCTTGAAAATTTATGTTTAGGTAATGCTTTTGACATTGAGCTTCCCTGTTTGATTTCTGAATGTTAACTTTTCCAACTAACGATGATTCAAACGAGCAACTCGCTTTCTTTCTTTTTTCCTGTTACATGTTGGAATAGATTTTAGAGTTGGAATCAGATCAACCTTTGTTATTTCCTGGCCTTTGGTGACTTTGAAAAAGTTATCTAACCTTTGTGAGCCTCAGTTTTTTCATCTGTAAAATATAGTAGGATAGTCTCAATCACACGGGCTTTTTGTACTAAGTAAATGCACGAAGATACACACTCCTGCTCACATAATGGCTCAGTAAAATTTATTTCCTTCTCCTTCCTTAAAGAGGCCATTGGCATTAGTGACACTTGATAAATACACCCACCGAAAGACAGAATACTAGTTGTTATTCATGTGCTTTCTCACCAAAATATGGACTTAGCAAAGCTTCTAGTTCTAGTTTAACTACTACCCTTAATAATCATTCCAGTTCTTTCTGTTGTAAGTCATCCCTTCCATTAACCTACAGATGACTATAACAAATGCCTGATTTAGCCTTTTTCGCTTTCAATTTTGCTACCTTCTACTTATTTGTTCACCTGATTGCTACAGTGATTATTAATCTATATATCTATATCTAATATAATTATATATTTATAATTATACAGGTACATTTATCACTTAATAACTTTTAATTATGCATACATAGTTTTATATATATATCCTACTGTGTGTGCATATTAAAAATCTATTAAGCCATAAATGCATTTGTATAATTATAAAATTTCTAGTCAGCAATTTTTTTGAAAATTAACAAAATAAGAAAAGAAATAACTGGATAAAAATATCTCTTAAGAACAACTGATATCCCGGGGCGCCTTGGTGGCTCAGTCATCAAGCATCTGCCTTCGGCTCAGGTCATGATCCCAGGGTCCTGGGATCAAGCCCCGCATCGTGCTACCTGCTGAGCGGGAAGCCTGCGTCTCCTTCTGCCTGCCGCTCCCCCTGCTTGTGTTCCCTCTCTCACTGTCTCTCTGTCAAATAAATAAATAAAATCTTAAAAAAAAAAAGAACAACTGATATCCCTTAATCTTTCTTTCATAAAAATCAATAAGAAAAAGATGAACAAAGCAATAGCTGAATGGACAAAGAACATGAATAAGCCATTCACAGGCGAAGGCATATAACAATCAATGAAGCTATCACATAATGCTGATTCCATTCACAATTTAGTACAATTCAAAGGAAAGATTTTTTATTTTACATATGAATTTATCAAAGATCAAACGTTTAACAATGCCTAGTAATGTCGAGGACGTGGCATATATACGCTACCATGAGCTATGAAGTCTATGTTCTCTAACTTTGTGTATACACCCCTCTCAAGTGGACCTGTTCCCTGTCCCTCCAGTGTTTCCAGCATCCTCTCCCATTCTCTAGCCACAAGGACCTTTGTTGTATGTATCTAACAAAATATATTATCATCAGTCTTCACACAGATTTTTTTCTCCTGCCAAAACATGTTTCCTCTTTCAATTCAGTTTGTTAACACATCTACTCTTTATGTTTCATTAATTTTAAATATTGCAGTTGGAAGAGTCCCCTGTCTTCCAAAGACCTGGTCAGATGGCCTTGCCTTCCCTGGGACCTCTAATCTCTCACATTTCATTTATATGTATTGTCATTGGTTTGATTTTAACCACCCCTGCTAGACCCTGGGATTTCTTGCTCACTTTTATATCCCCACCATCTGAAAAATGCCTGGAATATAGAGGGTACTAAAAAAATGATAATTTGTTAACCTAATATTTGAATATTTTCACAAATAGTAATTCTTGATTATCTTTTTTTTAATGTTATATTAGTCACCATACAGTACATCATTAGTTTCTGATGTAGTGTTCCCTGATTCATTGTTTGCGTATAACACCCAGTGCTCCACACAGAATGTGCCCTCTTTAATACCCATCACCAGGCTAACCCATCCCCCCACCCCCCTCCCCTCTAAACCCTCAGTTTGTGTCTCGGACTCCGTAGCCTCTCATGGTTCATCTCTCCCTCCGATTTCCCTCCTTTCATTTTTCCCTTCCTTCTCCTAATGTCCTCCGTGCTGTTCCTTAAGTTCCACAAATAAGTGAAACCATATGATAATTGACTTTCTCTGCATGATTCATTTCACTTAACCTCCAGTTCCACCCATGTTGATGCAAAAGCTGGGTATTCATCCTTTGTGATGGCTGAGTAATATTCCATTGTATATATGGACCACATCTTCTTTATCCATTCGTCTGAAAAAATGTTCATTATCGTTAGCCATCAGGGAAATTCAAATCAAAACCACACTGAGATACCACCTTACACCAGTTAGAATGGCAAAAATTGACAAGGCAAGAAACAACAGATTTTGGAGAAGTTGTGGAGAAAGGGGAACCCTCTTACACTGTTGGTGGGAATGCAAGCTGGTGCAACCACTCTGGAAAACAGTGTGGAGGTTCCTCAAACAGTTAAAAATAGAGCTACCCTATGTCCCAGCAATTGCACTACTGGGTATTTACCCCAAAGATACAGATGTAGTGAAAAGAAGGGCCATATGCACCCCAAAGTTCATAGCAGCTATATCCACAATAGCCAAACTGTGGAAAGAGCTGAGATGCCCTTCAACAGTTGATTATCTATAGATCTATAGATTTGTCATGAGTGCCACAATTGTGAATGAGTATCAGATCATTCAGCACATTGTTCTGTCTGGCTTTTTTTCTATAATGGCAATACTCTTTCCTAAAATAATAATATAAATATTTAGCTAATCATCATATTTTGTTTAAAATAAAGACAGGAGCAGGACTGCTTTTGTAAAAGACATGTGTAGCCATCAGCTGGTGATTTTCTCAATGCTCTGAGCGTTGAGACAGGACGACTCTGTATTGAATAAGGTTTTAAGGATAACAGGAAACAGAGGAAGAGAGGGAAGGAGAGGGAGAGAGACTGAGGGAGGCGACCGAGACGTATCATGTCTGTTACGAATGGAGAAGTCAGATTCAGGTGTTGTTACCCAGTGACCTAGAACCACTCAAGTTACAAAATCACTAGGATACGAATTCCTTAACACTAACAAGGACCACTGCTCTTTACTCATTAGAATTGTCCCACAAATTAATAAAATTTCCTTGGGATTTGGTGATTTTTTTGACATGAAAGGACTAAAGTAGAAGCTGAGTGACATTTGTTTGGATTAATACAGAAAAGGATTTTTTCTATCGATGAGAGGTTGGACTAGTTCCCTTAAATCCCTCGAATTCTGAGATTAATGAGTCCGGGGATTTGTGAAGACACTGCAATCAGTTTGCTGTGATCACAAATGTTATACAAGCAGAATTCCATCTCAGGCTCATAAAAGTTTTAGCTCCCTTGTAATGAAGATCTAGTTGATAGGATTAACTATACTCTGCAAAAAATGACAACTGACCTGAGGATAAGCTATTACAAACCAACGTCTCCTACATTTCCTACACACAAATTAGAATACTGTCTGTGCTTGCAACAAAAGACGTTCTGAACCAGTATGAGTCCATTTTACGAGAGTAATCTTAATTTTAAATAGTATCCTTATCTGGCTGTACCTCAGTCATTTTTTAAAACCTAACAGCAAAGATATGTATTTTTTAGATCTTTTGTAGATAGAAGTTAAAACTCTACAAAATAATCAGCCATAATAAATATTAAGAAGTACCAATAGCATTAAAATTATTGCCGGAACATAAAATTTTTTATCCTGTTTATTGTTATCATGCAAATTTTCTGGGTGGATATTTCACCAAATTTAGAGGGGTATTGAAGATAGTCTATGATACACAGGCTATGTGACACGCGCTAATTTCACTTTTGCGGACCCTGGAGTCATTCTCTTGCAGCAGTTAAAGTAGACATTCAGAAAATGGTCCATTTACCTGTCCATCAGGAGAGACATTTCATGTATTAAAGTACTCTACAAAATAACAGTTGTTTTAAATATTAGCTCTGAATAATAAACCACAAAGGCACATGCTCTGAATTGGGAACAGCATTCTGCCATTCAGGTGTTTTTCAGATGACAACATTTATACATAATGCAGAGCTGGGGACTAGCAGGAAGAGGAAATAAGTATACAGGAATTTTAAATTTAAAATTGATTAATGGTTTGAAACAATGAAGAGGAGACCAGTTAGCAGTGAGTAAATTGAGTTCACTTTTCTATAAACCACTTAAGGTCAAAAATCACATTGCTGTGGCCAGAATTTGGCAATGTGCCTGCCATGTATATGCTTGTTTATTATGTAGAATATTTGGGAGTGCATCTGTTTTACACTGATAAAATGCCATTTTGTCTCATAGAAAGATTAGTTATTTAATCATTAAAGCAAATTGATCCTGAAATTTTTGAAAGTTATACCTTCAAGGGCTTTAACCTCGTGTAGTAAAAGAATATGACTTATATGAAGATATCATCTCTAAAAATCATTTTCAGTGCCAGAATTACAGATTGATAGGGAGTGAGTTATTTCTGGAAGTCACTGGAAGGCTTTGTATATGCACATTCAACAATTAATTTTAAGATAATAACTCAATGGCCCCACCAAGGGATTTGGTCCAGCTTAAGAGGCTCACACATATAGACAGAGGTAAATACTGCTGAGTAGGAGACGCAGAGAAAAGGTCAGCCAAATGAATTTCCTTTCACTACACTGAATGCTGTATGGGTGCTTACTTGCCTGTACCTAGCTGACAATGGGAAGCAGAGATACTATGATATTTCTCTTGCCACATCCCCTCTTGCCACTATTCTCTCTCCTCTCTATGTTTCTCTTGATTTTTCTACAGCACAATAGGTTAATCGTCAGAGCAGATTCACGGGAATCAAGCTATTACCCAGCACCAATCTTAACTAATGATTCAGATGATACCAGCCCACATCAAGTATAGCTAAAACAATCTGTCCAGGAGAAGACAGAAACCACCAGGAAACACCCCAAAGCATCCTTTTTCTTCTTTCTTAGTACATTTTTGTTCACAAAGAGATCCACTTTGATTTTTGGGGGAAAAAAATCTGTTATATACACTGTTTATTACATAACTAACCCCAGTTCTCCAAGCAGCCCCGCGGCATAAATCAACAATGCCACGTTCATGTTTAATATTACGATGTAGGCCATCGAGATATATCCTGATGTGACCATTTACTAGATAAGAACTTGCACTTTCATTTTTAAAAATTTTTTTTCTTCCGCTTTCTTTTATAGATTCATTTATTTATTTGAGAGAGCAAGAGAGCATGTGCGTGAGTGGGGGGAGGGCAGAGGGAGAGGGAGAGAAAATCTCAAGCAGACTCCCTGCTGAGTGCAGAGCCAGACCTGGGGCTTGATCCAAGGACCCTGAGATCACAACCTGAGCTGGTATCAAAAGTTGGGAGCTTAACTGACTGAGCTACCCAGGCGCCCCCAGAACTTCCCTTTTATATATAAATATTGTATCATGTTAATAAAGGAGGTTGAATCAGACAATAGCATATTTATGAAGGAGATCTGGCTGGGGTTGCTCAGCTAAAGCTCCCCTGACTTTCCCAACATGAAAGGAACTACCCAGGGCCCCTTTCCTTTCCAAGTTCCCATGAAGTTAATTTCTTTATGTTGATATATCCATTTTCCTATGGGTTCCCAAAGACATAGCAGTAGTATATCCTTTTCTGAAAATACTGTTCTTCTAGGAGTTAATAGGAATGTTACCAAAATTTTTGAAAGTTTACCAAACTATAAAATCTTCAAAAAGAGATATGGTGAAATGAACATGATATTGAGCTCCAACTGAACCCGAGTTTTGAGTTTGAATTTCATAGTCTACTTGCTTTATAGCAGCAGGTACATTGTTTAAATTTTCTGAGAATTGGTTTCTCAGAAACCAATGGAAACCTATGGAAAAAGTCAAAATGGTAATACAATGTTTAGTGTTCTTGTGTGGATCATGAGACATAAAGCATATGAAAAGGGCTAGCAAAGTGTTCAGCATGTAGCATGTGCTCAATAAACATTTCTTTGCTTTTTTGTGACGTTAATCAGACCTCAGGTTTTTCCTCTTTGATCCATGATGTTGCACATTTTCCATGTTCTTGTTTCAACTATTTGGATATTTCTTTCCTATCTCCTTTGCTAATGTTCTTTTTTTTCCCATTACCTTATATCTGGACATAAAATTTTTAAATTATGTCCATAATCATATTCTCTGATTCCACATTCCTATTTTTAGACTCTTGAATATACAGTAAATATTTTATTTTGAAACCACACACATAATATGAAATATCACTTTTATTTAAATAAGACTAAAATCACATTTGGCTCAAAGACACATGGTTTAAATAAAAATGAAAGTAGTGTGTGAATCAGATATCTCTCATCACACTCTGAACTCCCATCCCGATTATGAGAGATTTATGTTTCCAATTTTGTTTAATACTTTATCATTTGAAAAGTTTAGACATTTTTCAAAAACCAAGGGCCAGAGGGCAGGAGGATGGGAGGATGGGTGAAATAGACAAAGGGATTAATAGTACACTTATCTTGACCAACGCCAAGAAATGTATAGACTGTATGGTACACCTGGAATTAATATATGCTAATTATACTTGAGTAAAAAAAGTGCAAACATTTCTCATGTAATTTCGCTTGCTTGTTTATTTTTTGGCTCAAAAGTATTCGTGTATATACTCTATGCCTGGTTCTATGTTGGGTGTTACATGTGATGGTAAACAAAAGAATCGTGTTTCCACTCAAGGAGCGTATAGATTAAAGCCATAGAAAGACATTAGTCAGGTAGTCGCCCAAAATGTAACTGCAACTATAATAGATAATGCAAAGGAAAGAAAGGAACGTTAGATTTTATTTTTCAAGAGATCATGACCTAGTTGGGTGTCACACTGAGGATGTGAACTTTGACCTGATGAGATAAATACAAATCACCCGTGATGTGGGGGTTAATGAGAGGAGAGGGACTCAGGAAAACAGTCACAGATTCCTAGGGAAAGTTTGTATTTTACTGTTGTTCATCATGGCCGGTGAACCTTCATCTTCTCCTGTCTGGAATTTAAGAAGCAGCTGGTTGTTGGAGAGGAACAAGGTAAAAAGATTCAGAGGCTGCCAAGAAACCCAGAATGCATGGATTTATTAACACCACCCCTAACTGTCCGGGTAATACCTAGATACGGCTCTAACAGTTAAATCCTCAATGATATGCTCTATTTGGCTCTGCTTTTATGGGTCTAACACTTGCAGCTGACTTCCAAATTTTCTCCTTGCTCCTTCCATCCTCCCCACTTATTTCCTAGGATGGGTTAAAACATGCTGATGTAAACTGTTTCTAGTTTGGCATCACTTCGGTCTTGCTAAAATATACCTTTTGGTACTAGAGGTCTAAGATCTTTACCCTTATTTTATTCCTATGGAAATAGAATGTTCTTATATTCCCTGTATATATAGCATGTGTGCAACTTAAAATAAATTTACATAATCTTTCATCATATTATTCATTGGCAGGGAAGTTTCTCATAACTACACACAGATAGTATTTATGAACAATTAGGATATTTCCCTTACCTTAGAAAATATAAAAAAAAAAACACTTATTTTTTTGTGTGTATCTGATCTCACAGACAACCTGTAAAATGTAACTCTCAAAGAGTCTGCTGGTCTGCATATTTGGTAGTGTTAACGAAAACTTGTACCTTTACTCAGGGCCCTGCCTCAGCCTGGAATTCCCTCCACCCTTACTTCTATTAATATAAATGAGTGATTCTCAACTTAGTTCTATTGATAACAAGCTTTCAAATAATGACATTTTTGGCTGGCACACTTAGAGGACTTTAAAAAGATTAAGGTCATTAGGAAGCTAGCTGTGATAGTTCAATCACTGTTACAGTATAGTAGCACCTCTGAGTCTAAACCTGTCCTCAGATACCACACTTACTTGGGTATATGCCAGGATGCAATGGGAGGGAGACAGTTGACAGCTTTCATTGCTTTCCCTCCATCAGTCCTGAGACAAAGCCCCCTATATCGTAAACAGTCTTACCAGAATATACCTTTTGGGAGAAATTCTGGGAAATAGCTGCTATTTTCTTCTTGTGATGACAAATACTTATAACCTTCTTTGTACACTTAACATGTGCCCCAACCTCCTATTATAACATGCCTTCTCTTTCTTGCAGGCAGGGATATGTACTCCCCTCTGGCCATTGTTACAGTTTGCTCCAATCAGTTCAAATATTTCTTTTGCCCCTCGCCCCCAGATATGACTGTAACCACGTAACTCTTTAATTATCTCAAAGACCGAGTTTGCACATTGATCAAAACATAAGGATCGCATCACAGCTTGACAAATGGGAGCCAAGTTTGCCCTTTTATCAAGGCTTAGCTTAAGCCGCAGAACATTCTGAGGTCATATTCTCTCCTCCACATCCCCATAATTCTTTCTTTCTATTCCACTTATTGTTCATTTACCCTATTCTAGTTTGTATTGCCACTGTTATCCTCCTTCAAATCAGGGACTATTTCTTGCACTTTTAGCACAAATTCAGGCTTTTGAGAAATGTCAGATTAAGATAGTTCAGCTCATTATTGCTTTATATTCCCTTTTCCCTTACTCTATTAGAGCGTAAGGGATGTTGACATTTTATTGTCTTGATTAGCCCTTCATAGTTACAATTACAAGAGTATTTTAGAAAAAGTTGGAACAGAAATAAGCGTATGATATTTAAGGACTGGAAACAATAAAACCCTTTGCTATACACAGAGTGCAAGAAGGGATACTTTATAGGCTCCATGCTTTTTTAAATTTTCTGCATGATATCCTTTTTCTGTATTTAAATATACCATGTAAAGCTATAGTAGCTTCCGTAAAAACAAAACGAAACAAAAACTCCACCCTGTCCAATTAACACTTTTTTCCCGACCATTTTTATCAATGACTGAAACTTATATAATTAGTAATCAACACATATGCACACAAATGTGTGTTTAAAATCTGTTAGCTCTGAGAACATGTGCTATGGGGCTATAGAGAACATGAGAAACTATGTTGTAAAAATTGCCCTTCTCTCAAAGAACAAGGTAACATAGTGTGGAGACAAGGCATAGAAAGATTTCTTAAAAAATTAAATGACCAACAAGACAAACCACAGAAGATATTCCAACCCATAAAAACAATCTTCTAAAAATAAATATTGTAGGGGCACTTGGGTGGCTCAGTTGGTTGAGCGTCTTGGTTTTGGCTCAGGTCATGATCTCAGGGTCCTGGGATCAAGCCCTGCATGGGGCTCTATGCTCAGCTGGGAGTCTGCTTGAAGTTCTCTCTCTCTCTCCCCCTCTCCTTCTCCCCTACCTCCTGCACTCTCTCTAAAATAAATAAATAAATCTTTAAAAAAAATAAATAA
The DNA here is from genome assembly GCF_003265705.2 of Callorhinus ursinus. Classification (NCBI taxonomy): domain Eukaryota; kingdom Metazoa; phylum Chordata; class Mammalia; order Carnivora; family Otariidae; genus Callorhinus; species Callorhinus ursinus. The sequence continues at coordinate 82,015,504 of NW_027397074.1, read as the reverse complement.
AAACAAATATTGTACCATGCAAGGAAATGGAAAAAAATGGGCATTTCATACAAGTATGAGTAACAAATTTAACCTAAAAATATTATATTTGAAAAGGAAGATTAAGATTACATTTATCACAACAAGCACTGAATAATGGTGTAAAGAACTGTTGAATCACTATATTGTACACCTGAAATTAATATGGCACTGTATGTTACTGGCTTTAAAATAAAAGGCTTAATTACAAAAATAAATAAAAGGAGGAATCATGGTGAGTTGCAATTATCTGGTAAGTTTAAAGGAAAATGAGGCTCCTGAAATATCACATCAGAGAAGGGGAGGTTTCAGAGGAGTGAAGAGAAAAAGTACAGACTAACAATAATACAGAAAAGACGTATTCATGAAACACAGTGAGAATTTTGGAGGAAAGCTGTAGGGAGATGCCAAGGTTAGAGAGATTATTTAGACATTCTGTGAAGTTAAAGAATTTGAATTTATCCTCTGCCATATTTGCCAAAGGAACTTTTTCTGTCCCGCTGTGGTTGATTACTTACCAGAAGTTTCATATTCTTAGGGGGTGCCTTAGAGGTAACTTATGACTTTTAAGAGTTTTAAAGTGAAATATAAGATTATTGTAGTTCCCATGTGTAGATAATGCATTCACAGAACAATGGGGGTTGTCTCTATCTTTTTGGCTCTGCATACTGCTTTGATTTTTATTTTGTATTAGTAAATGGCAGACTGAGGTAACTAGAAACCTAAAGGATTTGAAACCCCTTTTCTCATCATATGTGTATATGAATATATATGAATATTACAATGCTACTTAATGCCTCATCTAACTTGCTCTTCACTGTAACATTTCATAATATGGGGTGTTACCCTGTGTCGTGAGATACTTAGATGAATGATGAGTTACACAATATTGGAGAAAAACATAAAATTTATAAACCATTCATATGATATCTGTTCAGATTTCCAATTCCATTCAAATCTAGTAAGATTTGATTTCTCTTTTCATTTTGCAAAAATGCACAAATCATTCGTAAAAGCATACTTTAAAAAAGTTTACTTTGAAGGTTGTAAACATAGCTTTGATAGGAGAGATTACGAAATTAACCTAAACTATTACATAAAATGTCAACCAAATGAACAGTAAATGAACCTAATTTTAAGAATTTTAAATCTAAAGGGTTTTGTAAATGGCTGCACAAGAAAACATGCAGGAGACGCAGATATATATAAATATGTTTATGGTAATTCTAGCAGATTCAATAAACAATAAACCCTTAACATATATACCTAATTCTCCATATGTATGTTGCCTTTTTTTTAGAATGTCAGTTTTTTAATAATACCTCTTTTTGCATGTTTTATAGTATTAACTGATAGTATTATTTAAGTCTCCTTATAGTGAGAAAGAATATACTTGGTCTGGTATTTCTGGAATTCAAAGCTTTTTATTTAGTTAGTTTTGTTTTTTTTAATTTAAAGCTTTTTAAAAATTAGGACTTTAATGATAAAACAATTGTTTTACGATAATAAAAGCCATCACTTATTGTATGCAACATTATGTGCTTTTTCATCAAAGTAAAGACTTTAAATAAACTAAAGCTATTGTGATTATGACAAAATGGTTGTACACCAGGCAATGCACTACAATTTCTCCATAAATATCATTTTACAGATGTGAAGGAGAAGGATTAAGTAACTTGCCAAATTATAGACACCTAGAAAGAGTCAGAAACCAAATTTACAATCAAATCCTCGTTCTTTTTAGGCCTGTCTTCTCTCTCATATACCACAATGCCTCTTAAGGTATTCTTCTGTGTGCGTATGGTTTTTAATTTTTACCTCAAATGCTTTTTAGTCGGGGTTTGTAATTCACAATTACTGTTTCGCTGCAGTGTCTTCTCTGCCCCTTCACTTGAGACTCTCTACCAACAAATATCACTCAAACCATGATAGCTTTGACTACTCTAACGTTGTGGTGGGAAAAGATGACTCTCTTGAAAATACAAAATGACCACTTCTCCACAGGGATTCAAGCAAGGATTACCTATTCATCTCTGATGAAGTCACATTTTACAAGAGAAATGATTGCTGGAGGTCCCCCCTCTCTCTCCTCTTCCTTATCTTTCTTCTACAAACTGTTCTGTTTTCCATTCCAGAACATACCTATTGCTTCTTATACTTAAAAAAATAGAGTAAAAGAAACTGCATACTGCTGGTCCATGACTCTCAGCATTGTTAGGTTTAACGTATTTCTGGAAACTGTATGGATTATATGTGCACGAGGCTAAGTCTGGAGCTGTGAAAATGGAGTTGGGAGTAGGGAGTGGTAACGCCAAACACTTCCTTTGCCCTTGATATTTTTATCATCGAGTTTAGGAGAAAAGACATAAAGCTATGAACCATAAAGGAAAGCAGGACAACAATATTCATGATGCCACTAAATGTTTTAGAATTCAAAGTAATAGAATACACACTCCCATGTATATATATATATATATATATATATACACACACATCTCCATATATACATATCCTATTATAAATACATATACACACCCCAATACATATATTATATATATTGTGTTTCTTTACTACTATGTATTACCTATTTATACTGACTAATTAATATATTAGCTATTCCCTTGCCAATCCATATATATATATACATATGAATATATATACACCAATCCATATATATTTAAATATAAATACACACACACACATATGAAATAAGTCTTGGGCTAGGTAATCCTTGAAAGAAGTCCAGGTTAAGTCCTTGCAGGAATGAAGATCTGCTGCCTCCAGTTGAGGTGTGGGGGAAAGAGGATGGCATGTTTATTTCATTTGTTCAAGTCCCTCATGTGCCTTTTTTTTCCTTTTTTTAAATTTTATTTTATTATGTTATGTTAATCACCATACATTACATCATCAGTTTTTGATCATGTGCCTTTTAAAAGCACTTTATAGTTTTTCTCATATACATTTTAAATATTTCTTGCTAGGTTTATATCAAAGTATTTTATTTTACTCTGCCATCTAGACATAACCCCCAAGTATACTGGGGGCCCACGAGCATCCTGCCATTGGCGGTTGGCCTCATACACTCTCTTTACTCTGCATTGTGGGAGCACCTTTGCAACTAGCTTTGGTGACCATGTCTGTGGGGATCTTTTTCTTTACCTCTTCTAGTTGCTTTAGTCTTTATTTTTAAGGCAATTTGTAGAGATTCAAAACCTTTGTTAACATCAGGGTCTTATTTCAACCAATATCTGTTCTTTGATTATTGTTTTTTTTTTAAATTGAAGTAAATTTGACATATAAGACAATGTAAGTTTAAGGTGCACTGCATATTGATTTGACACATTTATATACTGCAACATTACTGCCATTGTAGCATTACTAGGACCTCTATCATGTCACATACTTATAATTTCTTTTATTCAGTAGCCAAGATATGGAAACAATCTAGGTGCCCATTTTGATGGATGGATGGATGAAGATGTTATTTGACTATTTTGGTTATTCCTTTGTTTGGGAAGACTTGATTATACTTCAAATAAAAATTAATATTGGCTTTATAGTAATTTCAAGTAATTGATAAATTGTTTACTCTCTTGTTATTGTTTGATTTATTATCAATTATTAATTTACGAATTGAAAAATAAATTAGCTATGTTGACAAAATTACAAAACCATATTGACCTGTAGTAAAAGTATAAATAGATGGTAAGTATCAAGGACTTATATTGATCATATTGTCAGGTCCAAAAATTTTAATTCCAAGAATCCATTCTGAAAAAAAAGTATTAGGAATTAAGATAATAATTAATGCACTGGATTATTTCTTATAACATAATTTATAATAGTAAAACCTCAGAAACAGAGTGAAAGTCCCCAAACAGAGAAATGGTGATATAAATAGTAATATTCTATAGAATAATAACGGGTCTCCTTTTGGTCAGAGGTGAGATTCATATAAATTTGAGGGACTTCCCGGGGAAAAAGTTAAACCATATTTGTCATTAGTTTTGAAATATACAGAGAAGTGCCTAGTAGACTGGGCAGAAAAAAGATTGGTCAAAAGAAACCCAGACCAACAATGATTTGCAGAGAAATCAAAGACAAAAATCATGATCAAGGAAGGCTCTTGCTCTTCCAAATCAAATAGTGGGATAAGGCTTATGAGTCAAATGCAGTAGTGGTTCCAAATATAGTACAGCGTCTCTTGAACTTGTCTGATACAGACATCTGTCTGTGAGCAGCTCTTTTGGGAAAATGGTACTGTTTCATTTCTGAGCCAGCTAGATAAATGGAAAGAGCTCAAGCTCATCATGGCTAATTTGAATATATACTTTAAAAAAACTGATTAAATAGTCACATGCCTACCTGTTACATTTACTTTAAATTTAGTTGTATATATATTTAAAATATTATATTGAATAATGGATTACCATAAAAAGTTTTCTACTGTCACATTTTCTGAGTTAACTTTATTCAAACTCCTCTATTTAAATTTTGACATCGGTATTTTTGTCATCATTACAGCCAATTTTTGAGTCATCTATCATAGTTTTCAATAGCACATTATCTTCAATTCTCATCCAAGTTGTTTTAAGTACTGCACTTTCTCAATCCGTGTGTGATGATGTTTTTGGAAATTTTATCCTAATCACATAAACAACAAGCAATAATTTGCATAACATGGTGTTTTTATTTTTTTCAAGAATCTTGTTGATATATACACGTGATTTGCACAGGGTGATTGATTTTAAGCCCCTCATATTTATAGTGGTAGCCAACATTTGTAGGTAAAGGCTTTAAAAATGAAAAAAAATCACCAATGTCTATTAAATGTGTCTCCCAACTTTTTTGTCTATCTTGTGACTGAGGGCAGGGAAGTTTAATATAACCCCGAGGAAGATAATAAACGTATAATTCTGTGAATTCAAAGTGACTGTGCACTGATCTTATTTTTCCAAAAATGAGTGATACTAATTGATTTGTCAAATCAGTGGCTAAACATCAGGTTCCCAGCTTGCACATTGGGATGTTCTAACAAGATATCACATCTAGCACAGAATCAGTGACTGGGGCCACCATTTGGTTAAGTATATGATCGTTCACTCTCATCTAACATCCCACGTAAGTTTTTCAGTGACCAGACCAGAGAGATCAATGCAGACATAATGGGGTCACAACTCCTGCATCTTTTACAAGTTGGAGGGTGGCACTAATATCTGCCATTCTACCCAAGATACAGTTTTGGTTCTAACTTAAAATCTTGGCTAAAAATACAATTTCAGGGTCCCTTAGTTGGCCTGTATTACCATTATGTATCTCACGACGCAGGTTAGGAACTCAGTGTGAGGATACTGCTAGAATAACTTGCCTTCCATATTTCCCCAGTGTGATAAGGGGACGATAATCATATTTTGGGATGCCTGGTGTCATGTTAGCTAGACCCTTTATCCAATAGGTTTTGAGACAACTAGCTGTTTTCTTTTTTTAAAATGGAGGTATATTTGACAATTAAAAATTGTACATATTTAAGTTGTGCAATTTGATGATTGATATACATATATATTATGCACAATATAGGTATATATGCATATAGATTCTGCCACATTCAGGATTATTTAACTTATTTGCCACCCCAGATAGCTATCACTTTTGTGTCTGTGTGTGTGATGTAAATACTTAAGATCTACCTTCTTAGTGAATTTCAGTACAATACAATAAATACACTAAAATACGATACAGTATTGGGAGCTATGGTCACATTGTTGTCTATTAGATCCAGGACTTACTCTTGCACGACTAATATTTTGTACCCCTCGACCATTACCCCCCTATTTCCCCTTCCCCGAGCCCCTTGTAACCACCATCTTATTCTCTGCTTCTATGAATTTGATCATTTTAGATTCCACATATAAGAGAGATCATACAGTATTTGTCTTTCTGCATCTGGCTTATATTACTCAGCATGATGTTCTCCAAGATCATCTGGGTTATCCCAATGGCAGAATTTCATTTTTTTATGGCTGAATAATATATTTTCTTCATTCATTCACTGATGGGCATTTATTGTTATTTCTGTATCTTGGCTCTTGTGAATAATGCTGAAATGAACATGGGAGTGCAGCTGTGTCTTTGAGACCCTGACTTCATTTTCTTTGGGTATATACCCAGAAGTGACTATTTTCTTTTCTTCTATTTCCTGACATTCAAGTAGCCATAAGTTCCTTTGGAGAAGGAAGACTGGGGAACTCATTCTGAAGATACACGTTTTATGCTGCAATATCCTTCCTCTCAACTGATGTTTTCTGGGTCTGAGAACTGGCTTACATCCGGGCACAGGGTAAGGATTCTGCCTATTCCCTTACAGTAACTGCTCATGTGTTCTTGCTTTTGTTTTCTTGTTGATGTAGGTCAAACAATGCCCATGGGGACTGTGCATCTTTCTCCCATCCCTAAGAACACCAGCGACTATTAGATATTTCCCTGGATTCTTGCAATCAGGGCTCCCTGACTGCCATTCTGGCTTCAGTGATTGTGAGAGAACTTACATCCGGCTTGCCTCCGATGGTTAAGTGCTGACACTTTGCCACTAATTTTTAGAATCCTCTCGTCTCCATTGACAAGAAGGAGCCCTTGCTGTAGCAGCCTCCCCTACTGTCTATCCTGGCCTTTGAAGAGCAGCCAACAGGAATGTTCTCAAAAGTGCTGGTGCCCCTCTCCCTGGGATATTCTTTATTACTTCAGTGAAGGAGAATCCTCTGGCTTCATCAGAGAACATGGTCAACTTGTTGGTTCTCTTTTCTTATATAATAAATCCATTCCATCATGCCCACCTGCAGGCCCTTTGTTGAAGAATTTTCCCCTCTTACAGAGGGAAAAGCACCACTATAGGTGAGCCATACTGATACTTATTTCTATTATTGGTGTAGGGAGGTGAATAAAAATCATGTGGAGGACAAATGTCTCATGAGGGACAGGTCTCAGATCGAGCCTCTGTATCATCTACAAGCAGATTTACCTCTGCTGGCCTAAAGGGTTCAAAGAAATAGGAGTTCAAAGTCATAGTACATCCCTAGATGTCCTTATTCCTGAACCGGAGTATGGGGCCTGGATATCTAGTCAAAGGAGATTGCTAGGGTAAGAACTTAGCCTTCTTATAATCATGTGATGGACCTGCTTTTTAATATAGTTTGCCCTGTGACTGCAGGATCTGAAAATCTCTTTAAATGTTACCAGAGAAGCTTTCTGGTCATGTCCTCAGCTGGTAATTGACTGCCTGAGGCCTGCCATTTTCTTTCTTCAGAGTTTCAATTTCCTTTAAGAATAAACAAGCTTTTGGTTATCGTTGTGACCATTACTCTTACATTTTTAAGATATAACATGAGCCACTACTCTCCTTCTATCTGTATCTGCTCCAATTCGACACAGGCGAAAGTCTGGATAATTGTGATGTTAGAATATGTAAGGAAAGATCTCCCCTTCTTTAATCACCTGCGGTAGAGTTCTTATTGTCTGCACTCAACCCAGTTCCAAAATCCCATCCTGAGGGGCTGTATTCTGCACTTCTGGTTGTCCCAGAAGCAAACCCTGAACAAGGATTCAAGGGCAAGTACTTACTTGGGAGGTGAAGGAACCACCAACATGGGAATGGGAGGAGAGAGAAGAAAGTAAGGCAGCCAATTAAAAAAAAAAAAATGGTTGTCTCTATGAAGAGCTAGTGGATTAATTCTGCTGGGGGACCTTTGGAGTTATTGCCCCTCAGGGAGGAATGGGGTGAAGTATTTACACCCCAACTCTTAATAATCATTGGCGTGGTGCTATGTGTGACATGAACAGAAGGTACCATTGATTTTCTAGCACTTCCAACTTTTACACCAGCAGAAATAGGTTCCAGAAGCAGGAGAGATGCCTCTGTTGAAGAAATGTAGGTGGTTGCAATGGTCGGCTGATCTGTACTAAAAGTATGAGTGAGCAGGTATGGGTATTGCAACGACACAATCTCTCTCACACCCTACATTATATAACCTTGGATTAATTCCCTTACGTTGGCCACCTGATTATCCTTTTCCAATACATATGCCAATGGATACATGTCCACATTGTCTGTGCTCATCCACTGTGAGGGTTGTTTCATCAGATTCCAAATGCATTCAAGAAAAGTAGATGCTAAAATGTCTTTTTTATTTTTTAATCTTGCTTAGAGAGGCAACTTTTATCAAGAATGGGAATACTAATAATTTTTTACCTGTATAAGATTTTTATTCTTGGGATGCCTGGGTGGCTCAGTCGGTTAAGCATCTGCCTTCGGCTCAGGTCATGATCCCAGGGTCCTGGGATCGAGTTCTGAATCAGGCTCCTCGCTAGGCGGGAAGCCTGCTTCTCCCTCTCCCTCTGCTACTCCCCCTGCTGGTGCTTGCTCTGTCTCTCTCTCTCTCTCTCTCTCTCCAAACAAATAAAATCTTTTAAAGAAAGATTTTTATTATTGTAATTTTATCATAGAAGTGATGTTTACTAAGAAAACAGATTAAACTTGCTCTTTTTTCTTATCTTTCAAGGTAGAAATTATAATATTCTGTGAAAAGTTACCTATGCATACACCAAATTCTCTGAACTGTATGAGGCTCATCAAACTTTAGGAGACTTGGGCATATGATGAAGCTTCTGGTGATATACCTTTGATGACCTTCAAAAAGAGGGGGAGGGGACTTGAGATCTCACGGTGATAAAGGCTGTCTTTTTGGAGGTGGATTAAAATAAAAAAACATGAGTCCTAAATAGCAGAAGTAGTAGTCAGTCCAATGTGGTATAGTGGATAAATGAGTAGCTGTTAAAGACTAGATCAGCTTATTGGTCAGTGCAGTTACAACAGATTGTAAGTACAGAGAGGCACATTTATCAATGACCTAAGATAGAATATGAGACATAGGAAAAATAGAAATTTTGTGTTTCTCCCCTGATACTAGAGTGATATGATTTAAGTTCAATCAATGTAAATCGAATGTAATAGGTCATGGTTTTTATTGTGTGACTGGCCAAGTTATCATGCACTTTATGATGGCTGTGGTTGATTCGTCATTGTAAGAATTATATTTCTCATATTGTTGGAATAAAACTGTTAAAAGAAAATATCTTGAGTGATATTTAAGGCAAGTAATCAGAATGTAATTGGGAGATGAAATCACTCTAATTATTGAATTTCTTAGAATATACCATAGGCAGTTGTTACACAGGTGATGAACCTGCTGAAGATCCGAACAGAAGACAGCGAACAACCCAGAATCTAACAACAGCAGGAAGCTGCAAAGGCCCAGATGCTAGAGGGAACAAGGGAAGAAGGGCAGCACTGGAGCTCAGGGTCAGAATGACCCACTGGGACTATGATGGGCTTGCTTGGCGGGCAGTGGAGACAAAAAGAGATGCAACCTCTGCCGGAGACACTACAGAAGGCAATGAGCTAGCAGAGAAATGACCCAGCTTCTCCATTTCTTCCTGTGCCCCATCTCCCAGCCTCCATTTTCTACTAGTAACATCTACTGGGCAAATGGGCAGGAAGCCAGATGGCATGGGTGGCTAGGAAGTGTCATCTTCAGAGGAGAGGAGAGAGGAGAGTAGGAAGGGAGGCAAAAAACAGAGCCGAAACCAAAGGACTGGCATGAGAAAGACATGATTTCCTGTGTGTCTGAAGGGCCAGTTTCACCTCGCTGAGAATAATGCAGTTATCTATATCCCAAACTGGAGGACTTGTTCTTGGTGCTACTTGAGAACACTAGCTATAAGAATAGAGGTTGACATGGCCATGAGGGAAGCTGCCATGGTCACCGAGGAGCTCACAGGACAACGTGCCCGAGAGCACTGTGCACCCCTTCTACACAGAGAATTTAAAAGCCAACATGTGGTTCTACCATTGTTCTTTTCCCTCTACCCTGGCCAGGATGGTCATACCACAAATCAGGTACAGCTCACCTGTGAAAGACATTTCATCTGGTTTCTACAAATCCCTGGTTGTTATAAAGCCCTGAGATTGTAGGGTTGTTGAGGTTTTGGTTCTCGCAGCATAACTTATGGCAACGGACTTGAGAGACCGTTCGCCTCCCATCCATGAAACAGTTTAGGTCACCCCTCGCCTGCTCGTGAGCACCGCGTCATCTTTGAGATGTCATTTCAGGTAAATTTTTCCTAGCAACATTTTTGACCTCCCGCCCCCGGATTAGGCTAGCTTCCTTTGTTTCACCTACTGTAGAAATATATTTCTTCCTTTGAAAACAACTACTATTTTTGCATTTTATCTCACATCTTATTAGATCTTTTAGTTCATTACAATAGTTCACTTGAGCATTATCCCTGAAGAACTTTGCACTTTGAGGCAGTTCATAATTATTTAACAATCATAATTTATTTCACAAAGTCATAATTTCAGGCATCTAATTACTAAATCATTCACCAGGTCCCCTCTATCCATGTCCCTTTTAAAATGCCTCCATCATAAATATGCATGTACCTTGAGCAATTAAAACTATCCGACATGATGGTCTCTGTCCCACAACACAGCTATTATATCACCCGTCTGATCTTTTATGCATTTAAAAAACATATCTGTAGTTGTACTTATTATGTTCCTAACATTCTGCTTTCTAGATTTCTTTATTAAGGTATAATTAACATACATTATATTAATTTCAGGTGTATAACACAATGATTCGGTGTTTGTACATATAGTAAAATAATCACCAAGATAAGGCTAGTTCACATCCATCAGTACACATAGTTACAGAATTTTGTTTTCTTGCCATGAGAACTTTCAAGTTTTGCTCTTAGCGATTTTCAAACATGCAATGCAGTAATATTAACTATCCCCCCATGCTCTCTGTTACTTCCCCATGATATTTTTATTTTTTAATTTTATTTATGTATTTATTTTTAAAGATTTTTATTTACTTATTGAGAGAGAGAAATGGTAGAGAGAGAGCACGAGAGGGGAGAAGGTCAGAGGGAGAAGCAGGCTCCCCGCTGAGCAGGGAGCCCGATGTGGGACTCGATCCCGGGACTCCAGGATCATGACCTGAGCCGAAGGCAGTCGCTTAACCAACTGAGCCACCCAGGCGCCCCCCCATGATATTTTTAAATAAGTAAATGTCTTTAATCCAAAGTAAGTAGCTTACAAAAGATAAGAATCTTTATATTTGCTATTAAGATTACAAAACAATTCTGAGATGATTATTTTTCAAAATTCAAGATGCCCGATGTCAGGTTCCCTGCTCAGCCAGGAGTCTGCTTCTCTCTTCCTCTGCCTGCTCTCTCTCTGTCAAATAAATAAATAAGTAATCTTAAAAATAATTCAAGATTCTGCTATGTCTACCTCTAGAGTGCCAATGAATGTTGTGGACTATTTGATTTGTACTATTTCATTTCAGCTGGTGTAAACCCACAGAGTTGCACTTATTGATCTAATTTAGAGAGTGTGAGGTGTTTGGAGACCTCTAAATTTATCTCATGTCAATCTTGTGCCTTTTTCTCTTTATTGTTGCTTCAAATTTTCATTTCTTAGGGATGTTATATATTACAGACTGATCAATTTATATTCAGAATAATTAGTAGCTTGTGTTAAAGAAAAGATCTTCAATCATAAGTTAAGTGACATTAAAATAAAACTAAAATAGTTTGTGCCCTCGTGTACTTCAGCTGTTTGTACAAAGATAATAATTTTGGGGGGACGTGTGTTGTGGTAGAGGACATGTCAGTGATTTTATTTTCTCTCTCATCTGGAGGGGACATTGAGAGAAAGACAAGGAATGCTATGAACAACTTGGTTTTATGTAACAGTCAACTAATTAAAAGCTTAATAGTATTTTTCATAAAAGTACTAACCTTCACTCTCTTTTCCTTTAAAACTACTTTTAACTCTCTCCATTAATCATGAATTTTAAAGACATATAATGACACATAAAGAAATATTTTAATGACATAAAATTTTAATGACATAATGACAATGTATCTTATCTCATCAGCAAAACAGGAAATGAAGGATAGAAACTATTTTACTTACTCATAAGTACAGGTGGTGACATTAATTAAATCTATATTAAAATTTACCTTCCTTATAGTGCCCAAACTTCCATTTCAATATATTCTTTAAAAGTATGTATTTGTAAATAAAATATCCATTTGTATTTCTATAGATCAGCAATGAAAAATTAGAATTAAAAAAATGTTTAAAAAGACATGCCATTTGCATTAGCACCAAACACACACACACACACACACACACACACACACACACACACACACACATATACTTAGGTATACATCTGATAAAATATATACAGGATCTATGCTGAAAACTGCCAGCTTCTGATGAAGAAATCAACAAACATGGAAATAAATGAAGATATATAATGTACTCATAGACTGAAAGATTGAGTATGGTTAAGATGTCACTTCTCCCTATTTAGATGTATAGATTTAATGCAATCCCAATCAAGTTCTTGGTAAGCTATATTCATAGGTAAGCTGCTAATAGTTCATTCAATACAGCAGGTTCACTCATTCACTACTAATCCTTTGCTGTCTTAAGTCTCAAGTTAAGGAAATAATATCAGTGCTATTAGGTAAAATATCCCTGATGTAGGTGTAACTAACAGCCTCTCTCCTGGCCTCCAAACTTGTTAGACTCTAAATGAGCCCAGGATATTGTTGTTTTGAGTTCCACTGACATAATTATAGATACTATCATTATAAGAGTTCTTCCTTCTTTCTGTATAATTTATTGGATATTTAGAAAGTCTGTTTTATAGTCATTTGGAAGAAATTGGAAGAAATAAAATAAAAGTAAAAAGAAAACCAACCAAAACCCGAATAACTTGAAAGTTAGTATTAAAGGGAAATTTGAATTCAGTATATTGAGATGGCTATGAAAAGAAAATAGAAAATCAGGTCATCATTATGCACTTTTATTTTATACAAATAAATTCAGTTTCCTAAGGGAATAGAAATTGGTAAAATATACAAGTTTGCAGTCATCAAATATAGCATATAAGCATTTGAGGTAAGTTGTTTGTCAGGAAAATGTAATATTAAAAGTTTTTGTATATATTACATTGCCAATCTAGGAGACATTCATATATGCCAAAAGTGAAAACAATGTGCATAAATATTTTGAGCAATTTCTAAATGAGAAGAGAGAAATACATGATTCATTTCTATTATGTGACTATTAATGCATGTGTACGTTATTAGTTTAAGAGCATAAAAGTAAACCTATTGAGTGCATATGTTTTTCTTTAACATTACCCTTCGAAACCTGGAAAGAACAAAGGGCACATATTATCACCAAGACAGTGATTCATATACTAGCATTAATAAGTGTTAATTATTTAGAAACAGGTATTGAAAAGATAGTGGGGTAAATTACAAGAGAACTGTTCAGGTGGCAAGAGATATCTCGATTACTCAGGAACGTTTTAATTTCAAGCCTCTCATTCTTTCTAGAAAGAATTTTCTCCAGAAAACCATGGTAGCCGATTCTAGGTTGTCTCAGTATTAGAGGTTGAAGCTCAGTCTTTCCAGGATGCTCCCATCCTATACCCATCCCATTCTGCCCCTACCAGCTTCCCCCTGGTATATCATTCTGGAGTCAAAATGTTGGGACTTGGGATGGTTGAAACAGTCTTTCGTGCACGGTCTGCACTGGTCCATGTTTGCATCTACGTGCCTCATCCCATCCAGTCCGCAGAATGATCAGCTCCCAACACCAGTGTCTGCTGAGATAGTGTTTATCCGGGCTTTTCTTGTGTCGTTCACACAACAGCCACTGTGTCATCTCCTTGGTCCAAATTAAACACTCTTTCAAGTCTGTTCATTCTCTCTCAGCTAACTTCCATGTCCTTCTCCAGGCAAGAAGACGTTTTGGAGGTTTTTCCAAAAAAAAAAAAAAAAAAAACTGTCTGTTTCCTACACCTCACCTCGTCACCTCCATGCTTCAGCTCTCATGCCTGGGCTTTGCTCTGGGGCAGCTGCCGCCTCCATTGTTTTCATTAAAGGGGAGGGGGATGGGGGAGAGGTTAGCCTGGTGATGGGTATTAAGGAGGGCACGTTCTGAACGGAGCACTGGGTGTGATGCACAAACAATGAATCATGGAACACTACATCAAAAACTAATGATGTAATGTAGGGTGATTAACATAACATAATAATAAAAAATAAAATCAGAAATTATATTTTTAAAAATGTTGTCTCCAAATGCAGCCAAAAGTTATTATTTCAGAAGGTACAGTTTTCCCAATATTCAAATCCTTTGCATATTTATTTTTTCCCTGTGGTAGAAGAAAAATCGAGAAAAATGCTTCCTTTGCATAGTCCTCCGTCCGGCCCCACCCCTTTGCCCAGCTTCATACCTGCCGTCAGGAATAAAAACAGCTTCCAATTCAATCAGCTTCAGAGACACCGAAGCAAACTTCTAGCTGCCATGGCCGCAGCAGTAGCCTTGGATGATACTGAGAAAACTAAATTATCTTTTTAGAGTTCAGAAGTAAGAGCATGCTCATAGATATCACCAAAAGCACACACTGAAACTCAACTACCACTATTAAAAAAACTCAACTACCACTATTTTATTTTTCCTGACAGAGATTCCTTAAGAATATAAACCGGTCTCTTAGATGCAAAGGAATGTAGACAAGCATTGTTTATTTTGAAATAAAATTTTAAAAAGTGTTGGGAGAGATATACTAAAAGACCTAGATTACAATTATTGTGCCAGTGTGTGCTCAGTGATTTGGGGCATGAAAATGCTTTAAAACGGATATAAAGTATACTCTTATGAAAGAGACTCAAGAAAGATGATATATATTTTCCTCAAACTTTGATAAAGCAGTTTAGTAAAAGGAGAAAGACTACGCACGCGCACACACACACATCTCCAATTTCTGGAGGCTTCAAGAGGTGAAAACATTCAAAAGAATTCGTGGTGGGGTGATATGTTTTCATCATCTCCTGTTCACCTCATTGGCAAACAGGGTGATGGGTGTGCTTGCTACTAGACAGATGAGATAGACAGCAGTTTACCAGTTGGGTACACTCACAGCTGGGGGGAACAGGACACCGCACACCGCGCAGGGCAACTCGATGTTGCATTTGGGAGTAGAGTAAACAAAAGGCCTTTGAGAGGCAAGCTGCTTTGTATTAAGAGGATCTGGCTCTTGGTTCCTGCAAGAAGCTGGCAGGGAGTGAAGCCCACTACTCAGGGATAATCAGAAACCGTGCCTTGTCCCCCTAAAAAGGAGACTCGCTTGTTTGGTTAGGGGGCCTTATCCATGGGAACAGAGTGGGAAACTTGTATTTACGCCCTTCTAGGCACTTCTGGATTTTCCCAGATGTCAGGGGACGCATAATATTGGACCTACATTTTAGGCCTTATACAACAGGGTCCTCTAAATCCCCAAACTTTGACATTTTAAAATTATAAAATTTCTAAAGAGGCAAAAGAGGAGGCCACATCTCTACAGAAAGTAAAGCGTTATATGAAGCAGTTTGAAACTGACTTATTTGGAATAGAACACGTATTACAGAATGAGCAATTCATAAACATCTAAGGACAGGTACAGAAATAATGTCCTTGAAGGGCAAAAATAAAGGAAACATTAGCACCAGTAAAAATATGTAAGCATAATCTCCAATTCCACTATACTTGAAAAAAATAAGGAGAGATCCAGTCTTTGGGTAAGCTAGCATAATGTTAGTATAAACCACTGGTCAGTAAATTTCTTTTCCTTCTTTTTTTTTTCCTGGTAATAGGCCAGGTAGCAAATATTTGCGGCTTTATGGACCAGAAGTTCTGTCACAACTCCTGAATATTGTTGTAGCACGGAAGCAACCATAGATGGTATATAAATAACTGGGTGTGGCTGTGTTCCAATAAAATTTTATTTATACAAACAGCCAATGGACCAGGTTTGGCCCATAGGTCACAGTCTGACCATCTCTGAACCATGTGTTGGTAACATTAAATATATAATCAAAAGAAATTCCAGGCCTCTGTCTGTATTCTACATCAGGAGGCAGAATATGCTTTATGAGAGCTTTTTTCCTAAGAGAGAGAAAAGATTTTGCATTAATGTATATTTCTCATGCTAATGGAGAATTTTTTAATAACACTTAAAAGGTTTTAAAAGAATGTTTATCTGAGTATTTTAAATTTTATTTTCTTATTGATTCTCATTAATAATGTGTCCTGTCATTACATATTTAAAGGGCTTTTTTTTCCCCCCCTATGCCTAGAGATTTAAACTGTGGTATTTCTGGTTCCTACTCTGTTCTTTGAAGTAAGTGTTCTATCTTCTCAGTTTATTTTCTACTTTCATCTTTTTACATAGTTGGGAACCATAAGATATGTTCTATAATTGAAATTATAACCTGGAAATCCAAAAATAAAAAAAACTGAAAATGAGGAATTAAGCATTTTAATGGAGAAGGAAAATATTATAGAGATAAATGTTTTAGTCTTCATTTTAGTACTGTGAGCCACAATGGAATGTACTCTGTTTCTCCTTTATAATAATACATAAAGTACACTAAAGGTATCTTTTTAAAGTTTTATTTTATTTTTCTATACATTACTCAGTGCTCATCATGATGAGTGTACTCTTAATCCCCTTCACCTATCTCACGCATTCTCCCCCTACGCACCTCCCCTCTGGTAACCATCGGTTTGTTCTCTGTAGTTAAGAGTCTATTGTTTTGGTTTATTTCTTTTTGTTGTTGTTGTTCATTTGTTTTGTTTCTTAAATTCCATATAAAAGTGAAGTCATATGATATTTCTTTCTCTGACTGACTTATTTTACTTAGCATTATACCCTCTAGATCAATCATGTTGTTACAAATGGCAAGATTTCATTCCTTTTTATGGCTAAATAATATTCCATTGTATGTATATGCCACTTCTTTATTCAGTGGATGGACACTTGGGTTGCTTCCATAATTAGGCTATTGTAAATAATGCTGCAATAAACAAGGAGTGTAAATATCTTTACAAATAGTGTTTTCATGTTCTTTGGGTAAGTACCCTGTAGTGGGATTACTGGATCATATGGTAATTCTATTTTTCGTTTTTTGAAGAACCTCCATAATGTTTTCCATGGTGGCTGCACCCATTTGCAATCCCACCAACAGTGTATGACTCTTCCTTTCCTCCACACCCTCGCCAAAACTTGTTTCTTGTGTTTTTGATTTTAGCCATTCTGACAGGCTTGACGTGATAGCTCATTGTGGTTTTGATCTTCATTTCCCTGATGATGATGAGTGATGAGCATCTTTTCATGTGTCTGTTGGCTATCTGCATGTCTTCTTTGGAGAAATGTCTATTGACGTCTTCTGCCCATCTTATAATTGGATTATTTCTTTTTTCAGTTTTGAGTTGAATAAGTTCTTTACAGATTTTAGATACTAGCCCTCTATCAGATATGTCATTTACAAATATCGGCTCCCATTCAGTAGGTTGTCTTTTAGTTTTGTTGATTGTTTCCTTTGCTGTGAAGAGATTTTTATTTTGTTGTAGTCCCAATAGTTTATTTTTGCTTTTTGCCCTTGCCTTAGAAGACATATCTAGAAAATGTTGCCTTGGCCAATGTCAGAGAAATTACTGCCTATGCTCTCTTCCAGGATTTTTATGGTTTCAGGGCTCACATTTAGATCTCTAATCCATTTTGAATTTATTTTTGTGTACGGTGTGAGAAAGTGGTCCAGTTTCATTCTTTTGCATGTAGCTGTCCAGTTTTCCCAACACCATTTGTTGAAGAGACTGTCTTTTTCCCACTGCATATTCTTCCTTCCTTTGTCAAAGATTGATTGACCATATAATCATGGGTTTATTTCTGGGCTCTCTATTCTGTTCTATTGATTTACGTGTCTATGTTTGTGCCAGTACCATACTGTTTTGATGGCCACAGTTTTGTAGTATAGATCTTGATATCTGGGATAGCAATACCTCCAGCTTTGCTCCTTTTCAAGATTGCTTTGGCTCTTCAGAGTCTTCTGTGGTTCTATACAAATTTTAGAATTGTTTGTTCTGTGAAAAGTGCTGTTGGTATTTTGATAGGGATTGCATTAAATCTGTAGATTGTTTTAGATAGTATGGATATTTTAACATTTTTTCTTCTAAACCTTGAGCACGGAATATCTTTCCATTTGTTTGTGTTTTCAATTTCTTTCATCAGAGTTTTATAGTTTTCAGAGTACAGGGTTTTCACCTCTTTGATTAAGTTTATACCTAGGTTAAAAATACCCATTTATTTTAGATAATAAAATTTGCATAGCATGAAGAAACTGACTAAGCCATTTTTTGTCATCTTTAAGAATGTTAGATAATTATAATGCCAAGTTTTCAAACTTCAAAAGGCTACTTGGCAATGGAAAAGATGTAACAATATTTTTTTTCTTTTTGTTGAAACTATTATTTTACATTCATTTAGACATGTCTACACTGTTCTTGGGATCGAGCCCCGCGTTGGGCTCCCTGCTCAGCAGGAGCCTGCTTCTCCCCTCCCCGCTCCCCCTGCTTGTGTTATTTCTCTCGCTGTCTCTCTCTCTGTCAAATAAATAAGTAAATACATACATACATACATACATACATACATACATACATACATACATAAATAAATAAATAAAATCTTTAAAAAAATAACAACAATGAAAATTAAGGGTGATTTGGATATAAGTAAGGGTCGTGTTAGAGGATCATCAAACTCCTTCCAAAGTTATATACTTACTCTTTTAAGTCAATTGCTGTGGACTGAACTGTGTTCCTCCTAAATTTATACTGAAACCCTAACGCCCACTGTGATGGCGTTTGGAAATGGGGCTTTTGGGAGGTTAGTGGGTTTAGATAAGGTCATGAAGATGGGTCCCTCATATTGGGATTAGTGCCCTTATAAAGAGAGATACCAGTTAGCCTACTTCCCCTTTCTCTCTGTTATGTGTGAACCCAGAGAGAAGGTGGCCAACTACCTTCAGGAAGATGAGTCCTCAGTGAAGAACCAAATCTGCCGGCACCTCGATCTTGGACTTTTTGGCCTCCAAGACTGTGAGAAAATAAATTTTCCATTGTTTAAGCTACCCAGTCTATGGCATTTTCTTATGGCAGCCTGAGCAGACTAACACAACAATGATTTAGTTTCAATAAATAAGTCCATAGAATATAAATGTATTTTGCTTGTAAGCAGTTTGAAATCCCAGACCTGAACTGAATACTCTAATAATTTCCCTTAAGTAATTTATTTATATAAAACTTTATATTTCTATTAATTCCTCTGCTCATTGCCTTTTTATTCAGCAATATTCACTAGAGTTAGTGTGGTACATCACAGTGTTTTAGAAATAACTAATGTGCTACATTTTATTCCTGGAGTTATTTTAGACAGTTCATTGAAAATTCAAACCAAAAGCCTGAAGCAATTCTATTAGATTTTGGAAACTTAAAATATCTTATTAGAGAGAATAGGGCAGAGAAATTCAAATAGATTTTTTAGTAGTTCAACTACAGATATTTTTATTTTTTTAATAATTTTTATTGTTATGTTAATCACCATATATTACATCTTAGTTTTTGATGTAGTGTTCCATGATTCATTGTTTGTGCATAACACCTAGTGCTCCATGCAGAATGTGCCCTCTTTAATACCCATCACCAGGCTAACCCATCCCCCCACCCCCCTCCCCTCTAGAACATTCAGTTTGTTTTTCAGAGTCCATCGTCTCTCATGGTTCGTCTCCCCCTCCGACTTACTCCCCTTCATTCTTCCCCTCCTGCTATCTTCTTCTTTTTCTTTTTCCTTAACATGTATTGCATTATTTGTTTCAGAAGTACAGATCCGTGATTCATCAGTCTTGTACTATTCACAGTGCTCACCATAGCACATACCCTCCCCAATGTCTATCACCCAGCCACCCCATCCCTCCCACCCCCCACCACTCCAGCAACCCTCAGTTTGTTTCCTGAGATTAAGAATTCCTCATATCACTGAGGTCATATGATACATGTCTTTCTCTGATTGACTTATTTCACTCAGCATAACACCCTCCAGTTCCATCCACGTCGTTGCAAATGGCAAGATCTCATTCCTTTTGATGGCTGCATAATATTCCATTGTGTGTATATACCACTTCTTCTTTATCCATTCATCTGTCGATGGACATCTTGGCTCTTTCCACAGTTTGGCTATTGTGGACATTGCTTCTATAAACATTGGGATGTACGTACCCCTTCAGATCCCTACATTTGCATCTTTGTGGTAAATACCCAGTAGTGCAATTGCTGTATCATATGGTAGCTCTATTTTCAACTTTCTGAGGAACCTCCACACTATTTCCAGAATGGTTGCACCAGCTTGCATTCCCACCAACAGTGTAGGAGGGTTCCCCTTTCTCCACATCCCTGCCAACATCTGTCATTTCCTGACTTGTTAATTTTAGCCATTCTGACGGGTGTGAGGTGGTATCTCATTGAGGTTTTGATTTGGATTTCCCTGATGCTGATGCCGAGTGATGTTGAGCACTTTTTCATATGTCTGTTGGCCATTTGGATGTCTTCTTTGGAAAAATGTCTGTTCATGTCTTCTGCCCATTTCTTGATTGGATCATTTGTTCTTTGGCTGTTGAGTTTGATAAGTTCTTTATAGATTTTGGATACTAGCCCTTTATCTGATATGTCATTTGCAAATATTTTCTCCCATTCTGTCGGTTGTCTTTTGGTTTTGTGGACTGTTTCTTTTGCTGTGCAAAAGCTTTTTTTTCTTGATGAAATCCCAATAGTTCATTTTTGCCCTGACTTCCTGTGCCTTTGGCGATGTTTCTAGGAAGAAGTTGCTGCGGCTGAGGTGGAAGAGGTGGCTGCCTGTGTTCTCCTTTAGGATTTTGATGGACTCCTGTCTCACGTTTAGGTCTTTCAACCATTTGGAGTCTATTTTTGTGTGTGGTGTATGGAAATGGTCCAGTTTCATTCTTCTGCATGTGGCTGTCCAATTTTCCCAACACCATTTGTTGAAGAGACTGTCTTTTTTCCATTGGACATTCTTTCCTGCTTTGTCAAAGATGAGTTGACCATAGAGTTGAGGGTCCATTTCTGGGCTCTCGATTCTGTTCCATTCATCTATGTGTCTGTTTCTGTGCCAGTACCATACTGTCTTGATGATGACAGCTTTGTAATAGAGCTGGAAGTCCAGAACTGTGACGCCGCCAGCTTTGCTTTTCTTTTTCAAGATTCCTCTGGCTATTCGGGGTATCTTCTGGTTCCATACAAATGTTAGGGTTATTTGTTCCATTTCTTTGAAAAAGGTGGATGGTATTTTGATGGGGATTGCATTGGATGTGTAGATTGCTCTAGGTAGCACTAGATGTCAGACATCTTCACAATGTTTGTTCTTCCAATCCATGAGCATGGAATGTTTTTCCATTTCCTTGTGTCTTCTTCAATTTCTTCCAGGAGTATTCTATAGTTTTCTGAGTACAGATCCTTTGCCTCTTTGGTTAAATTTATTCCTAGGTATCTTATGGTTTGGGTGCAATTGTAAATGGGATCGACTCCTTGATTTGTGTCTCTTCTGTCTTGTTGTTGGTGTATAGGAATGTCACTGATTTCTGTGCATTTATTTTATATCCTGCTACTTGACTGAATTCCTGTATGAGTTCTAGCAGTTTTGGGGTGGAGTCTTTTGGGTTTTCCACATACAGTATCATATCGTCTGCAAAGAGTGAGAGTTTGACTTCCTCTTTGCCGATTTGGATGCCTTGGATTTCTTTTTGTTGTCTGATTGCTGTGGCTAGGACTTCTAATACTATGTTGAATAGCAGTGATGATAGTGGACATCCCTGCCACGTTCCTGACCTTAGGGGAAAAGCTCTCACCTTTTCCCCATTGAGAATGATATTCGCTGTAGGTTTTTCATAGATGGCTTTTATGATATTGAGGTATGTACCCTCTATCCCTATACTCTGAAGAGTTTTGATCAAGAAAGGATGCTGTACTTTGTCAAAGGCTTTTTCTGCATCTATTGAGAGGATCATATGGTTCTTGTTCTTTCTTTTGTTAATGTATTGTAGCACGATGATTGATTTGCGGATGTTGAACCAGCCTTGCAGCCCAGGGATAAATCCCACTTGGTCATGGTGAATAATCCTTTTAATGTACTGTTGGATCGTATTGGCTAGCATTTTGGTGAGAATTTTTGCATCCATGTTCATCAAGGATATTGGTCTGTAATTCTCCTTTTTGATGGGGTCTTTGTCTGGTTTTGGGATCAAGGTAATGGTGGCCTCATAAAATGAATTTGGAAGTTTTCCTTCCATTTCTATTTTTTGGAACAGTTTCAGGAGAATAGGTATTAATTCTCCTTTAAATGTCTGATAGAATTCCCCTGGGAAGCCATCTGGCCCTGGGCTTTTGTTTGTTGGGAGATTTTTGATGACTGCTTCAATTTCCTTAGTGGTTATAAGTCTGTTCAGGTTTTCTATTTCTTCCTGGTTCAGTTTTGGTAGTTGATAACATCTCTAGGAATGCACCCATTTCTTCCAGGTTATCTAATTTGCTGGCATAAAGTTGCTCATAATATGTTCTTATAATTGTTTGTATTTCTTTGGTGTTGGTTGTGATCTCTCCTCTTTCATTCATGATTTTGTTGATTTGGGTCATTTCTCTTTTCTTTTTGATAAGTCTGGCCAGGGGTTTATCAATCTTGTTAATTCTTTCAAAGAACCAGCTCCTAGTTTCGTTGATCTGTTCTATTGTTCTTTTGGTTTCTATTTCATTGATTTCTGCTCTGATCTTTAGTATTTCTCCTTTCCTGCTGGGTTTAGGCTTTATTTGCTGTTCTTTCTCCAGCTCCTTTAGGTGTAGGGTTAGGTTGTGTATTTGAGACCTTTCTTGTTTCTTGAGAAAGGCTTGTATTGCTATATACTTTCCTCTCAGCACTGCCTTTGCTGTATCCCAAAGATTTTGAACAGTTGTGTTTTCATTTTCATTGGTTTCCATGAATTTTTTTTAATTCTTCTTTAATTTCCTGGTTGACCCATTCATTCTTTAGTAGGATGCCCTTTAGCCTCTATGTATTTGAGTTTTTCCGACTTACCTCTTGTGATTGATTTCTAGTTTCAAAGCATTGTGGTCTGAAAATATGCAGGGAATAATCCCAATCCTTTGGTTATGGTTGAGACCTGATTTGTGATCTAGGATGTGATCAATTCTGGAGAATGTTCCATTGGCACTAGACAAGAATGTGTATTCTGTTGCTTTGGGATGGAATGTTCTGAATATGTCTGTAAAGTCCATTTGGTCCACTGTGTCATTTAAAGTCTTTATTTCCTTGTTGATCTTTTGCTTAGATGATCTGTCCATTTCAGTTAGGGGGTTGTTAAAATCCCTCGCTATTATTGCATTGTTGTCACTGTGTTTCTTTGCTTTTGTTATTAATTGCCTTATATAATTGGCTACTCCCACGTTAGGGGCATAGATATTTACAATTGTTAGATCTTCTTGGTGGATAGACCCTTTAAGTAGGATATACTGTCCTTCTTCATCTCTTATTACAGTTTTTGTTTTAAAATCAAATTTGTCTGATAGAAGGATTGCCACTCCAGCTTTCTTTTGGTATCTATTAGCATGATAAATGGTTTTCCACCCCCTCACTTTCAATCTGGGGGTGTCTTTGGGTCTAAAATGAGTCTCTTGCAGACAGCATATTGATGGGTCTTGTTTTTAATCCAATCTGATAGCCTGTGTCTTTTGATTGGGGCATTGAGCCCATTTACATTCAGGGTAACTATTGAAAGGTATGAATTCGGTGCCATTGTATTGCCTGTAAGGTGACTGTGACTGTATATTGTCCATGCTCCTTTCTGATCTATGCTGCTTTTAGGCTCTTTTTGCTTAGAGGACCTCTTTCAATATGTCTTGTCTGGCTGGTTTTGTGTTTGCAAATTCCTTTAGTTTTTGTTTGTCCTGGAAGCTTTTTATCTCTCCTTCTATTTTCAATGACAGCCTAGCTGGATATAGTGTTCTTGGCTGCATATTTTTCTCATTTAGTGCTCTGAAGATATCATGCCAGTCCTTTCTGGCCTGCCAGGTCTCTATGGATAGGTCTGTTGCCAATCTAATGTTTCTACCATTGTAGGTTACATATCTCTTCTCCCGAGCTGCTTTCAGGATTTTCTCTTTGTCTCTGGGACTCGTAAGTTTTACTATTAGATGTCAGGGTGTTGACCTATTTTTTGATTTTGAGAGGGGTTCTCCGTGCCTCCTGGATTTTGATGCCTGTTTCCTTCCCCACATTAGGGAAGTTCTCTGCTATTATTTGCTCCAATATACCTTCTGCCCCTCTCTCTCTTTCTTCTTCTTCTGGGATCCCAGTTATTCTAATGTTGTTTCATCTTATCGTATTGCTTATCTCTCGAATTCTGCCCTCGTGATCCTGTAGTTGTTTCTCTCTCTTTTTCTCAGCCTCTTTATTTTCCATCATTTGGTCTTCTATATTGCTGATTCTTTCTTCTGCCTCATTTATCCTAGCAGTTAGTGCCCCCATTTTTGATTGCACCTCATTACTAGCCTTTTTGATTTCGACTTGGTTAGATTTTAGTTCTTTTATTTCTCCAGAAAGGGTTTCTCTAATAACTTCCATGCTTTTTTCAAGCCCAGCTAGTATCTTTAAAGTCATGATTCTGAACTCTAGGTCCGACATCATACTAATGTCCGTATTGAGTAGGTACCTTGCAGACGGTACTACCTTTTGTTCTTTTTGCTGAGGTGATTTTTTTCGTCTTGTCATTTTGTCCAAAGAAGAACAGATGAATGAGAGAACAGAATACTAACAGGTTAACAACGTCTCTAGCAAATATACTGTATACAAGTCAGAAAAGACCTGAAACCAGGGGACAAGAAAGGGAAAGAAAGAAGAGAAAATAAAAAAAAGGAAAAAAAAAGATAAAAACAAACAAAAGCAGAACAAAACAAAAAAAAAACAGAATATGATCAAATATGATCAGGCTAGTGCATAGATCAGTGCCACACACTAGCTTTTGGGCATATTTTGGTCTGTTAGAAGAAAATGCCTACTAAAATTTTAAAGTAAGAAAGACTTATATATGTACAAAATAAGGGTTGATACAATGAAGGGATGGCAGATGAGTGTAAAGATGAAAATTATAAAAGATTTTATAGAAGGAATTGATAAGATAAGAAGTTGTTTTTAAAAAGAAAGAAGAAGATTTAAAAAGAAAAAAAAAGAAAAAAAGGGAGAGAATGTGATCAGGCAGGAGACTAGAACAAAGCCATATACTAGGGATTTAGGGTATATTCTGATCTGTTAGAAGAAATTGTATCCCAAAATTTTAAAGAGAGAACAACTTATATATATATGCTAAAATTAAGGGTAACTACTATGAAGGGATAAAATATGACTCTAAAGATGAAAAATAAAAAAATGTATTTTTAAAAAAAGGGATTGATAAGATGTTGTTTGAAAAAGGGAAAAAGAAAAATTTTTTAAAAAGTTAAAAAATTAACTTTGAAAAACTAATGAACCATGGTAAAAAAGCCATGAATTTTATGTGCAGTATTCCCTTAGCGCTGGAGTTCTCCCGTTCTCCTTGATCGGTAAACGTGGTCTTGGCTTGCTGGCTGTTTGTGCTGATCTTCTGGGGGAGGGGCCTGTTGCCGTGGTTCCCAAATGTCTTTGCCGGAGGCGGAATTGCCCCGCCCTTGTCAGTCCGGGCTAAGCAAGCTGCTCGGGTTTGCTCTCAGGAGCTTTTGTTCCCTGCAAGCTCTCGGCACAGCTTTGGAGGACCAGGGTGAAAATGGCGGCCTCCCAATCTCCACCCCAGAGGAGCCAAGAACTCGGGCCCCACTCCTCAGTGCGCCCCCAGAGAAAAGCAGTCACTCCCGTGTCCCCGGTCTCCGGCCGCACTCCGTGCTCACCCGGCCTGTGACCGAGCGTTTCTATCTCTGGCACCCGACCCCGTGTGGAGTCTCCAAACCCAGCAGATCCCTGCGGTGCGCTCCCGCGCCGCTCCTCCCCGGGGAGGAAGGGGAGTCTCCCCGGCTCTGCCGCTTGTTGGGTCCCTGCTGGAGGAGCAGTGGCCCGACTGGGCCGCGGATCACAGTTTATGGCCACCCCGAGCTGAGAGCCCGCGCCTCAGCT
This sequence comes from Callorhinus ursinus, assembly GCF_003265705.2. Classification (NCBI taxonomy): domain Eukaryota; kingdom Metazoa; phylum Chordata; class Mammalia; order Carnivora; family Otariidae; genus Callorhinus; species Callorhinus ursinus. Next base: position 81,989,315 of record NW_027397074.1, on the reverse strand, counting down.
CTGTCTCTGCAGCCGGCTTCCCCGCTCCGATACCTGGGAGCTCTGCCACACTCAGGCACCCCCGGTCTTTCTGTGACCCCGAGGGTCCTGAGACCACACTGTCCCGCGAGGGTTCCACCTCCCGCTTAGCCACTGGAGCGACGTCCCTCAGCGGAGCCGACTTCTAAAAGTTCCGATTTTGTGCTCCGCGGCTCTAGCACTTGCCAGAAGCGGCCGACGGAGGCCCCTCCCCCGCCGTCTATCCTCCCGAATATCGCCTCGGATTCACTTCTCCGCACGTCCTACCTTCTAATAAGTGGTCGCTTTTCTGTTCAGAGTGTTGTTACTCTTCTATCTTCGATCTCCTGTTGAGTTCGTAGTTGTTCAGAATGGTTTGATCCCTATTCAGCTGAATTCCTGAGACCAGACGAAATCCAGGTCTCCTCCTCCTCCGCCATCTTGCTCCGCCCCCATATATTTTTAGATGCATGCATTTTCAGGTGTCAATCTGATAAATCTACTTGTACCAAAAAGTGTGCATTATGGGTTAATAACAGTGTGATTATTAAAATTTACTTCTTAAATGGAATCTTTTATTTATCTATTTGGCTTTCTTTTTGTATGTTTAGATATTGGTAAATATTCAGTCCACTGGTGCTCATGAATTGTGTTTTCTGAGGTAGAAATTAGCATTTTATTTATTTGTTGTTTTGTAAATGTCCAACTAGAAACATAATAAAAGCAGAAATGATGAAAGTAATATCAGTGTGGAATTTACTGATAAGATACAAAAATACCTTCATAAATCTAAAAACAACTCAGCAGAACTTGTTCTAAAATGGGCACAGAAAGATCTGAAAGATTTGAGGATATTTTTCATACCTTCATACATTTGTAAGAAAGTCCCAGGAAACATAAAACAGGTAAAATTATTAATTTATCACAGATTTTATATCAGATAATATGTAATTTAAAAAATATATGCCCTCTAAATCTACATGTATAGTGAAGAAGCAGGAAGAATAGGCAATGTACCTTATTTCTAAGCCATAAAAGTCTTAGAACTGTGAATTTAAAAAAACTCAATAAAAATACTCAGAAAATTTATTAGATGTGGTCCCTGCCCTTAGCTACTTCTCTTCCATAAAACTGAAAATAAAACTCATATGCATTTTATTATTCATAAAAACAAGCCATTGTTGACTGCAGAGCAAAAAAGGAGGAGCAAAATACTGTGAGTAAAGCAAGTTAGTTGATCCATGAACTAACCAAAGCAAATGTATCTTCACTTCCATGATTTTCAATACTCATTTCCATTGGATAACAAGATGAATATTTGTAGGATACTCAGAAAAAGCAACAATAAAATAAACACACAAGCAAACTTCAAGTTCAGGGACTTTCACTATAGCCATTTTATTTGGTGAAAATAATGTGTTGGTATCCAAAGACCTGTTTTTGTTTTTTAAACTATTTGGTAATAATTTCAAATTTAAAGAATAGTTGCAAAAGTAAAATTAGTACAAAGAACATCCCCATATCCTATACCAAGATGCACTTATTGCTAACATTTTATCTCATTTGTTAATCTAATTTATCAGTCACATTCCAATTTTGTCAGATGGCCCAATAATGTCTTTTACAGGAGTTTTTTGTTTTGGGTTTTTTTTTCCCCCTTTCAAAATAGGATCCAGTCTATATTTAACCACATCTCTTCGGCTTTCTTTAATCCAGAATATTTCTACAGCCTTTCTTTGTCTTTTATGACATCAGCATTTTTGAAGAATGTAGCTACCCCCTTTTGTTTGGTGTGTAGTAGAAACACCATGATTTTGTGTTTATCTGATGTTTACTTGTTTTCACATTCTGAGCAGGACTATTGTACAGGTGATATGGCCTCAGGTCATTACATCTAAAGACACATAATACCCATCTGTTCCTTACTGGTGAAATTCATGGGGGTCACTTGAACAATTACCTTTATGTGTAATAACTGTTTTTTCTCTCTTGTAACTAATACACAGTTACTGGAGAGAGACTTGAGGACCATGAAATTACCCTGCCTCTTATCAAAGAATTTCTCCAGATGTAGCATTCATTGATGATTCTTGCCTGATCCAATCTGTCCTATGAGAATAGCAAAATGGTGATATTCCCACTTCATTTGTAGCTAAACATTTACCAGGTGTCCTCTCATTCTGCCTAAGCAAAATCCTTTCTTTCTCATTTGTTGATGTATGTTTAATGCATACATGTATGTACATATTTATTCATTTATATACTAATTATCAATGTGGGCTCGTGAATTTCTTTTTTTTAAATTTTTTATTGTTATGTTAATCACCATATATTACATCATTTGTTTTGGTGTAGTGTTCCATGATGCATTGTTTGTTCATAACACCCAGTGCTCCATGCAGAATGTGCCCTCTTTAATACCCATCACCAGGCTAACCCATCCCCCTACGCTCCTCCCCTCTAGAACCCTCAGTTTGTTTTTCAGAGTCCATCATCTCTCCAGGTTCGTCTCCCCCTCTGACTTACTCCCCTTCATTCTTCCTCTCCTGCTATCTTCTTTTTCTTTTTTCTTAAAATATGTTGCGTTATTTGTTTCAGAGGTACAGACCTGTGATTCAACAGTCTTGCACAATTCAGAGCGCTCACCGTAGCACATACCCTCCCCAAAGTCTATCACCCAGCCACCCAATCCCTCCCACCCCCCACCACTCCAGTAACACTCAGTTTGTTCCTGAGATTAAGAATTCCTCATATCAGTGAGGTCATATGATACATGTCTTTCTCTGATTGACTTATTTCACTTAGCATAACACCCTCCAGTTCCATCCACGTCGTTGCAAATGGCAAGATCTCATTCCTTTTGATGGCTGCATAATATTCCATTGTGTATATATACCACATCTTCTTTATCCATTCATCTGTCGATGGACATCTTGGCTCTTTCCACAGTTTGGCTATTGTGGACATTGCTGCTATAAACATTGGGGTGCACGTACCCCTTCGGGTCCCTACATTTGTATCTTTGGGGTAAATACCCAGTAGTGCAATTGCTGGATCGAATGGTAGCTCAAATTTCAACTGTTTGAGGAACCTCCATACTGTTTTCCAGAGGGGTTGCACCAGCTTGCATTCCCACCAACAGTGTAGGAGGGTTCCCTTTTCTCCACGTCCCCGCCAACATCTGTCGTTCCCTGACATGTTAATTTTAGCCATTCTGACAGGTGTGAGGTGGTATCTCATTGAGGTTTTGATTTAGATTTCCCTGATGCCGAGCGATGTTGAGCACTTTTTCATGTGTCTGTTGGCCATTTGGATGTCTTCTTTGGAAAAATGTCTGTTCATGTCTTCTGCCCATTTCTTGATTGGATTATTTGTTCTTTGGGTGTTGACTTTGATAAGTTCTTTATAGATTTTGGATACTAGCCCTTTATCTGATATGTCATTTGCAAATATTTTCTCCCATTCTGTCGGTTGTCTTTTGGTTTCGTGGACTGTTTCTTTTGCTGTGCAAAAGCTTTTTATCTTGATGAAATCCCAATAGTTCATTTTTGCCCTGGCTTCCTGTGCCTTTGGCGATGTTTCTAGGTAGAAGTTGCTGCGGCTGAGGTGGAAGAGGTGGCTGCCTGTGTTCTCCTTTAGGATTTGGATGGACTCCTGTCTCACGTTTAGGTCTTTCAACCATTTGGAGTCTATTTTTGTGTGTGGTGTAAGGAAATGGTCCAGTTTCATTCTTCTGCATGTGGCTGTCCAATTTTCCCAACACCATTTGTTGAAGAGACTGTCTTTTTTCCATTGGACATTCTTTCCTGCTTTGTCGAAGATGAGTTGACCATAGAGTTGAGGGTCCATTTCTGGGCTCTCGATTCTGTTCCATTGATCTATGTGTGTGTTTTTGTGGTAGTACCATACTGTCTTGATGATGACAGCTTTGTAATAGAGCTGGAAGTCCGGAATTGAGATGCCGCCAGCTTTGCTTTTTTTTTCAATATTCCTCTGGCTATTCGGGGTCTCTTCTGGTTCCCTACAAATTTTAGGATAATTTGTTCCATTTCTTTGAAAAAAGTGGATGGTATTTTGATGGGGATTGCATTGGATGTGTAGATTGCTCTAGGGAGCATTGACATCTTCACAATGTTGGTTCTCCCAACCCATGAGCATGGAACGTTTTTCCATTTCTTTGTGTCTTCTTCAATTTCTTTCATGAGTATTTTATAGTTTTCTGAGTACAGATCCTTTGCCTCTTTGGTTAAATTTATTCCTAGGTATCTTATGGTTTTGGGTGCAATTGTGAATGGGATCGACTCCTTGATTTGTCTCTCTTCTGTCTTGGTGTTGGTGTATAGGAATGCCACTGTTTCTGTGCATTGATTTTATAGCCTGCTACTTGACAGAATTTCTGTATGAGTTCTAGCAGTTTTGGGGTGGAGTCTTTGGGTTTTCCACATAAAGTATCATATCATCTGCAAAGAGTGAGAGTTTGACTTCCTCTTTGCCAATTTGGATGCTTTTGATTTCTTTTTGTTTTCTGATTGCTGTGGCTAGGACTTCTAATACTATGTTGAATAGCAGTGGTGAGAGTGGTCATCCCTGCCGCGTTCCTGACCTTAGGAGAGCTTTTCCCCATTGAGAATGATATTCGCTGTATGTTTTTCGTAGATGGCTTTTATGATATTGAGGTATGTACCCTCTATCCCTATACTCTGAAGAGTTTTGATCAAGAAAGGATGCTGTACTTTGTCAAATGCTTTTTCTGCATCTATTGAGAGGATCATATGGTTCTTGTTCTTTCTTTTGTTAATGTATTGTATCACGTTGATTGATTTGCGGATGTTGAACCAGCCTTGCAGCCCAGGGATAAATCCCACTTGGTCATGGTGAATAATCCTTTTAATGTACTGTTGGATCGTATTGGCTAGTATTTTGGCGAGAATTTTTGCATCCATGTTCATCAAGGATATTGGTCTGTAATTCTCCTTTTTGATGGGGTCTTTATCTGGTTTTGGGATCAAGGTAATGGTGGCCTCATAAAATGAATTTGGAAGTTTTCCTTCCATTTCTATTTTTTGGAACAGTTTCAGGAGAATAGGTATTAATTCTCCTTTAAATGTCTGATAGAATTCCCCTGGGAAGCCATCTGGCCCTGGGCTTTTGTTTGTTGGGAGATTTTTGATGACTGCTTCAATTTCCTTAGTGGTTATAAGTCTGTTCAGGTTTTCTATTTCTTCCTGGTTCAGTTTTGGTAGTTGATAACATCTCTAGGAATGCACCCATTTCTTCCAGATTATCTAATTTGCTGGCATAGAGTTGCTCATAATATGTTCTTATAATTATTTGTATTTCTTTGGTGTTGGTTGTGATCTCTCCTCTTTCATTCATGATTTTGTTGATTTGGGTCATTTCTCTTTTCTTTTTGATCAGTCTGGCCAGGGGTTTATCAATCTTGTTAATTCTTTCAAAGAACCATCTCCTAGTTTTGTTGATCTGTTCTACTGTTCTTTTGGTTTCTATTTCATTGATTTCTGCTCTGATCTTTATTATTTCTCTTCTCCTGCTGGGTTTAGGCTTTATTTGCTGTTCTTTCTCCAGCTCCTTTAGGTGTAGGGTTAGGTTGTATATTTGAGACCTTTCTTGTTTCTTGAGAAAGGCTTGTATTGCTATATACTTTCCTCTCAGGACTGTCTTTGCTGTATCCCAAAGATTTTGGACAGTTGTGTTTTCATTTTCATTGGTTTCCATGAATTTTTTTAATTCTTCTTTAATTTCCTGCTTGACCCATTCATACTTTAGTAGGATGCTCTTTAGCCTCCATGTATTTGAGTTCTTTCTGACTTTCCTCTTGTGATTGAGTTCTAGTTTCAAAGCATTGTGGGCTGAAAATATGCAGGGAATCATCCCAATCCTTTGGTTATGGTTGAGACCTGATTTGTGACCTAGGATGTGATCAATTCTGGAGAATGTTCCATGGGCACTAGAGAAGAATGTGTATTCCGTTGCTTTGGGATGGAATGTTCTGAATATGTCTGTAAAGTCCATTTGGTCCAGTGTGTCATTTAAAGTCTTTATTTCCTTGTTGATCTTTTGCTTAGATGATCTGTCCATTTCAGTCAGGGGGGTGTTAAAGTCCCCCACTATTATTGTATTGTTGCCCATGTGTTTCTTTCTTTTTGTTATTAATTGCCTTATATAATTGGCTGCTCCCATGTTCGGGGCATAGATATATACAATTGTTAGATCTTCTTGTTGGATAGACCCTTTAAGTAGGATATAGTGTCCTTCTTCATCTCTTATTACAGTCTTTGTTTTAAAATCTAGTTTGTTTTAAAATCTAGAAATAAGGATTGCCACCCCAGCTTTCTTTTGGTGTCCATTAGCATGGTAAATGGTTTTCCACCCCCTCACTTTCAATCTGGGGGTGTCTTTGGGTCTAAAATGAGTCTCTTGCAGACAGCATATTGATGGGTCTTGTTTTTTCATCCAATCTGATAGCCTGTGTCTTTTGATTGGGGCATTTAGCCCATTTACCTTCAGGGTAACTATTGAAAGGTATGAATTTAGTGCCATTCTTTTGCCTGTAAGGTGACTGTTACTGTATGTTGTCTGTGTTCCTTTCTGATCTTTGCTGCTTTTAGGCTCTCTCTTTGCTTAGAGGACCCCTTTCAATATTTCTTGGAGGGCTGGTTTCGTGTTTGCAAATTCCTTTAGTTTTTGTTTGTCCTGGAAGCTTTTTATCTCTCCTTCTATTTTCAATGACAGCCTAGCTGGATATAGTATTCTTGGCTGCATATTTTTTCGTTTAGTGCTCTGAAGATATCTTGCCAGTCCTTTCTGGCCTGCCAGGTCTCTGTGGATAGGTCTGTTGCCAATCTAATATTTTTACCATTGTAGGTTACATATCTCTTCTCCTGAGCTGCTTTCAGGATTTTCTCTTTGTCTCTGAGACTTGTAAGTTTTACTATTAGATGTCGGGGTGTTGACCTATTTTTATTGATTTTGAGAGGGGTTCTCTGTGCCTCCTGGATTTTGATGCCTGTTTCCTTCCTCACATTAGGGAAGTTCTCTGCTATTATTTGCTCCAATATACCTTCTGCCCCTCTCTCTCTTTCTTCTTCTTCTGGGATCCCAATTATTCTAATGTTGTTTCGTCTTATCATATCACTTATCTCTCGAATTCTGCCCTCGTGATCCTGTAGTTGTTTCTCCCTCTTTTTCTCAGCCTCTTTATTTTCCATCATTTGGTCTTCTATATCACTGATTCTCTCTTCTGCCTCATTTATCCTAGCAGTTAGTGTCCCCATTTTTGATTGCACCTCATTACTAGCCTTTTTGATTTCGACTTGGTTAGATTTTAGTTCTTTTATTTCTCCAGAAAGGGTTTCTCTAATAACTTCCACGCTTTTTTCAAGCCCAGCTAGTATCTTTAAAATCATGATTCTGAACTCTAGGTCCGCCATCGTACTAATGGCCGTATTGAGTGGGTCCCTGGCCGAGGGTACTACCTCTTGTTCTTTTTGCTGAGGTGATTTTTTTCGTCTTGTCATTTTGTCCAGAGGAGAATAGATGAATAAGAGAACAAAATGCTAACAGGTTTACAACGTCCCCAGCAAATATACTGTATACAAATCAGAAAAGCCCTGAAACCAGGGGAAACGAAAGGGAGAGAAAGAAAAAAGAAAGAGAAAAGAAAAAAAGAAAAAAAAAGATAAAAACAAAAGCAGAACAATACAAAAAAAGCAGAATGTGATCAAATATGATCAGGCTAGTGCATAGATCAGTGCCACACACTAGATTTTGGGCGTATTTTGGTCTGTTAGAAAAAAGTGCCTCCTAAAACCTTAAAGGAAGAAAGACATATATGTACAAAATAAGGGTTGATACAATGAAGGGATAGAAGATGACTGTAAAGATGAAAATTATAAAAGATTTTATAAAAGGACTTGATAAGATAAGAAGTTGTTTGAAAAAAGAAAGATTTAAAAAAAAAAAAGAAAAAAGGGAGAAAATGTGATCAGGCAGGAGACTAGAACAGAGCCATACACTAGTGATTTAGGGTATATTTTGATCTATTAGAAGAGACTGTATCTCAAAATTTTAAAGAGAGAACAACTTATATATATGCCAAAAATAAGGGTAACTACTATGAACGGATAAAATATGACTCTAAAAATGAAAAATAAAAAATGTTTTTTTTTTTAAAAGAGATTGATAAGATGTTGGTTGAAAAAGGGAAAAAGAAAAAAAACAGTTAACAAAAATTAACTTTGATGAACTAATAAATCATGGTAAAAAAAAGCCATGAATTCTATTTGCAGTATTCCCCTAGCACTGGAGTTCTCCCGTTCTCCTTGATCGGTAAACTTGGTCTTGGCTTGCTGGCTGTTCGGGCTGATCTTCTGGGGGAGGGGCCTGTTGCTGTGGTTCCCAAATGTCTTTGCTGGAGCCGGAATTGCCCCGCCCTTGTCGGTCCGGGCTATGCAAGCTGCTCGGGTTTGATCTCAGGAGCTTTTGTTCCCTGCAAGCTCTCCGTACAGCCTTGGAGGACCAGTGCAAAAATGGTGGCCTCCCGATCTCCACCCGGAAGAGCTGAGAACTCGGGCCCCGCTCCTCAGTGCGCCCCCAGAGAAAAGCAGTCAGTCCCGTGTCCCCGGTCTCCGGCCGCACTCTGTGCTCACCCGGCCTGTGACCGAGCGTTTCTATCTCTGGCACCCGACCCCGTGTGGAATCTCCAAACCCAGCCGATCCCTGCGGTGCGCTCCCGCGCCGCTCCTCCCGGGGGAGGAAGGGGAGTCTCCCCGGCTCTGCCGCTTGTTGGGTCCCTGCTGGAGGAGCAGTGGCCCGACTGGGCCGCGGATCACAGTTTATGGCCACCCCGAGCTGAGAGCCCGCGCCTCAGCTCTGTCTCTGCAGCCGGCTTCCCCGCTCCGATCCCTGGGAGCTCTGCCGCACTCAGGCACCCCCGGTCTTTCTGTGACCCCGAGGGTCCTGAGACCACACTGTCCCGGGAGGATTCCACCCCCTGCTTAGCCACTGCAGCGACGTCCCTCAGCGGAGCCGACTTCTAACAGGTCCGATTTTGTGCTCCGCGGTTCTAGCACTTGCCAGAAGCGGCCGACGGAGGCCCCCTCCCCCGCTGTCTATCCTCCCGAATATCGCCTCGGATTCACTTCTCCGCATGTCCTACCTTCCAGAAAGTGGTTGCTTCTCTGTTCAGAGAGTTGTTGCTACTCTCCTCTTTGATCTCCTGTTGAGTTCGTAGGTGTTCAGAATGGTTTGATCCCTATTCAGCTGAATTCCTGAGACCAGACAAAATCTAGGTTTCCTACTCCTCCACCATCTTGCTCCGCCCCCTGAGCTCATGAATTTCTATCTTTTTAGTAGTTTATAATTCATTACAATACTTCATATTTATAATGATCCCAATTCTGACCAGTGGGAACTCATTTGAGCTTATGTAGAGTCACAACCCACTTGGAGGCTTTCCTGGTGTAATCTGAAACCTGCCCCCCTACACAGGGTAGGGAGAGATAGAGAGGCAGGCTATTCCATGTTGGTAGGTGGTGGTTTTAATAATAGCAAAGGAAACTTACATAAGAGACTTGCCTTGGTTGGCAGCAAGGCAAGTGGATCCCTGTACTGCTCTTCAAATCTTAAAAGTTTATAAAGGGGACCTAATTGCTCAGTCCCGTATATTGTGCAGATATTTTGAGCAGCACATCACTATCTCAAGATTATGTGTTTGGAGTAGCCTGTGGGAGCAGGAATGGCAAGTGAAACCCACATTCTAAGAACAGGGGTGGAGGTGAGGAGCCTCCCAGGGCCCGGGTCCAGTGCACAGGTCAATTGATGGTCATGTTTCCTTCCCTTCCCTTCCCCTTCCCCTTCCCCTTCCCCTTCCCTTCCCCTTTCTGGTGGTCATGTCTTTTCTTTTTTTTTTAGATTTACTTATTTATTTGAGAGAGAGAGAGAGAGAGAGAGTGAGCACGAGCAGGGGGAGGGGCAGAGGGAGAGGGAGAAGAGAGATCTCAAACAAGCTCCAAGCCCAGCATGAAGCCCAACACAGGGCTTGATCTCACGACCCTGAGATCATGATCTGAGCTGAAACCAAGAGTAGGACACTTAACTGACTACACCACCCAAGCACCCTGGTCATGCCTTTCTTGATCATGTTCCTCAACAGCAGGTGTGTGTGAATGTGTGTGTGGGGGGTGTGTAATGACCACACTACACCTGCACTTTTTTTTTTTTTTTGAGCTTCTTTACTTTCTGGAACAAGATGGTGTCAGGTTCACCGTGTAACTACTCTTCCTCAACCTTGGAATTAACCACTATCTGAGGAATCCTATTTCAAAGATTTACTTTAGAGATCAGTTTGATCATTCAGACTGGCTCTCATGTCAACATTTTGTGACTCTGCTCAAGTGAAGCAATAGGTGTTGCAGAGATGATGAATATTAATTGTGCATGTATTTACTACTTTCCGGGCACTGCTACTGGCTTTATATATATTAATTCAAATATATAACATTAGCCTACAAAGTAAGTGTTGCTATCTCCACTTTAAATGATAAAATGATACCCTCTCCAGTTAGGTAATTTGTCCAAGGTCATTTAAAAAGTAATTGCCAGAGCCAGTTTTGAATTTAGTTTTGTTGATCAGCAAATCAGGTACTCAGTTCTAGTGCTACGGTAACAATATGCATTAATTAAAGCAGAGTATAACCTAAAAGTAAAATTTAAGAGGATAAGGCTCACAGGTTGTCCGGAATTTATTGTGTTATGCACTTTTCTAAGTAGTCTGCGAGTTGTTCATAAAATATTCAATAGAGTTGCAGTTATGAGTTTTTTTCTTTAAGCATATAGAAGACACAAATAGTTTAAAGTATTTTTCAATGATAATTGCTAGAAAGAAAGAATGAGGTCAAGTTAGAAAGATCTTATCTAGAAGACAACTAGTCAGGGTACACTTCTCTGTATACCTCATCTGCTTAAGCTCTGTCCACACAAAACTCACTGGAACTTTTCAGCATGTTTTCCAGTTTTATGGTTTCTCTCACCTCTCGTGAGTTGACAATGACTTGCTCCGATATGTTCTCCTCTACACCAATCTATCATGCCAGAGTTATCTGTTTTTTTTTCTCTTTTATCTTTTCTTTGTTTTTATTGAAAATGAAGCTTTGATCACGTAACTCCTTCCTTCAAACTGTGTACTACAGAATAGTAGGGCTGAAGAGTCTCAGCTAACAGAATCCTGGGCACACTTTCCCCAAGTTCAACTAGGCAGCTTTGCTTTTATCTGATGCACCTGCTGGTAATTACAAGTAAACCTCATGATAAAGTAAACCCTGGGCATGGTACAAAAAAACATATATTTTGGTCCATATTTGCTGAAATAGGGAGAACCAGGCCACTGCTGTCAGCTTTAGTCTCTTCAGTGTACAGTGGGTGTGCTGAAATTTCCCCCGTTTATGTCACAGAGGTTTTGATGTGAAGAATGGGTTAATTTATGTGAGGAAGTTTTGGAAACTGTGAATTTCTATGCAAATGTATTCTATTTGTTTTGTGGAATTGTCATTATTAATCTCCAGAGCTGGAGAAAAAGTCTCATCAAATTAATACACATATGAATCATTGCAGAGCATTTACAAATGTTGTATCTGAAAATGAACACTTTCATACACTGCTAGAGAAATCTTTTTATGTATACCCTCAAAGGCTACCCAATACTATATTGCCAAAACAATTTGATAAATACATTATTAGGGAATGATAATATTTTGTTCTTATGCCTGAAAACAAATTGTCTCATATACCAGCTGTTGGCAAGGAATACCAGAAACAGGTTTCACACACGTTCTGTTTATGGAGGGCCCCCCTGCAATACTTAATGATGATGAATTGCTCCCAACTGGGCAAATAAAAATGGTGATTGTACACAATTTGATGGATAGAACCTCTGATGATCTGATGATCTGCTGGAAGCTATTGCTAAAATTGCACTTAACACACTAAAAGGAAATTTACTTTTGTCACCACAGAAAATCCATGCCTTATAAAAGACACCTTCGCGTAGAAAAAGCTTGAGAAACAAGCAGTCTGTATATATGACAAAACAAGGGTTGAGGTATTGAAATGAAATGCAGCATGTAACAGGCTCAGTAGGGCAACGTGGGGGGGTAAAGGCCAAGTATTTAGTGGGGAGGCAGTGAAGTCCAGGTGCTAGGGTTTATTTGCAGAGAAATAAGGTAGAACATTGTCCTTTTTGGACATAAATAGTTAAAATCCACATGAGGTTAATTAGCTCTAGAATGAGGAAAGCAGGAGGAAAGAATCTGGGGTATATAGGCCGAAGTTCCGGCCACAGTCTGTCGAGCCTTCTGGAACAAAAAGACCAGGTCGAGAGCTCTAAGTAAGAAATGAGAATCCAACAGTGGGGATTTTGTGTTATAGCACAAATCACTCACAGCAAGCATGGACTTTGATACTAAAATAACCATCTTCTGAGTCAGCTTTAAAAAATTCCCTTGTTCCCAAGATAACACTTTTGTCTAAAAGTAGGGGCAGTTTAATACTCAAAGGATTGTGTAAGATCAAAATAAATTAAATATAATGCAGGAATTCATCAGAATCACTCCTCAGATTTCCTCAATAAAGCGCCTGTGCTGCAAGAATTCAGCTCTAACTCCTAAATATGTAACGTGGCTTGATACAATTGCAGAGCTGTGAAGAAGACTCTTGAACGGTTTTAAGTGTCCCGAGAAATGAGAAATGTTGAGAAACATTATACATACGTCCATGTATGTAACTCTTTTACTGTTTACAACCATGCTGTGAGGACTCTCGTCCTTCATTGGGGGGAGGGAGGTTTGGCTATGTTGAGGCCACTTGCTGAAGGTTCAACACCAAAGAAGAATGAAGCCAGAGTTTTCCACTATGTTCACAACAGTTATTTTTCCCGTCTACTCACTAAGGATGTCGTCAAAATAGGAATCTCAGATACTGATAGGAGTTCATTTGCTCTAATAGCTGCTTATGATATTTGAAACTAGGCTCTGGAACATCAAGGAAAAATTTGAAAATGTCCCCATTATCTATTAAATTATATAAAAAATATTCAAATCCTTCAGTCATGGCAGGGTGTGTTTTATATTTTATTTATTCTGGTCAATATGTTGTGATCATATTTTCTTTGGCATTAACTTGAAATCATGAAACAAATTCTAAATTTGAAAAAAAATAGATAATTTATATGGGCTATCTGTATATGAGTTATGTCATGTGTTTTTTACCAAAAAAAAAAAAAGATTTTGAGGTACCAGCCAGAACCAATCAATAAGAATCTATGATAACAAACCCCAGATGTATTCAATTTTTCAAGACCTGTGCAGGTGATTGTGATACACTAAGTTTGAGAACGACTTGTTCTCTGAGATCACCTGACAGTAGAGTGCTAAGTGCGTGGGTTAGGGGAGCCGGGTGCAGAATCACAAAGGGTTGGAAAGAGTTTGTTGCATCAATTCAGGTGAGTACTAAAAATTGCAATTATCAATAGTTTTGAATCAAATGCAGAGAACGGAAGGAGGGAGATGGTGTTACTGGAGAGGGAAGAATATATTTATGATAACTCCCAGATTTCTCTAACAATCTGGAGGTTATCCAGGGTCATTCAGGAAGATGGCCATGTTTGAGGAAGTGGGGACAGAAGCAGATTGCCCAAGGAACAAATAAAGCTTAACATTCTCTGCCCTTTCAAATCTTATGTGAGTATATGGCAATATTCTTATAAGTGTTCTACAAGTAAGATTTAATTTTTCATGTTTTTAAAGAAGATTCTCAAAATTTTATAAGTTTAGCTGCCCCACAAACAGATTCACCCTAGAATTGGGAAGCATTGGTGTTGGACTTATATAGCACCCAAGCGACTTCCAACTAGGGTTGTCTTATAGGAAATATTGCATACTTCTCTAAAATTTAAAATTGTAATAATTTCTTACAATCTAGCTATTCAGAAATAAGCAATATACAAACATAAAAACACAGCTGTACTTTGCTCCAAGATATTGGGCAGCATATTATGCAATGTGTCTTATGTGGCTATTCAGAAATTCTTCCTAGAATTATCTGTCAAGAAACTGATATATTCAGGGGCGCCTGGGTGGCTCAGTCGGTTAAGCGGCTGCCTTCGGCTCAGGTCATGATCCCAGGGTCCTGGGATCGAGCCCCATGTCCGGCTCCCTGCTCAGCAGAGAGCCTGCTTCTCCCTCTCCCTCTGCCTGCCACTCTGCCTACTTGTGCTCTCTATCTCTCTGTCAAATAAATAAATAAAATCTTTAAAAAAAAAAAAAAAAAAAAAAAAGAAACTGATATATTCAGAAAAACCTATTTATTTTCTGTATCAGTGAAGGAGTATTAAATAAACTAGTTTTTTTTCCCTTTTGTCTGTTACTATGCCTCAAATTACTAAGCTCTAAGTTGCAGAAATTAACTTATGGTAGTTGGTACATTTTAGTATATTTTAATATTTCATGATTTTAGTATATTTTTGGCCCTTTTAATGTTACTTTAATTTTCTGCTGAAGCATTATTTTTATTTTTTAAAATATTTATGTATTTGAGAGAGAGAGAACATGTGTGCACGAGCAGGGGGACAGGCAAAGAGAGGGAATCTGAAGCAGACTCCACTCTGAGCACAGAGGCTGATGGGTTTGATCTCATGACTCTGAGATCATGCCCTGGGCTGAAACCAAGAGCTGGACGTTTAACTGATTGAATCACCCCGGCACCCCTGTCGAAGCATTATATATATATAAATTATATATGTACATACTCACACATACTTTTTATACATATTCCAAACCAATTTTTAAATCTTATATGTTTTTAAATCCAAATGGAAAATCCTCATAAAAACATTTATCTCAGTTATTATGATCCTCTCTTAATTACTTAAAAAAGTATGCTCAGTACATAAATCTTTAGGAGACTAAAACTATGTGATCTCCAATTTACCACACATTTTGCACTTGTTACTTTATTTAAAAGTATCTAATTTGGTTGCCTAATGAATGCCCGTTTATAAACTTATAACCTTGACAAAGCATAAACACTTAAAGCTCGAAATACTCACCAAGTCTAATTTTGGGTAAAGGTAACTTCCTTCTAGACTATCTTCTTGGAAATATAGTGGGCAATATTAACATCACAAATAAAAGTATCTGGGAAATGAGAAGGATCTAGAAGATGGTGTGCACTTTTTTCCTGAGGCATATTCATAACACTAAAAATCATTAATCTTGTAAATCTGTTTTAAGAAAAATAGCCAGCTTTTGCTAACTGCACAGATCGTAGAAATGAATGTTGACCACCAGACAGAAGACTATTGCTGCTGCCTAGGAAGCAGATGGTGGATAGTAGTCATTTCATTAAATACTTGACCATTTTGATGTCCATGTCAACATATATTTAACAACCATGCTTCTAAATGGTTTTTCTGACATTGTACAACCCATACCTCAACAAGTTGTTTGCTTGTTTGTTTTGTCAGAAGGGCCCACTCCCAGGTGGTTTTCACTGTAGAGGTTCTGTGTCCTAATCTTGCAGGGAACACAAGGTCCACCCAAGCCCATAATACTGAGTGTGAAGATGCTTAAGCAGAAAGCAGCTTGGCAGTCACGTCCAATCTGACAAAAACTAACATGCCGAAGCCAGAAGTAGAAAGTTGTAGGGGAATAGATTTCATGTGTGCTGTATACATCATCATTCGTAAGCAGCAGGACAACAGTCCGAGGCGATCATTCCAGATTTGATCCCGCAGAAGTGCTACGTGTATTCCTATCGCAGTCTGGTGCAAAGAGCAAAGAGTCCCATTAACTCAAACGTAATGTGCACCACGCAGAAATTCCAAACCAAAAGATGCCCATTACTGGTCTTTTGTTGTTTAACATTTTTTCCGATCACCTATAATTCTCTCTAAGGGATCAAAAGTCTAAGTTTGTTTCTCTCTGTTAAATGAAGGATACCATTACTGTTTTTTTTTTTTAAGATTTTATTTATTTATTTTAGAGAGAATGAGAGATAGCACGAGAGGGAGGAGGGTCAGAGGGAGAAGCAGACACCCTGCTGAGCAGGGAGCCTGATGTGGGACTTGATCCCGGGACTCCAGGATCATGACCTGAGCCGAAGGCAGTCGCTTAACCAACTGAGCCACCCAGGAGCCCAGGATACCATTACTGTTAAGAGAAGACAAGCCTAGGAACTTTTGCTTTCCTATCATCCCTGAGTGACTTTATCAGGCCTCTCTCATAAACTCTGCACATGACCTAGGAGGGGGAGAGAAAAGGGTAAATAGGAAATCACACCAAAATGTGCCAAGTGCTGCAGTGAGCAATGAGAACACCAAGCTGGCCTTGGGTGGAAGAAAGAGCCACAGAGGTTCATCTCCTTGGAGATGAAGAGTCAACACGGGGAAGAGCTAGAGTACTGGGGTATACCATACATTAAAACCACAGAGTGTCATCAGCCTGATAAGGCTCTTTCATGAAAATGAGTTTGAGACACCTAACTGGATGTTCACATGTCACTCTAGTTTTCTTCCATTTAACAACCGGACATCGGCAAGTACAGTATAAAGCAGGGATTTCAAGTCGGAACTAATTTAGAAGTATAGATTGGACATTTAATAACTTTGGAAATATATTCAAATTATTCACCTCCCTCATCTTTAATTTTCTAATAAACAAAATTGGAATAATAATGGTTTCATCATTATTTTGGTGTAAAATTACATGCAATATATCTAATATAGGGTGACCACAAGTTTGGTGCATCAAAAATATACTTCCCTTAATTTATTAGACATTAATTGCAACAGACTTTAAAAAGCAAAAGAAGAACAATTTGATAAAAATAGGGTATTGTCTGAATAAGATAATATGAATTATTTGCATATATATGTACATAGTGTATGTTTATGTTTCTGATAGAAATTATGTTAAATAACTTTATATTCCAGAGTGCCTAGGGAGTTCAGCTGGTTAAGTGTCTGACTCTTGATTTTGGCTCAGGTCATGATCTCAGGGTCGAGAGATCAAGCCCCACCTCAGGCTTGGCACTCAGTGTGGAGTCAGCTTGTCTCCTTTTGCTTCTCCCCCTGCTCATGCTCTCCCTCTCTCAATTAAAAAAATGAATAAAATCTTTAAAAAAATTAAAAAGTAACTTTATATTCCTTACTCAGTAGAAACTACCCTCATCCTTTTTAACATTAGCCCCTGCCTCTGTGTGCTTTCATACCGAGTGATTTTATAATATTTCGTTGGGTATATGTAAACATTTTTATGATAAGTTTTAAGTTGTATATTAGATCTGTTTGCCGACATCCCATTGTTTATATGGTGGTAGCTACATAAAAAATAAGTAAACTAGTCATGAAAAGGGTGCTATAATTAACAATGATGAGAGACAATATTTCATGCGTAATAGTTATTTCCCCATGGGAGCATTGGTCTATACAAGGATGCATTTATTTTTGTGTACCACATAAGAGATAATATCTGGAAATTCTGGTGCTGAAATGGATGCCATGATTTTTAGCTTTGGCAGTCTTTTCTGACCACTCTGAACAAAAATGGGCCATCTGCCTTGGCTTGTTAATGTATAGTCATCTCATTGATTTTTTTTCAGGCACACATGCTTTCAATTACAATTTATCCTCAAATTGTAGTGCCCCTCTTTGGGTAGTTTCTGTTGCTACTATTCAGCCCCTCTATCAATGTTGTAATAACCTTTTCATGTAATGATCTTTTTTGAGAAATCATCAATACAACAAGTTTGATCTTAATAATACAGGGCTTTAGAGTGTATATAAGGTATTTTACCATGTATTTATGTACCCAAATAAAAACATCTGAAAAACTTTTAAGTACTAGAAGATACTAGGAGATTTGTGTTGCATTGTACAAGTAGACATTTAATTATGTAATGTTGTCAAGCCAAAGTCAACTATGTAGGGGTAAGCTGACTTAAAAGGCTATTTTTGGTGGATATTAAAGTCAGTTTGTGGGGTGTGCCTGGGTGGCTCAGTTGGTTAAGTGTCTAGCTCTTGATTTTGGTTGTCATGATCTCAGGGTCATAAGATCAAGTCCCAAATTGGGCTCTCTCTCACTAAGTGTGGAGCCTGCTTATGATTCTCTCTCCCTCTCCCTGACCCCACTGCTTGTGCATGCTCTCTCTCTTGAAAATAAATAAATAAGTCAGTCAGTTTGTGAAATCTAAAATGTCTAAGAAAATTTTCAAATCTTAGCTAAATAACCTGACTTTTTAAGTTAAAGAGTAAAAATAATAAAAAGAAAATATGTATTAAACAGTCTGATAAAAATACTGAACACTTGCATTCCTCAAATGAAAAGTTCTGCTTTGTGCTCATCACTCATATATACTGAGTTTAGATAAAAAAGCAATTCCATCAGCTTGGTTTGAATTACTGGTAAAATCAATGAAGTATTAAGAGTGATACAGTTTATTGAGTGTTCAATCTGTTTCAGGCACTGTACCACATGTTTGATACACAGTAACTGACTGGTTTACACCTCAAAACAACCTTATGATTTGGGTATTTTGTGTTCCATATTTTACAGATAGGGCATATGAGTTTTAGAATTAGATAACTTTCCTAATATCATATTGCTTATATTGTGGTAACGGCAGACTCTGTGGTATGGCATGAGATTTTGTGGCTGAAGTGAGCATTTGTCCAGGGTCAGAAATCTTTGGCTTATCACTATTTGCTGGATTGGTCACATAGATAGTGGGGGTGGTTCAAAGTGGTATCAGAACATGCGGTGGGCGGGACTTTAGGGAAGCAGGTTGTCAGCGACAAAGAGTGAGTGGCCAAAATGAGTTCTGATCACAACAGAGACTTTTACCTGCATGGCAGAACACTCAGATGAGAAAGGTATGGGGCAGAAGAGTAGAAGATTAAAGAATGGTCTAGGTTTCTAGAAGAATGCCATTGCCTTTCCCCTGCCTCTGTGTCTTATGAAGTAGAGGAGCAAATAGCTTCATGATAGGAAAGCGGTGTCCTTGGATAAGGATCTGATTTCATTTAAGGCCAGGGTTTAGAGGGAGTATTCTTTGAAAAAGCTCCAGTTGTAGACTTTTTAAAAAATTTCTATTGTTATATGCAAACAATGAATCATGGAACACTATATCAAAAACTAATGATGTAATGTATGGTGATTAACATAACATAATAAAAATAATAAAAAAATAAAATTTCTAATGCAAGGAGAATTTTAGCAAGTTCCATAGAGAATTTTGCAAAAGAATTTTGTGAAGGAGGTGTGAAAATTAATGGGGATGAATACCTGAGTAAATACTCCTCTAAATAGTCTTGAATTATAGGCAGTGCCAAAATAAAAGTGAGGAAGTGTACCTTTTATCTCAAATTCCATGATATAATCTTACTTGACTCTTCACTCATAAAAGATCTCTAGGGATTTGTGAATTTATACTGTTTAGTATCTGATTCACTCATTTGGCTTTTAATTACAGAATCATAATAATTTAGGAATCAGAAAGATGTAAGTGTAAATTTTCCAATATGGACATAGAGGTTATACTCTTAAAAAAAAAACTTGTGTATTAAATTGGATACTGATTAACCAGTAGTTTCTTTAAATTTATAATAAAACTAAATTTTTATTTTTCAAGCATAACTCAAATATGGTAAATGTTTCCCTTCACCTAACTGTCATGATCTAAATGTTTCATTTTCTTTTGTTAAAGTATCAAGTTAAAGTTGCTTTTTGCATGTGTCCTAATCGTTAAGCATAAATATGTCCTCATAATGTACCTTGAACACTCAATGTTAATCATATTATATGGAAAAATAACAAAAATACTAATTCCCCAAATTCTTCTATAATATCAACAGTCAATCCAGCTGAGTGCTATCACAGAAAATATATCAGGAAAATTCCAGAAAGCTCAGGTTTGAGCAACTCTATCTTTTTCTGGGCCTAATCCTTGTTTTAACTTATATAAATATATAAAGAAAGTATTTTTTAATGGCTTATTTATTTTAGAGAGTGAGAGAGCGCTAGTGAGCAAGGGGCAGGAGAGGGAAAGGGAGAGAGAGAATATTAAACAGACTCCATGCTGAGCGCAGAGCCCAATGTGGGGCTTGATCTCATGACTCTGAGATCATGACCTGAGCAGAAACCAAGAGTCAGGAGGTTAACCCACTGTGTCACCCAGCCGCCCCTAGAGAAAGTGTTCTAACACAACCTGAGTGACCGCAAACCCATTTTCTGTATCCATCCCATAGGAGAAAAAAGTGAATCTAAGGAACAGTGGCATCTCATCCAAAAAATAGATTATTTCCAACACTTCATTATGAAAAAATTTCAAACATATAGCAAAATGAAAAACTTTTACAATGAAGTCATCACCTAGATCCCCAAATTTTCCAATAAATGCTTGATCAAATATCCATTTATCCATTCCCCTATCCAATTACTAATCCGTCTTATATTTGGTGCACTTCAAAGTAAATTGTAGACTTCAATAAACTTCGCCCCCAAATTTCTCAGCATGTGTGTAATTAAAGTTCCTTGGCTCATATTAAAGCTATTTCTGAGCCAAAGCCCTATGTGTGTGTGTGTGTGTGTGTGTGTGTGTGTGTGTGTGTGTATTCCAAAAATTTTTCGTTTTTAGGATACCTAGCACAGTACTGGATACTTCACTTAATGATATCATACAGCACATGTATAAAACAGCTTGCATTACCTTCTAAAAATTAATCTGAACAGAGCATTTGGTTACTAAGTTCCCTCAAAATCTTTGTTTTTAAATTAAACTTATTTTTATTGCCTTGCATGAGGGCTCATATTTTAATCGGATTTTATAATTAAAGAATATCAGCTGTAGGCTGGATCTTCTCATGTGTTTTCGTTTCTGATGGTACTTTCCTTTCATTCTGTTATACCCACCCTGCCCTCAAATTAATAGCATCTGAAGACAGCAGCCTGAGTGTTAAGACAGGAGTGCGTGAGAAGTATCAGCAAATACAGTGGCCCCTCTGTGACATGGCCTAATATGGTATAGACTCAGTTCCTCATCCTATGAGAGAGGATGATTTATTTTTTCCAATCAAGGTTGTCTTTAATTTAAAAATCCATTAATGCTCTAATTAATCAAAGGGATACTGGTTTGAATAATTTACGTAGTAATGCAAAGGCATGGGGACAGTAAAATGTTAAATTCTATGTTTGCCAAGGAGACTGAAGCAGCTGAGAGGCTGAATTTCATGAGCTGACTCACGTTCAAATTATTTAACAGCTGGTTATCCAGTTACTGACCAAATAGGATAAGCTCCAGCTGGTAAAACCTGATGGCGTCCTGGGGCCCTTCTCTAACATTTTCGTTGCTGGTTGGTAAAGAGGTCAGGTTATACTGAGCAAGTGGCAGGGCTGCAAGGTTGAGGGGGGGCACTTTGGAGGTTCAGAGCAGCCTCTTTATCAATAAATATAAAAGTTTTTCAGCAGTTCAACCTTTGGTCCAGCCCTCATGGTGCATGCCGCCTGAATGCCCCCTGTCCTACTTTTTAGGTGAAAATCAAAACAGTATGCTTGGTAGTGGAAATATACTTCTAAATTTGGGAACATTGACAACAAGTTTTCTTTTCAGTATATTTAATTCTTTGCTGGGCTTTGTGTTTTTAAAATGTCATTGCACATTCTGCTTTAAGGGACAGAGCTATTTCCTCTAGAGCAGGAAACGTGAAATATAAAGTTAGCCAAATTATCAAAGAACACATTTGGAAATCGAGATAGATCAGTGAAATGAGGACCAAAGTAATTAGAGGATGAAAAGAAAATAGAAAAGAAAGTTCAGTTAATCTTGGTATTGCTTGTTATAACCTTAGTATTTTCTATTGCTATCAATTAAAAATAAACAGCAGTTCATTATAGGAAACAGAAGATTATCTCAACAAAACAAGTAAAGTGTTCTCAGATTGGAAAGAAGAATGTCCAACTCGGTACCTGCTATAATGTTTACTCTGCAAGCAGCTCTTTTTTCATAATCTGTCTGACCATCTGCATCAATTCAACTCTATTTTCTTCCACTCCTTTTAAAGGGTAAATCCTTGAATATATAACTATGTTACCCCATGATTGGAGGGGGGGAGGGGGAGGGGGAGAGGGAGGGGGAGAGGGAGAGGGAGAGGGAGACCCCACCCCCCCATACTAGTGTTTGAAGAATTAACTATTAAGTTTAACTAGGGCACCTGGGTGGCTCGGTTGGTTAAGTGTCTGCCTTGTGGCTCAGGTCATGATTCTGGGGTCCTGGGATCGAGTCCCACTTTGGGCTCCCTGCTCAGTGAGGAGTCAGCTTCTCCCTCCGCCCCTCCCCGCTCATGTGCGTGCTTGTTCTGTCTCACAAAAATAAATAAAATCTTTAAAAAATAAAATTGTTTAACTATATTGTTTTGGAATTCGAGTGGAGTCTAAAATACTGAGAGACAAGCAAAAAAGAGAAACCTAATCATATCAGTAACAAAATAACATATAACAAAAATATAATAAGTTTTACCTAGGAATTTCAAATTGAGAATTGTTAACAAATCAAAGAAATAAGTTACAGGGATATTCTGGTATACATATATGTATATATGAACATATTGCAAAATAATATATATGTGTATATATGTCAAAGAAAACCTGAACAATTCTGATTTACTAAAGGTAAACACACAGGTAGAGAGAGAGAAAGGGGAGAGAGGCTTCTGGAGACAGCAGGCTAGGCTGGAGTGGCGCCAGCCATAGTAATGTGCAGAGGGAGGAGTCTTTGCTGAATTCATTACATTTTTCTTTGTCAAACCAGCTACTGCTTTATCTCCACACTCCTATGTACTCACTATCTGCAATTTCCCTTTCAAGATTAATTACTTAGAACTGTTTAATGTGCCAGATTATTCAGATAAGAAGTAATCTTTAAGAATTAATTTCAGAGGTTAAGTTATAAAACTGTGGAGACAGACCAGTAGGAAGTTGAGCTTCAGATATAAAACTATTATATATCTCCCTTTTCAAAGGTCTTCTGAGGGTCAACCACACAGAATGAAAACACAGATATTACCAGCAGTCTCTCTTTGAGGGATGGAGAGAGGTGGTGGGGGGCAACCAAAGAATTAGAGATGGCGTTTGTTAAGATGTATGAGAGGGGGGTTCATGGCAGCCATTACTGCCTAAACTCTGATAGATTAAGAAATAAGGCAAATATCTTTGGGAAGGACTACATGAGAGAGTATCTCAGTGATGGAAAATATACCTTCATTTGTTCAAAACTTCTCTTTCCTGCGTCCATGTCAGATATATGGATAAAACCAGATACTCTTTTGAAACAGTGTTCCAAGCAACCACTCACCATCAAACGGAGCTGGCACAGAAGTTGAACCCTACTTGTCCAATGTAGTCTATGTAAAGATGGATATGTGAGAGCAGCACATAGTAGTGAAGGTGCTGCTCTATACCTTCTACTAATGTGAATCTTATTTTAAATATTAACTATTCAAATTTTTCAATATTATGTTAATGCAGTTATTTTAATGAGGAATTACCTACACCAAAGAAAATCTAAACCGCATTGACTCTGTACTCATACAAGTATCTGAAATATAGCTGAAGTATATGCAAAGTGCTCTCAGTCACTTTGTGGAGAGAGCATCAGAAAGATTAAATGCATAATTCCATATTTTACATCAGAATTTATTCTTATTAAGAGAATATATTTACGCTAGTGTGGAATATTGCTAAACAAAATCTATAGTGTATTTTCTGAAATAATTAACAATAAATATATTTTTATCATATATTTTATTTAATTCCCTAAATAGAGTTTTTTAAAAGCTACTTAAGAAGATACTGCTCTTTAGGAAATCCCAATTACATAGAATATTGTGCAAATGAACAAATTACAGTGTCCAGATTATGCTTACCACATATTATTCAAAACTGTTGAGACTAACACAA
Organism: Callorhinus ursinus; assembly: GCF_003265705.2. Classification (NCBI taxonomy): domain Eukaryota; kingdom Metazoa; phylum Chordata; class Mammalia; order Carnivora; family Otariidae; genus Callorhinus; species Callorhinus ursinus. Next base: position 81,965,295 of record NW_027397074.1, on the reverse strand, counting down.
AGCAACAATAACACTACTTCTAAAGTTAATATCATTGGCCACTTACTGCATGCTTTTAGTTTCAAAGAACTTTACATTACTCTATCAATTATTGTCATAATTTGAGGTGCACTCTTGATGAACATGGAAAAAGTAATGCTGTTTTTCTTCAGAAAAAATATTTAGAAAGAGTACTTATTATGTTTTATTATATTACAGGGGTGTGTGATAAAAATTAGGACTTAGGATCTTCAAGGAAGGAGAAGTAGTGTGGTAAATATTCCTTGGCTTTTCATAATTTCCTAAGAGGATAAATCCAAGGACTTAGAGGAAACCCAGCAGGAGACAGTCCTCCCAGTGCCTGAATCCTGTAGCCTGCTGTTTGCTGGATGCCAGGGTCATCCTCACGAGGGGAAGTTAACAATAGTAAGAGCCTCAGCAGGTCTCTCTAAATGTTAACACACATTGTCCAGAACTAGTATAAAAGACATACAAAAAGATGAGATTCAACATAGAGCAAAGGAATACCAGAAAATATTTTAAAAAGTCACACAGGAAATGAAGATGACTGAATTATCAGACACTTATTAAAGTAGCCAGAAATAAGAAATTCAGGGGATTACAAGACAAGATGGAGAAATTTGTCATAGAACTAGAACCATATATAAAGATAACTTTAGGACAAATAAAACACTATAACTGAAATTAAGAAGTTAAAGAGTTTAATGGCAGAAGAAACACAGCTAAAGGGATAATTAGTGAACTAAAAGATAGACCCAAATAAAATACACAGACCTTAACATGACAACAAAAAGAGAAAATTGTGAAAAAGAATATAAGGAACATAGAGAATATAGTGGAAGAGTCTAATACAGTGTGATTGGAGTCACAGAAATAAGAGGAAAAGAGGCAGATAAAATATTTGAGAAGGATTTCCCAAAACTGAGGAGAAATATCAAACCTCAAATCTAAAAACTACACACTTCCAAAAAAAAAAAAAAAAAGGAAATCTAAAGAAAACACGCAGGCATACCATAAGAACTGTTAAAGACCAAGATTCAAGAAAAAATATTAAAAATTGCTAGAAAAAAATCATGCCTTCAGATGAGAAACAGTAAATTTAACAGTTGACTTCTCAAGCAAAAAACATGGACGCTAAAAGACAAGGGCATAATCTCTTCAAATTGCTGCAATAACTATCAACTAAGAATTCTATACCCACATATTCCTCAAGAATAAAGAAAAAAAAAGATGACTTTATACATAAAGAGGCTGAGATAATCTGTCACCAGGAGAAACATAAAAAATAAAATACTGGTACGTTCTTCAAGAAGGAAAATGACCATGCAGATGTTTTGCTAACATTTCCTATTTCATCGATGGTGCACCATAAACATATACGTTCAATCCCACTTTCCCACTGAGCTTGGTGTGTAAAGTATTCTGGATAATTTGATTATCTGGGTAACTGAGAGTTAAGTAGATTTACAGTAGTTTACTTTTCAATATTTGTGATTTACCTGTTTAGCTTTGTTTTTGACTGTTCAGTAAACCTTGAGGAAAAAAGGCAAAATCTCAAATTCTTTGATTCTTTTGTTTTTGACATGGTTTTGAAGAAAATGGCATGGCTATTCCTCAAGAATTTAGGAAATGTGTTCAGTTAGGGCATTTAACCCACTAAAACTATTCCTACGTGAATAAACATTCATTCATTCATATGTTCAACGCATTATTATTGACTACCAGCTATGAGATGAAATGCTTTAGGCAATGTAAATAAATTAATACATAAACATAAAGTAATCCTTGTCTTCACAGAGCTTATGGTCTCTTGGGGGAGGAATGTAACAAAGAGAAATATTGCAAGTTAAAGTGGTAAGTGCTATTAGCATATGAAGCAGGAAAGAAAGGGGATGTAGGCATAGATGTTGAGTTGTGATTTAATTAGGATATTCAAAGAATATCTCACTGAGAATGTGCCACTCATCAGAGTCTTAAAGGAAAAGAAAGAACAGATCATGAAAACTTAGGAGGTTAGCATGCAGAAAAATATGGTTCCAGGCATGGGAAAAGCAATTGCAAAGGCCCTGAAGCACTGATCCTGGCCTAGTCCAGTGAGTGATGGCATAGAAGCTGAGTTCTGTGACGTAGAAGGAAGGGAGGGTATGGTGTTGGACATATAAATGGGTCTCAATAGCCATTGTAAAGATTTAGTTTTTACCTTGAGGAAAGTGGGAAATTACTGTAATGTTTTGAACAGAAGAGTGACAATCTGACTTGCATTTTAACATGATCACTCTATCTGCTGTGTCGGGAATAGACTAAAGCAGTCTATACTAAAGGAAGAAAAAATGGCACCTACTGAAAAACTATAGCCATGTTCCCTGTGAGAGAGGATGGTATCTTCCAATAGGCAGGCAGCTCCAGAAGCCAGGCTACATGTTAAAATTTGGGCTATATTGTGAAAGTAGAATTGGCAGGACTTGCTGGTGTATTAGAATTAAGGATGACCTCCAAGGTTTTTGGCCCAAGTGACTCTAGAAGGATGAAGATGCTATCACTAATTGAGAATGATGTTGGAAGAGCAGGTTTGGAAGGGCATTTTTAGTATGTTTTCATTGTTCTTTTAAATGAAATGGTATCAAAAAAAGTTGGAATTTGTTTTCCTTTCTTGGGAGGGAACATTGATATTTAACAGTTTTTAGAGACTGTCACCTCATGTATATATAAAATGGACGTGTGGCTATAAGACACCATATAGGAAATGAATAGTTACGTATTTTAGTTTATATGCCAATCTACTTTATTGTGATAAGAAGTTTGAATCATGACTTGTGAAAACCTATAATAAAATACCTTAAGCTGTTAACTGTAAGGTGTGGAATAGGAGTTGCACAGTGGGTTGATTATATGTTGTGAACTACTTAAGTCTGCATTTGTTACTGTGCTAATAAACAATATTAAAACAACCACCTAAAAATAAATGAATGAATGAATGAAAGAATGAATGAAATGGTATCTTCTAAGAATTTGTTGTGCAAGCCTTTAAGTATATTTTGAGAATGACCACTGGATTACTTAGAAGTAATTTATAATGCTTACTCCTATCAATTATTTTAAACAAAATTTAACAGACAACTAATCTCTTGAGCTTCAGTTTTATAATCTGTAGTAAATAGATGCTTCTGTGAAAATAAAATGAAAAATGCATTTAAAGCATTTGACACATAGTAGGCATTCTCCTAACTCCTTCCTTTGTAGCTCTATAACATTTAAGGTCATTACTTTTGATGGCCTATTGTTCAGTTCCTCATAAATAAAGTTATGGAGAAATACAATAAAACTTTGAAGTTGGTGTTTCCTGTTAACAAAAGAGCTAAACTAAAAAAAAAAAAAATGAAGTGGTGTACAGATGTTGTTAAAATTCAGTAAGATGTTCCAGGGTCGCTTGGGTGGCTCAGTTGGTTAAACATCTGACTCCTGATTTTGGCTCAGGTCATGATCCCAGGGTCATAGGATCAAGCCCTGCCTCAGGCTCTGCACAAAGTGTGGAGTCTGCTTGTCCCTCGCCCTCTGTTCCCCCACACTCTCTGTCTTTCTCTTTCTTTCAAACAAATAAATCAATAATATCTCTTTAAAAATCTTTAAAAAAGATTCAGGAAGATGTTCCAAACCCAGGTATTGTTACTATGAATTACAGGGAGATAGGATTCCATAAGTTGGTAAAACATTATGGAAGCTTATCTCCCTGTAATTCAGGAATTTAAAGCTATCTTGAGCCTATGCAATTAACTCTCAAAATATACTGCATTAAAAACAAAGGCAGAAATCCTGCATGAAAACTTCAAATACAGAATTTTAACAGTGATGATGAATAGCATCAGTGCCGAAGATTAACTTTTTCTTTAATCTTTATGCACATCAAATTATTTTCAATAGTGAACAATTTTTACTTTAGTAACCAGAGAAAATATAAAGTAAATCCTGCTACCCAAATATTACAATGAACTAACTACCCTTTCTATTTATTAACTGAAGTCTTTAACAATGCATAGCATGATTATTTGGGAATGTTTCACATATAAGCTCCAAATTCTTTTATAATTTTTCATCTGTTTCTCAGCTGTTCAAATAGCCTTTGATCAAGGTCTTCCCTGCTTCGATTGGCATTGGCCCTGAAGTAACCTCTTTGCTGCTTCCTTTATTTAGAAGCTTTATTTTTTTTCTCCTTAAGATGATTTTCACCTTCCATGCTCACTCCCTTCAGTTCTTCCACAACTGTTCTTTTATATAACTTTCATGACGTATTGAATCTGGTCTTTATTCCATCCCCTGCTCTTCTTTCATTTTAGTGCTAATAGCCTTCTCTGCCTTTGCTAGGTTTCCTATCTTTCTCTTTGCCCACTATAACAATTTCTAGGCCTAAACACTTTCCTGAATTCTAGGAACAGCCTGTACAACCTGCTAAATAAAATAAACTTTAATAAAGCATTTCCTTGCTAGCTCTACACCCAGTCTTTAACATAGCTGACAAATCTTGTGAGCTAAATAACCCTTCCTACAGGATGATTGTTTGGGCTGGGTGATTTCAGACTGAAATGCAAAGATGTAAGAGTTTTGATATTGTATCAAGTATTTCTCTGAGTACACATTGAAAAATATGGGCACATTTCCTCTCTACAGGATATGGAAATATATCATAAAATCTCATCATTGGAAGAAGCCATGAATATCAACTCATTGAAGTCCAATCACTCAGCTGATGTTGGATGACTTCAGTACTTTCTCACTGAGAGAACATTCTGCCAGTGCTTGGAAGACTCAAGTAAGCCCCAAACAGGAAACACTGTTGCCCAATGTGGCAGATTAGACATAGCTCTTTCCCTATGTGTTATTGAAACCTGTCTCCCTACAGATTGTAGCCATTTATTCTTAGTTCTTTATCCTAGATTTGTGCATGGTAAATTTCACCCCTCTTTTGCACAAGAGGACAGTTGTATACACCCCCATAAGCTTCTGTCTTCAATATCTGCCCTGTCTCTTCTACCTTTGAAGTCATCTTTAAAATCAGTGAAAGAAAATCTTTACTCAAAACCAACATATACTTATACCCTATTGCAACTATGAATCTACCTTAAGGGCAAACACAAATTAAAAATAAGATGCTGAATTCTCCCTGTTGAAAAGGAAGGAAGTATCCCTGCCCCTCTCTTCCCTTAAAGCAGTTGCTTTGGAAAACCTGTGGGCACTTTCTCTGACTCTTTGAGATGTGTGTAAATCTTTTTAAAGGCTAAGTAAGCAGCCCAGGATTGTTTCCTCAAAGAGCTGGGAGACATCTCTTTGAAATGTAATCATCAAGGAGCAGGGAGCCGCCAGCTCCCAGTTTCCTGGGATGATAGGAGCCTAACCAGCTGGTATGTGGCTCCAAAGTGCCAAACCACCTCTGGTCATAAAGGTAGGAGGCATTTATTTTATTTTATTTTTTTTTATTTCAAGATAGTTAGCAAACACAGGTGATTACCCCAATTACAAAATACATTTAGCATAAACTGTATGTGATAAATGGTGCCATCAAGTTCTCTTACTTCAAGACAAGTTATTGTTTATCCTGAGAACATGTGTATAATGGGATTTATCTGCTTGGCTATCTAACAGGGTGAGGTTTATTCCCTCTGTAATCCCTTTAGCAGATTGGGATGCGCATCACATTCTGGTTTAACGCTTATTCAATAGCGACAGTGTTTCCTTTCTTGTCATCCTTTGTGGAGATTTTTCTGACGTGGCAACAGATTTTGGTTTTTTTAGATACATTTGCCCATAACTACCACATGGAATCTCATATATGTATTTATTTAATTGAATAATGTGGGATTTATTTATAAATATGATCACATAATCAGAGCCCATTACTTGTGATGGAGGCAAAGGGAAGTGTTTTCAGATTACATTAAAAATGTGCTTTTAAAAACAACTTGATGCCATGTATTGAAAGTGTTTAAGAATTAACTTATGTTATTACTAGCCATTAGTTATTTCTGACAACTCACTGAAGATATGAAAATAGCTTGAAGATTACAGATAAAAAGAGGAGATATATGTGTGTGTGTATGTGTAATTTTAAAATGAATTTAGAAATTATATACTGATTAAGCTAATGTTAAATTGTCCTGAGATTCTAGAATAAAACAGCAGGCAAGCATTTCATTTGCAACAAAACAAAACAAAACATGTTTTGAAGGAAACTATATCAGACCAACAGAGTACATGACAGTACATATTCACAAGGCAAAAGAATATGAAATACTATGTAGCATTGTCTACCTTTATATTCTTTTCAACATAGTTGAGGACAGGCGAAGATTGATCTTTGTTGTATAGTGAACATCTATCCAATGAGCAGAATGTTTTGAGCTCACAAAATTTCATTTAGTATTTCAATGACTTGCAAGTATGAATGAGTATGTATGTTTATGAGCACAGAAATAAGATAAAATTATAAAAGTAATTCATTTATTCATCTGATAACTCTTTCTTGGCCATGTGCTCTATCTATATCAGGCACTGTAATAGATATCAGGAATTCAGTGAGAGAAGACATTCCATTTATTAAATATATGAAATTATTAGATATAATCGAATAAAAATTTAATAACAGTAGTTTAAAATGTCACACTTCAAGTAGTATTTTCATGTTTAAAAGAGGCTGGAAGATTAGCTTTAAAATACTGAGTGCATTTTAAGCCAGATTAAAGAACACAAAATTTCTGACCAGTATGAACATTTGAAAAGAAACATCTATGTTTAAATGAAAAGAAAGTATTTTTACTACCTAATTTATCAAATTGTCTCAAGGGACTCATTACTGTTGCTCAGGTTAAGATTTAACATTTAGAAGGTTTTCCCTGAAACGTCCATTTATTGCATTGAAAGCTATAACAATAGTTAACAATGCAGAGCAAAGCCATGTAACTAAAAGTTATCATTGAGTTCCATGCCATCTCACATGTAAATCTCAAGTCCTTACACCTTACTCCACAAAGAAGGATAGAGTTCACAGACTCCATAAGGTGTAAGGATTTTAATAGGAAAAAAGAAATAAAGGAAATGTTTTTCTAGAACTTGATAGCAACAGTTGTGCTTTTTTTTTTTTAAAAGATTTTATTTATTTATTTGAGAGAGAGAATGAGAGATAGCACAAGAGGGAAGAGGGTCAGAGGGAGAAGCAGACTCCCCGCTGAGCAGGGAGCCCGATGCAGGATTCGATCCCGGGACTCCAGGATCATGACCTGAGCCGAAGGCAGTTGTTTAACCAACTGAGCCACCCAGGTGCCCAGCAACAGTTGTGCTTTCATGTTTTTCCATTTTTCTTTCTCAAATGGTGCACACAGTAGTGGTAGGGAGACTGTCTTAGATCAGGATTTATTTGTTGAGAGTGTTTCTCCTTAACCGGGAGAAGCTAGAAGTCCAAAGGAGTGAGTGCAAAAATGAAGTAATGGAAAATGACTTATGTCAATGTGGCCAGTTGGAATATTGTTCAGAAAGACTTCACCCTCCCATTGCTGCCATGGAAGGCATAGACTCCCATACTCTCTTCATGTCGGGCATAGATACATGGCTTGCTTTGGCCAATGGAATATTAGCAGACATGACTCACCAAGGGCTTGAGGTCGTCTACAGTTTTGGGATTGGTCTCTGGCATCTCTGCTATTGCTAAAAGAAGAATTTGCTTTGAGCTAACACACTTGTGTCAGGAAGATGAGAGAAACATGTAGCAGAGTGATACCCCCGACCCAAACCCAGCCTAGACCAGCCAAGCTCCAGCTAATCCTGATTCCATGAGTTAAATAAATACTTATTGTTTTATGCTGCTAGGATTTTTGTGGCTCCTTGTTATGTATCATTATTGTGATATAACTAATCAGTGAATGTAATAATACCATTTGCTAATCCAGTAAACTCCAAAGACTGGGCCTCGGGAAAGGCAGAAAAGACCAATGGTTTAGTGTTTTTGTTTTTCCAAATAAGTAAGAAAATTCTGAGGGATCCAACAGTGGGACACAAAAGTCTAGTTGAAGAGGTAGGAGGTATGAAACTAAACTTCCAAACTCTAAAGGGAATGCTAACCTGGGAAATTTGAGTAACATGCACATTCCCAGGCCTCTGGTTTCAAGTTTCTGATTCAGTAAGTCTGAGATGGAGTGTTGACATCTGATTTTAACCATAATTTCAAGCGAAATTGAGGCAGGTAGGTAGCCCAGAGATTCCCCATGGAACATGGACTTCAAGATTGAACTCTCAAGTCTTTGTCATGAAGACGAGACTTTTCTTGCAATGTTCCCTCATAGGTTGGTGCAAACAAGTTGATCTGTGATCCTAGTTCCAGTTACATTTATCATACTGCATGAAGTTCTGGGATATCTGCCATGAGAGATAAAAGTGAACCCTAAGAACTCATTTATGCCCACAAGGCAGGTGCATATTCAGTTAGTAGGATGAGAGCAGGGTGGGTGAAAACTGTGAACTGTGGAAGGAAAGGACAATGATACAGCAATTCAGATGGAGGAAACGTGAATGTGCAATGAGTAACTGGGTAATAGTTATTGTTGTGGCACATTTTTTTCAATGTCTCAACAATATTAGTAACAGTAATAGAAAACACATCTAGCATATATAGTTTATATGTGTGATGTTCTTTAATACTTCCTCCTCCCCACAAAACAACAACAACAAAATCCTTTAGGGGAGGTCTCACTTTTGCTTGTATTCTCTAGATGAGGAAACAGGATAAACAAGTTGAGGGACTTGCCCATGTTCATACAGCTAAAGTGAGGTAGAGCTGGTGCTTGAACACACAGTGTGCCTCTGGGATCCTCGGTCCTGTCCACAACACTATGGCATCCCTGGTCTACAAGGAAAAGCCCTCAGGTCAAGGCCAGGCAGCCTTTTGTTAACTGTCATGGTGCCATGAGTGAGCAGGTACTTAGTCCCTACATGAAGAGTGAAGGAATGCATCGAACTCCCCCAAAATATAAAGACTTCACAATTTCTAAGAGCCACATCTGTCTCAGAGATGATACAATAAATTGAGCTGTAAAGCCACCTAGAAAAATAATGTGAACATTTTGACATATAGTTTAAAGATTTTATTTATTTATTTGTTAGAGCATGGGTGAGAGAGAGTGAGCGAGAGTACAAGCAGGGGGAGCTGCAGGCAGAGGGAGAAGCAGGCTCCCTGCTGAGCAAGGAGCCCGATGTGGGACTTGATCCCAGGGCACTGGGATCATGACCTGAGCTGAAGGCAGCCGCTTAACAGACTGAGCCACCCAGGCGTCCTGACATATAGTTTAAATATAACAGGTTTATTTGCAAGTCTAAACTCTTCCAAACAAACAAAAAAAATGATATCTTTCTAAAACAGTTTATGAAATAGCCACTGTCCAGGGTTTAAATGTCTCCACTAAAACAACAAATGGTGATTTGCTTTTTTATGCTCCTTGTGGTGAAGTTGTGATCTGCTGGGCTGAGCATGGCTGGTGGATGCATCACAGCAGATCCATCCGGCCAAATCCTAATGGACAGATCAAAAATGATTCTGTCAGAGACTATTTTATGTGGTGAAAATCTCATAAATTTAATGGAACAAAGACAATTTACTACCAAACAGGAGAGACACTAGTTATATGTTCTCAAAGTGAAGTTTGAAAAGGAACGTTGTAGCGAGAGCAAGCAGGTGACAATGATGGATATTTTCAAAAGAACTGCTGTATCTGTTCTCAGGTGCCTGCAGATTTGGTTGCTACAAATGGGGGGCACCTGGCTGGCTCAGTTGGTTAAGCAACTGCCTTCAGCTCAGGTCATGATCCTGGAGTCTCAGGATTGAGTCCCACGTCGGGTTCCCCGCTCAGTGGGGAGTCTGCTTCTCCCTCTGACCCTCTCCCCTCTCATGCTCTCTCTCACTTTCTCTCTCTCAAATAAATAAATAAAATCTTTAAAAAAAAACAAATCTTGTTGGTAAGTAGTTTTGCCACATGATCTTTAAAAGATCAACACAGATATCTGGATAAATAAGAAAAACTTTGATATATTGTATGCTGCTTTGTAAAAATATTTTGAAGAAAAACTGTTGCAAATTCTGGATTTTGTTTGGCTTAATTTCTCTTCTCAGGTCACTAAGTATCTAGATCTTGCATAAATCTTACTGTTCCTTTCATTAGGCATACCCAGAAGTGCTTGATATATTCAGAATAGCAGCAAATACTTAATATGTCTCTCAAAAACATGATGTATCTTTAATACATTTTTAGATAAACTTGTTTTAAGATGGAAACTGTCAAAAACACATTTATTTTGAACTATATTATAATCCAGTGCACTTTATGTGCTCACTGTATTTTCTCAATCTTTGTATTCCTTAGAATTAAGAACTTAAACTCAGTTGTGTGCCAGTAAAGGTTTAGAAACTGGGTCTGTGATGCTTACCAATTTCTGTGATATAAGTCCTCTCACCAAGGTTGATTTCAAGCTACCAATGTGCTGCCAACTGGCTTGCAAAATTCCTGAATATCTAACAACTGGCTCTCTACAGCAGATGCCAATCAGTCAGTCCCAGCATCGCACTGTGAAACTTCAGAAATGTCATGCATCTTTAAGAGGCTGGTTCTTGGATTTAAATATAATCATCTCTGGCAATAACAACATTTTGTTTTCAAATGCCTGGGTTCTCTCTGACCTTTGTACAATCAGTGGTGAAACTTTTATGTTAAGAAAGTCTGATACAAGAATAGATCTTTCCATGCAGAGGATCCATGGGAAGACTTTTCTTTTAATAAAGGTCATTATAAATCAAATAGTAAGAGGACAACAGATCAAAGGTAATCCATGAGTACCATGAGTGAGAAGTTATTCATTTATTGTGTAGAAATGTCTAATTAATATTGAATGAATGTGTATTGTTTACTTAGGTCATTGCCATATTTACTAGTAAAAGTGATGATTCAATAAGCAACCTGAAAAAAAAATGCCCTGATAAGTTTTTTTTTTTAATAAAATCTAATTATTTCCATGTGATAGACTCCTTAAATAGAATTACTATGCCAGGATAAATTGTACTTCTACTCTCCAAAATACATCCAGATTCTGATCACTTCTCTCCATCCCCTGTGCTACCACCCTGGACCAAAGCACTATCAGTTTTCCCCAGATTTTTGCAATAGTTTCTAAAATATATTCCCTGTTTCTATCTTTGTTGTTGACTCTACAGTCAGTTCATTCATTGGGAGTGATCTTTTAAAACCAAAATCTCATTGTAATTCTTATTTGTTTTTAAGGGTTTTGACCCTCCAACGGATTCTCATTTCACCTGTATGGAACCAGACTTCTTACAATGTTCTAATGGCTTACACATTGCTGTATGATGTAACCCCTTTCCATCTAACTTTAAAACTTAGGTCCCCATTTCACTCGTCCACATTCTAGGACCTTTGCACTTGTGGTTTCCTCAACCTGGAATGCTCTTTATATACAGCTTAGCTCTTCACCTATATTGTTTAGATTTTTGTCCCAAATTACCTTCTTAGTGACTTAAAGTAGCATTTTTCTTATCCTTCTGCTTTTCTGTCTTTCCTTGGCTTATTTTTCTCTTTGTGCTTAAACTAAGTTGATGTTCTCAATGGGTTACTTTTATACTTGATTATTAGCTGTCTTCCACCACTGGAGTATAAATACAATGAGGAAAAATTATTTTCCATTACTGTACCCCAGAAGTTGCCTGGTACATAATGAGTGCTGGATAATTATTTGAGGAATCTATACAAAAATTATTCACAAGAATATTCCCCAGAAAATGTTGTATTATTTATCACATCTTTCATTTTTAAGTGCTACACTGCAAGTTTATACTCTTATCTCCCTGTGTTTACTTCCTTGACTAATTAAATCCAGAAACCTAAAAGAAGAGTTCTTCACAAAAAGAGCAAGGAAAAAATAATATAACTTTTACAAGGCTTCTCATTACCCACTCCCCCTACCAATATTCTATCCCAAACTATTTTGTGGGGATGGCATCATGGAAATGGTGGAAGAGGAAGCTCTAAGAATAGAATGCTCCACAGAAGCAACTGTTAAACTAGCAAAACAAGGCAAAACAACCAAAAACAAATGAACAAACAACTTGAGAGAATAAACTTTATAAGAATTTCAGAACTTAACCAAGACTTTAAAGCACTGGGTGGGTGCTTAATGAAGAAAGTGACTGCTGAGTTTTGGTGTTGAAGAACATTTCTGTCAAGTCACTGGGTAACTGTTCAGATACTGCAATGGAGACTTTAGTGACCACACAGAAAAAGGAAAACACTTTTTTAAAAATAATGTGGAAAGTCACTTAAACAAACAAAAAACCCAGATGACTGCAAACCTCAATAATCAACAGCAAAAATCACTGGGGAGGAGGAGGGATAATATGATTTCCGGAGTCAACCGTATTATAATATTCAAATTGTCTAGTTTTCAGCAAAATAAATATTATTTTAAAAATTATGAGGCATTAAAAAAACAGGAAAGTATGGCCCATTCGCTGGAAAAAATACATTTATAGAAAGCCTCCCCTAGAAAGCCCAGACATAGGATGTACAAGCCAAAAACCTTAAATCACTGTCTTATAAAATGCTCGAAGAACAAGAGAGAAACTGTCAGCAAATAACTAAAGGAAACCAGGAGAACTATATATGAACAAATAGTTCTGGGGCTACTAGATTTCCCAATGCAAAAGAACAAAGTTTGTTCCCTACCTCACATCATATAGAAAAATTAAAATGGATGAACAACCTAGATGGAAGATCTAAAATTTTAAAACTCTTAGAAAAAACATGGAGATCAATCTTCATGAACTGGATTTAGCAATGAATTCTTATGTATGACACCAAAGTATGATCAACATAAAATGATAAATACAATGAACTTCACTGATATTGTAACTTTTGTGTATCAGGATAGTATCCACGAAGTGGATATAGGAGGAAACCTAAAGAATGGGAGGAAATATTTGCAAATTGCATATCTGATAATGTTCCCATATCCAAAATATTTTAATAACATAACTTAATAATAAAAAGACAATCCAATTTAAAAAATGGGAAAATGACCTGAGCAGACATTTCTCTAGAGAAGATACAGAAATGGCCAAAAATCACATGAAAGGATGTTCAACAGCATTAATAATTAGGAAAATAAAATTCAAAACCGGGGCACCTGGGTATTTCAGTGGGTTAAGCGGCCAACTCTTGGTTTTGGCTCAGGTCATGATCTCAGGGTCATGATATTGAGCCCCATTGGAGACTGCTTAAGATTCTTCCTCTTTCTCTCCCTCTGTTCTTACCCTGCTCATTCTCTCTCTCTCTCAAAAGAAAAAAATCAAAACCACAATGAGAAACCACTTCCTACCCACTAGGATGCCTATAATTCAAACAAACATGTTGGTGAGGATGTGGAAAATTTGGACACCTAGTACACTGCTGGTGGGTATGTAAAATGTTGTAGATGCTGTGGAAACATTTCTTCAGAAGGTTAAGTGTAGAATTATCTTATGACCCAGCAATTCCACTCTCAGGTATATATCCCAAACAAATGAAAACAAGTACTTAAACATTTGTAAAAAAATAGCCATTGCAGCATTATTGACAACAGCCAAAAAGTGAAAAAAACCCAAATGTTCATCAAAATATGGCATAAACATACAATGGAATACAATTCAGTCATTAAAGGGAGTGAAGTACTGTGATACATGTTACAGTATGGAACATAAGGTATAGTGCGGAGGACCGCAAGGGAAGGGAGGGAAAACTGAATGGTAAGAGATCAGAGAGGGAGACAAACCATGAGAGGCTATGGCCTCCAGGAAACAAACTGAGGGTTACAGAAGGAAGGGGGTGGGGGGCATGGTGATGGGTATTAAGGAGGGCAAGCGTTGTGATGAGCACTGAGTGTTATATGCAACTAATGAATAATTGAACACTACATCAAAAACTAATGGTGTACTATATGTTGGCTAATTGAACATAAAAAAATACTGATAAAAAAGAAATATGCTAAGGAAAATAAACCATACACATAACATCACATGTTGTATGAATCCATCTATATGAAATATACACAATGGGTAAATCCATAGACATAAAGAGTGAATTGGTTTGTTGCCTGAGAGGAGCAGGTGAACGAGGAGTGACTGCTTCATGGGCATGGGGATTTTGGGTGGGTGAATGAAAGGTTTCACCACTAGATAGGAGTGGTGGTTGAACTATACTATGGATATACAAAATGCCATTGGCCACTGAATAGTATGCTTTAAAAGAGCTAAGTTTATGTTCTGAATCCTGCTTCAAACAAAAAACTTTTATTAGGATGATTTTTGGGGTGAGCTTATCAGCATCTTAGGTTGCCTGAAGGGTATTCAAATCTTTAATAAATAGCTACAAAATTATTTATGTCTACCATGTATGCTTTAAGGAAAAGAACATATCAAACAATGTTTTTGTGGTAACTGTGGTAATTGAAACATAATAACAATGCATTAAACAAAACATATAATGTATTATTTGTTTCAGAGGTACAGGTCTGTGATTCAACAGTCTTACACAATTCACAGCGCTCACCATAGCCCATACCCTCCCCAACGTCTATCACCCAGCCACCCCATCCCTCCCACCCCCCACCACTCCAGCAACTCTCCGTTTGTTTTCTGAGATTAAGAATTCCTCATATCAGTGAGGTCATATGATACATGTCTTTCTCTGATTGACTTACTTTGCTCAGCATAATACCCTCCAGTTCCATCCATGTCGTTACAAATGGCAAGATTTCATTCCTTTTGATGGCTGCATAATATCCCATTGTGTATATATACCACCTCTTCTTTATCCATTCATCTGCCGATGGACATCTGGGCTCTTTCCACAGTTTGGCTATTGTGGACATTGCTGCTATAAACATCGGGGTGCATGTACCCCTTCAGATCACTACATTTGTATCTTTGGGGTAAATACCCAGTAGTGCAATCGCTGGGTCATATGGTAGCTCTATTTTGGGGAAATCGGAGTGGGAGACGAACCATGAGAGCCTATGGACTCTGAGAAACAAACTGAAAGTTCTAGAGGGGAGGGGGCGGGGGGATGGGTTAGCCTGGTGATGGGTATTAAGGAGGGCACTACTGAATGGAGCACTGGGTGTTATATGCAAACAATCATGGAAGACCACGTCAAAAACTAATGATGTATGGTGATTAACGTAACATAATAAAATTAAAAAAAAATGTCTTCGGTGTTCTGATATTTACAAGGGACCTATTTCAAACCACTGTTTCACTGTGTGTTTCTCCCGAGACCACTTGGAGGCACTTGGGGAATTTTTAAAAAGTAATCTTATTTAACGTGGTTTAACTCATGTGGAGAAAGTCATTTGGAAGGAGGAACTTTTATTATTAATTTAAAAGTTACCTGACATTGTCTAAAACAAAAGGAAGAACAACAGAAATCTATGTAGAAATGTCTAAATTGAATAGCAACCTTTGACCCCTCCTCTGATCTACCTCATCAAAAGTAACCATTTTTATTAGTGGTTAGATTTGGGCTCTTCTAGTAGTCATCTGTATAAATTTAAATAACATATCTATCTGTCAATTTCTTGGGTTGAATTTGGTTGATTCCTCATTTTTAAGAATAGGAATTAAATGTGATTTTAGCATTAACTTAATCCTCTCCGTTTCTTTTTGTTTAAATCATTTTATTCCATTGGTACACTTTATCATTTTTAAATGTTCTCTGATTCATCAACTTCAGATACTGTGTTTTTAACTCCCAAGTCAAAAAGATGAGAAAATTATTCTCTATTTCTAATACCGTCTTTGCTAAAATGTTGGCAGTTTTAAGGTCTTCAAAATGTCAAGGTTTGCAGCATTTACATTTTATTCTGTAACAAGAATTAGATCTTTGTTTTGTCTTTATGAGTCTAAAATGTAATCCCAGTCAATAAGATATTAGGGTTATCTGAGTATTATTCATGGCAAAACCAATCATTTAACTGGATGCATAAATGAGACATTGTAATTTTCTTTCACTAATGGGATTAACTAAAATTAGTTCTATCACATACCACTGAATTTAATGTACTTAAATTGTGTCAAGATTAAAATATTTCAGTCTTGGAGTTCCTTTCATTCTCCAAACTGTTTTGATAAACAATATATATTTGAAATTTGATAGGTCTTTCAAACTAAAGGTGCCCTGAACCCTCTCTCGATCAATATTCAATACTAATTAATTGAATTAAATATTTATCAGTATATTTATTGCCTTTGTTTAAGCACTTTCCTTTTTTATCAAAAGAACTCTTTCTATTTTATTTTTTAAGATTTTATTTATTTATTTGACAGAGAGAGACACAGCAAGAGAGGGAACACAAGCAGGGGGGAGTGGGAGAGGGAGAAGCAGGCTTCCCGGTGAGCAGGGAGCCCGATGTGGGGCTCGATCCCAGGACCTTGGGATCGTGACCTGAGCCGAAGGCAGACACTTAACGACTGAGCCACCCAGGTGCCCCTAACTATTTGATTTCAGAAGGTTTGCTATTTAGTGTTCATTTATAGGAAGTACTTGAAAGTGACTACTTGAGGCTATGCCGTATTAATAGTTAATTGGTACAATTGATTGCTTATATGTACATAGAGTTAGAATTACAACTATAGGACATCGCAGAATACTCAATACAAGTATTGCTTAAGATTGCATTATAATAGGGCAAATGACATATAATTAGAATATATATTTAGCTGATGGCATTTCATGAATGTACACATTCATTTTTCAGGGAAAACATTAGAAAAGGTCTTGGGTCCCAATTCCCAAAATTAGTATCAGAATGGCAGGAAATAAAGGTCCCAAGAATACTGGAAATCATTCATCTATGCATGATAACTGTATTTAGTTTCTAAGAATTATGCTTATGCTTTGGCATGATAAACTGTATGTTTAATAAGCTGTGATGGCAACTGAACATCTAAACTGGTTTAACATGATCTTTTATCTTCTTTACTAGAAAGCATTTAGGTGTGTGGAAAATGGAGATAAAGATCACTGCCATGAAATCAAGACATTTACAGTCTTCCTGTGGTTCAGTCACTCTACGTGCATGACCCTCTCTACTTCCTCGGGTTCCTCATTTGTATGAAGGTAATCATCAGAATAAATAATATTACTGTGTTGCTACAAAGATGAAAGATAAAGCATTATAATGTCTAATTTGACCATTAGTAATTATCATTAATGTAATTTCTTACTGTAATTTCTTATTATGGACAACCAAAGGCAAACCAGGCAAGATGTATTTGAAACACTTTCATACTAGAGTACCCCTTAGTCTCAGATTTTTCTAATATAGGACTGTAATAATATCTATCCTCCATAGTGGTTGTGATCATTACATTAAGAATGTAGATTATGTGAAGCAGTGTGTAAACTGAAAAAGCTCTACCAATGTCAGATATTTTAATGGGTTACTAGGATAAGAGAAAATATATCAAAAATTCAAAACAGGTATTTGCAAACATTGTGCCTGATAAACCCTAAAACAGGCTGCATTAGTTTAAAAAACATATATTGAAACTTAGAATATGCTTCTTTTGGGTATATTAATTGGCTATGTTAGTATTTGAAACAAAACCGTACAAGATAACTATAGAGTACAGATTAGGATTATGAGCCACTAAGGGTGAAATCACTTGCCAAAAATCACATAAGTAAAAATTGCTGGGCTTGAATTCAACACAAATCAGCCTGACTCCAGAACAAAATTTTTTTGAAAGATGCATTAAGAAACTTATTTTTGTGTGGAAGAAGTAACAAAAATTCACAGAAAGGGCACAGCTTTACGGGTCTTCCAGAGAGCTTTGTTTTGGTTTTCTGTTCAGCAATCTAAAAGGCATATTTCCAATTTTATTTTTAAAATCTTTTATTAACCTATTTACTTCTCTATATAATTTAAGTGAAGAACAGGATTGGGAAATTCTCTCTTTAACAAATAACCATTTGTTATATTTGTTATATTCATTTATTTGAATATCCATTAACTATAATTTAAAATGAAGAAAGTTGTAATTTTGAGAACACTTGTGTTTAGAAATAATGTCTCTCTGGAACTGACAATGAAAGAGTTAATGCTGCCAGTAAATGGTAGAGTCCAAGTCCAGGGAAGATAATATTGGCAGGCACTTGAATAAAAAGCAACTACAGACCTGTCATGACTGTGTCTTGAGTAATGGGATTCATTCATTTTGGTATTTTTAATGCAATTGTAAACTGCCATTTTCCTCACAGTTTAAAGCAGGTTTTTTTGATGATATAGCTATAAATGTGAAAACCAAATTAACTTGTCACATTTGACTGGCTAAAGTATTTCCCAATCCCATTTTTAGGGTATTGATAAAACCTCAATAATCAGGGTTTAAATCAAGAGGAAGAATGACATTTTGTAGGATCACAGAAATGTCCCAAAGATGAAAAATATGAAGAAAGTTGGTTAATATGTGGTTGTTTATGAAGTACAGAATCTTATATTAAACATAAGAACACACAATCCTGGGATTAATGTCAGTAAGTCAATACCCACTATCTGAGACAGCACTATCATACAGTATTGACTGGAATTTATATTTTTATTCTTTTATTAAATTAACTCTAATGTTTCCTTAAGGAATTCTCTATTTTGAATAACTGAAATTCACTCTTCCTATCTTAACCCAATTGTTTCTGAAGGTAAGGATTCTTTTTTCAAGTAGTAGTAAACTTTAATTTACAGGTCTGCAAAGCATAATACCCAGACAATGGAAGAGTTATCACCTGGAGAAGAAGGAAGCTTCCTTGTGGAGAGGTACCTCTTCCAGTGAACACTTGTTGGGCTAGATTAAAGGCCATTCCCACCAGTATTATCAATGGCTAATTATGGATCTCTTCCTGGGGAATTTTTATGAAAGAGGCTTCTCCAGTATCCCATCACATAAAAATACTTCCATCCTGCAGAATCAACTAAATGTATGCTCCTTAACCTACCAACCTTAAAAGGTTTGTGGAATAATACTGTTAGGTTACATAATAGAAAAGAAGAGGCTGGTACCTCTTTGGCAAGTGTCATCTAGACCGTATTTTCGTAAAATTCTGATCTATCAAAATCAGACCCAATTTTTTAAAATTGTTTTATTGTTATGTTAATCACCATATATTACATCATTAGTTTTTGATGCAGTGTTCCATGATTCATTGTTTGTTCATAACACCCAGTGCTCCATGCAGAACGTGCCCTCCTCAATACCCATCACCAGGCTAACCCATCCCCCTACCCTCCTCCCCTCTAGAACCCTCAGTTTGTTTTTCAGAGTCCATCATCTCTCATGGTGCGTCTCCCCCTCTGACTTACTCCCCTTCATTCTTCCTCTCCTGCTATCTTCTTCTTTTTCTTTTTTCTTAAAATATGTTGCGTTGTTTCAGAAGTACAGATCTGTGATTCAACAGTCTTGCACAATTCACAGCCCTCACCATAGCACATACCCTCCCCAATGTCTATCACCCAGCCACCCCATCCCTCCCACCCCCAACCACTCCAGTAACACTCAGTTTGTTTCCTGAGATTAAGAATTCCTCATATCAGTGAGGTCATATGATACATGTCTTTCTCTGATTGACTTATTTCACTAAGCATAACACCCTTCAGTTCCATCCACGTCGTTGCAAATGGCAAGATCTCATTCCTTTTGATGGCTGCATAATATTCCATTGTGTATATATACCACAACTTCTTTATCCATTCATCTGTCGATGGACATCTTGGCTCTTTCCACAGTTTGGCTATTGTGGACATTGCTGCTATAAACATTGGGGGTGCATGTACCCCTTCGGGTCCCTACATTTGTATCTTTGGGGTAAATACCCAGTAGTGCAATTGCTGGATCGAATGGTAGCTCTAATTTCAACTGTTTGAGGAACCTCCATACTGTTTTCCAGAGGGGTTGCACCAGCTTGCATTCCCACCAACAGTGTAGGAGGGTTCCCCTTTTTCCACATCCCCGCCAACATCTGTCGTTCCTTGACTTGTTAATTTTAGCCATTCTGACGGGTGTGAGGTGGTATCTCATTGAGGTTTTGATTTGGATTTCCCTGATGCCGAGTGATGTTGAGCACTTTTTCATGTGCCTGTTGGCCATTTGGATGTCTTCTTTGGAAAAATGTCTGTTCATGTCTTCTGCCCATTTCTTGATTGGATTATTTCTTCTTTGCGTGTTGAGTTTGATCAGTTCTTTATAGATTTTGGATACTAGCCCTTTATCTGATCTGTCATTTGCAAATATTTTCTCCCATTCTGTTGGTTGTCTTTTGGTTTTGTGGACTGTTTCTTTTGCTGTGCAAAAGCTTTTTATCTTGATGAAATCCCAATAGTTCACTTTTGTCCTGGCTTCCTGTGCATTTGGTGATGTTTCTAGGAAGAAGTTGCTGCGGCTGAGGTCGAAGAGGTTGCTACATGTGTTCTCCTTTAGGATTTTGATGGACTCCTGTCTCACGTTTAGGTCTTTCAACCATTTGGAGTCTATTTTTGTGTGTGGTGTAAGGAAATGGTCCAGTTTCATTCTTCTGCATGTGGCTGTCCAATTTTCCCAACACCATTTGTTGAGGAGACTGTCTTTTTTCCATTGGACATTCTTTCCTCCTTTGTCAAAGATAAGTTGACCATAGAAAATCAGACCCAAATTAAACAACCTTTTCATTAACAGTGGAGAACTCTCTGTACTTTTCTGTTCAGTTTTGCTGTGAGCCTAAATCTGCTCCAAAATATAAAGTTTATTAATTAAAAAAGGAATACTGTAAACAATTGACCAAATAAATGCCAGGATCATCATTAAAAAAGAAAAAGAACTGATACATGCTCCTGCAACATAGAAGAACCATGAAAACATACGCCAAGTAAAAGAAGCCAGTCACAGAAGACCATATAGTACATGATTCAATTTATATGAAATATCCAGAATAGGCATATCTACAGAGAAAGTAATAGTGGCTGCCCAGGGCTTGGAGTGAAGGGCAGGAGGAGGTGGTGAGCGACTGCCAATAGTTAGGGAATTTTCATGGGAGGGATGATGAAAATGTTCTAAATTATTATGAGGATGAGTGCCTATCTTTATGAATGTACTAAAAACTTGAATTATATACTTTAAATAGAGAAATTTATGGTATGCAAATTACTTCTCATTAAAGCTGTTAAGTAATCTATGGTTATCTTAAAAGTATTTTGATGTAATATTGACTTCATGACAAAACACAATAATATCGTATTAGGTAGTCTTTTTGAGAGATATTGTGTTCTTTCAAACAATTGCATTCTCCTTCTTTCATATTCTGTGATTTATATTAGATGATTTCTCCTTTGAAAATGTGTATCTGTGATACAATCTGATACCCAAATAGTTTTTTTAGGGAACACTATATAACTGTATATACATTTTTTAGAGTACACTCAAGTCTAGTGATGTGGGTTAGAGAGAACTATGTAGGGATGGGTGGGTTAAATATAGCGACTTCTTCCCCCGAAATCAATTAAAATCAAATGGTTCACAGTACATATTTAATCTTCCATGGAAATGCACAACTATATATTTAAACATTATTCATGATTAAAGAGACCAGAAATTAGGAGATTTGATCTGCAGAAAGGATATCAAAGGCAGAAACAATTGACTTTCAAGGTGCAGAGCCTTCTTTATCCTTACTCTGAGTTTTGGGACAATACACTTTCCTGATGCTCCCTCTCACCTTCCTGAGTGGTGCTTCTTGGACTTCCCTGGATCTTCATCCCTTGGTGCAATACCACATTTGGTGTGTTCTAAGGCTCAGTCCTCAGAGCTTTTCTTTGGTACACCTATACTCACTCCTTAGTGATCACAGAGAATCCTGCTTTGAAATACTGTATTTATAGGATAAATCTCAAATTTAATCTCCAGTCCAGACAGATTTACAGTACTGTGCCAAACCATATTGGAGCTTGAGGCAAAAAGAAAAATCAGTAATATTGATCCTGCCTGTATTAGTTTTCTATTGCTATTGTAACAAATATAACCACAAACTTAGCATCTAAAAACAAAACAAAAATCTGCCCAAATCAAACAAATTTAGTATCTCATAATTCTGTAGTTCAGAAGTCTGATAGGCTAATATGGTTTCTTTTTTCCAGGTTCCACTAGGCAAAAATCAAGATGGCAGCTGGATCGAGTTCTTATCTTAAGGCTCTAGGGGAGAATCAGCTTCTAGGCTCGCTCAGGTGTTGGCAGAATTCAGTTCTTTGAAGTTATAGGGCTGAAGTCCCCGTTTTCCTTGCTTGCTGTTGTCCAGGGATTGTTCTTAGCTTCTAGTGTTCACCTCTGGCCATCTCCTGGCTTATGACTCACTGTGGCTCCTCTTCAAAGCCAACAACAGCCAACTGTATTTTTCTCATGCTTTTAATATTTCCTGACTCTTCTTCCACCACATATCTCTGACTCTTTAGGCTTCCTTTTCTGCTTTAAAGGGCTCCTGAGGTTATAGTGGGCTCATTTAACAATCCAGGGTAATCTTTCTGTTTTAAAGGTAGCTGGTTAGGAACCTAATACCATCTACAAAGCCTCTTCTAACATATAAGGTAAATATTCACAGGCATAACACTAAGGGATAAAAAATTATGGGGCCTAAACTCCTGTCTACCAAACTATTCTTTAAAAATTTTGCTATTTTGCTCACCATGTATTGTTTGCATTAATTTTGATTATTTATTTTTAAAATTTTATTATGTTAGTCACCATACAATACATCATTAGTTTTTTTTAATTTTTATTGTTATGTTAATCACCATACATTACATTATTAGTTTTTGATGCAGTGTTCCATGATTCATTGTTTGTTCATTACACCCAGTGCTCCATGCAGAACGTGCCCTCCTTTTTTTTTTTTTTTAAGATTTTATTTATTTGTTTGAGAGAGAGAGAATGAGAGAGAGCACGAGAGGGAAGAGGGTCAGAGGGAGAGGCAGACTCCCTGCTGAGGCAGGGAGCCCGATGCGGGACTCGATCCCGGGATCATGACCTGAGCCGAAGGCAGTCGCTTAACCAACTGAGCCACCCAGGCGCCCAGTACGTGCCCTCCTTAATACCCATCACCGGGCTAACCAATCCCCCCTCCCCCCTCCCCTCTAAAACCCTGTTTGTTTCTCAGAGTCCATAGTCTCTGATGGTTCATCTCCCCCTCCAGTTCCCCCCCTTCGTTTTTCCCTTCCTTCTCCGAACATCCTCCGTGCTATTCCTTATGTTCCACAAATAAGTGAAACCATCTGATAATTGACTTTCTCTGCTTGACTTATTTCATTTAGCGTCATCTCCTCCAGTCCCATCCATGTTGATGTAAAAGTTGGGTATGAACACCTCAATGTGAGACAGGAATCCATCAAAATTCTAGAGGAGAACATAGGCAGTAACCTCTTTGACATCGCCCACAGCAACTTCTTTCAAGATACATCTCCAAAAGCTAGTGAAACAAAAGCAAAAATGAACTTTTGGGACTTCATCAAGATAAAAAGCTTCTGCACAGCAAAGGAAACAGTCAACAAAACAAAGAGGCAACCCACAGAACGGGAGAAGGTATTTGCAAATGACACTACAGATAAAGGGCTGGTATCCAAGATCTATAAAGAACTTCTCAAACTCAACATCCAAAAAACAAGTCAAAAAGTGGGCAGAAGATATAAAAAGACACTTCTCTAATTTTGATTTTTTAAAAAATATCACATTAAAATATTATTTATCATGATTAATGAGTGTTTCTGTGCTCCACTACATTTTTTATCTGGGGCAAGTGCCTCATTTACCTCACCATAATTTTGGCCTTGCAATATCACCATCTGCCTACTGAAATCTTCAGCTGGGTATCTCAAAGGTATCAAACTATTGATTTATCCTCCAAAGCTGCTCTTCCTAAAGTATTTCTTATTTCAGTAAATAGCAAAACCATTGACCTCATTGCTAAGGTCAAAATAATACTTGGAATTCATCTTTGATTTCTCAATTCAGTATCTCCCAGTTACACTCAGAGTGAAATCCAAATCTCTATCTATAATCTATATACCCTCTATGTTCTGGCTTCTGGATATTTAACATTCTCTCCTGTGTTTACTCCAGCTACAACCTCCAGCTGTTTTACCCTTATTCCAGATAAGAACTCAACTAGAGTTATTTCTTCTGTTGGAAGTTTCGTCTCCCAGATTTCACTTAGTTCACTCCCTAAATTCATTCATGTCTCTACTCAAACATCACTTTCCCAGACCTATCTCGAATCCTTGTCTTCTTTTTACTTTTGTATGGGGCATAACATTACCTGACCACCTACCATAACATTTTAAATGTGTTGTCTTCTCCCACATGGTGCTTCATAAGGACAAATCTTGCTTTGGATCATAGATGTATCCCCAACACTTAGAACAAAGCCTGTAGCATAGTTGGTACTCTAGATACTAAACAAAAACAAAAACACCTGTTGATTGAATGACAGCTGCATTCAACACAATAGCATAGGAAATATTGTTATGTATCTTTACAAAACATAAAGATGGGCTCATAAAATCTAAAATCTCTATGATATTTGTAGGAACTGTGTGTTTTGTAAAATCATTAATCAGTATCAAATGGCCAAAAAGCAGAACATGAATGGACCTCTCCTCAATCAGAAGATGCCTACAGGTCCAGGGGTGATAGATTTATAGCTATTCATACTAATAAATTCTGTGCATCAGATCAATGGAATTATAAACAATTTATAAGCAGGAAATTGATGGGCAGAATATTAATAATTTATCTCAGTCTTACATAGCCCCACTTACTGTATTGATAACAAAAGATCTAAGAATAAACAAAGTTATAAAGTTATATGGTACTACATCAGATTATTAGTTTCACAGAGCTCTGGTTTGGTAGCAATTTGTGGCCCATGTTCCATTAAAGAAAATTAAAGATATACGTTGCTCAGCAATAACCACATCCTCATTATCTCACTAGAGATTTATTATATTTATATGCATTACTGAGCTAGGTACTCTATGGATACAAAGATATATAATAGATGTCTCTGGACTAAAAATATAATCTGGTTGTGAGATATGGCATATGTGCAATAAAAAACTTACCTACATATACAGGAATCAAAAATACAGAAACAATTAAATCAACAAAGAGTTATTCAGTACCTATTATATTCAAAACAATTTTGAAGGAATCATGGAGCTATTTTAAGTAGATTCATTATTCCTGGTTTACTTAAAATAATTAGATTTTAATAAAAAATATCCCAGGATAAAATCCAAAGGGGTCATTTAAGAAATAAGAGTATTGTGCCATGAGAGATCAGTCCATTTGATTGAGGAATTTTTATGCAAGGAGAAGTATTTGAACAGAGAGCTCTTTAAAAAGGTAGGAAGGGATTTGGTGGATATTCCAGGTTGATAAAATACTACATACAAAGTTATAGATATATTGTAATTTTTGTTAATATTATCCAACATGTATATAGAGCTTTAATTTTAATAGAGTGAAGGTAATTTTTATTTAAAATGGGAGAAAATTCTTATACATTGATCTTAAATTGTTTAGATGCAGCGAACAAATAAAATTTTAATAGCCCTTTTTACTCCTATAAACACTCTGACCCCAAATGCTTATTTGTTTCTGAAAATTTCAGTGTTAAAAATAAATTCCTTGTTCAGGAGTGCTCTTTCAAGTTGTAATTATCTGGAAGGTAATTCTTTTAACTAATAATGGCTTATTGGGCAGTCTGCTAAAAGAAAAATAGTTTCATTGAAAGAAGTAAGGATGCTGAGTACAATACAGAGTACTTTGAATTTCCTTCCTTCACTCTTCCTAGTAGATCCTGAAGGGGCTAGTATGAAGGTAATATATGAAATATGCTAGTTTTCTTTTCAGGTTTTGCCAGAGATTGGCTTTTCAAGTTTGTGTGAAGAAAGTGATTCTGCCAAGTACAGTTCAAATTATAAGTTCCACCTGAGAGGCAGCATTCATGGACACACCTTTCCAGGAACAAAGGAGATGGTTGGTGCCATTTTCCTCCCTTGCCTCTCAACATAAACACAGAACCACCTGTGGGAAGCAGCGCAGTCCAGACACTGGCTGCCTAACACTCCTACACCATGTCCCACATCATGCAATCTGGTGGGACTACCCTTCTCAGTCATGCTTGCCTCAGTGTCAGCATGGCAGGCCCCTCCCCAGAAGACCAGCATGAACTCGTGCCCACATTTCATCTCCTGACCAGAGAGATTCGCAGGGTCTCAGTTCCAGTGCAGGTGATGTTAGGTCTCATTTCACAAGCAGACCAGAACACACCTAGCTGAAGCTTGCCACATTCAGGCCAGGGACCAAACACTGCCCACAGCCAGCAAGGAGAGCCTCTGCAGATGACTAGTCTAAAGGATAGAGCATCCAGAACACAAAAGCAGACCACATGCAGTATACACTGGAGACACTCCCTGAAGTGCCAGGTCCTGGGCACTACATGTCATCTTCTTCATGACCTCTTCTTCATTCCTCTTCTGTTACTTTCAGGAGTAACATAACTGGCTTTTCTAAGACAGAGAAGAAGGCAGAGGAATTTATGCCAAATGAAAAAACAAGATAGGCCATGGCCAGAAAGCTAAGCAAAACAGATATAAGTAACATATCTGATGGAGAATTTAAAGCAACAATCATAAGAATACTAGCTGGGCTTGAGAAAAGAATATAAGACAACAGTGAGACCTTACCACAGAGATAAAGAGTTAAAAAAGAGAGAGGAAGAGTGCAATAAATGAGATTAGAAACACTGATGTTTGATGCATGAACATTGCATCTTCTGGCAGACTAGAAGAAGCAGAGGAAGGAATTAATGACTTAGAAGATAAAGTAATGGAAAGCAATGAAGCTGAACAAAAGAGAGAAGGAAGAATTATGCAAAATGAGGATAGGCTTAGGAAACTCAGTGATTCCATCAAATGTAATAACATTCGCATTATAGGAGTCTCAGAAGAAGAGAAAGAAAAGGGGGCATAAAATTTATTTGAGGAATTAATAGAGGAAAACTTCCTTAATCTGGGGGAAAAAAACAAACATCCAGAACCAAGAGGCACAGTGAACTCCTATCAAAATCAACAAAAGCAGGCCAACACCAAGACATATTGTAATTAAATTGCAAAATATAGTGATAATGACAAAATCTTAAAATCAGCAAGACAAAAGAAGTCATTAAATTACAAGGAAAAACCCACGAGGTTGGCTGGAGATTTTTCAACAGAAACTTGGCAAGCCAGATAGGAGTGGCATGATATATTCAAAGTGCTGAATGGGAAACGTCTGCAGCCAAGAATACTCTATCCAGCAAGACTGTCATTCAGAATAGAGGGAGAGATTAGGGGTTTCCCAAACAAAATCTAAAAGAATTTGTGACCATTAAACCAACCCCACAAGAAATATTAAAAGGGTTTCTCTGAGTGCAAAAGAGAGACCAAAGTGACAGTATAAAGGAAGGAAATGCAAAGGCAGTAAAAATGAATATTTCTGTAAAAATCAAGGAATGCACACACAAAAAAGGATATAAAATAATAGCCTGTACCTAAAATGTGGGGAAGAGAGGAGAAAAGAATGGGTTCAAATTTGAATGACCATCAACTTAATATACTGCTATTTGCAGAAAATGTTATGTACAAACCTAATGGTCACTATATATCAAAAGCCACTAATAACCACGCAAAGAATAAAAAGAAAGAAATCCAAATATATTACTAAGGATAACTAGCAAAACATGAAAGAGAGAAAGATAAGAAAGGATCAGAGAAAATCTCTAGAAACAACCACAAAACAAGTAATGTTTTTATTACTTTGAATGTAAATGGACTAAATGCTCCAATCAAAAGACATAGGGTGTCAGAATGTATATATTAAAAAAAAAAGACCCATCTATATACTGCCCACAAGAGACTCAATTTAGATCTAAAGACACCCGCAGACTGAAAGTGAGGGTATGGAGAAATAGGTATCATGCAAATGTATGTCAAAGAGAAACCCAGAGTAGCAATACTTATATTGGACAAACTTGATTTCAAAACAAAGACTGTAAGAGGAGACAAAGAAGGGGACAATCCAACAAGATCATAATAAAGGGGACAATCCAACTATATCATAATCTACCTTCTGAAGGTCATAATATCATAATAAAGGGGACAGTCCAACAAGAAGTTATAACAATTGTAAATATTTATGCAACCAACATGGGAGCACCAAAATATAGAATAACAAACAACAAAGGAACAGTGATAATAACACAATGATAGTAGGGCACTTCAACACCCCACCTACATCAATGGACAGATCATCTATGTAGAAAATACAAGGAAACAGTAAGTTTGAATGACAGACTTGGCCAGATAGATTTAACAAATATATTCAGAACATTCCATCCTAAAATAGCAAAATACACATTTTTTTCAAGTGCACATGGAACATTCCCCAGAACAGATCACGTTAGGTCACAGAACAGGCCTCAACAAATACAAAGAATTGAAGTTATACCATACATCTTTCATGACCACAATGCTATGAAACTAGAAATTAACCATAAAAAAGAATCTAGAAAACATCACAAATACGTGGAGGTTAAACAACATGCTATTGAACAATGAATGAGTCAACCAGGAAATCAAAGATGAAATTAAAAAATACATAGAAACAAATGAAAACATGGCAGTCTATAACTTTTGGGATGCAGCAAAAGTGGTCATAAGAGGGAAGTATATGACAATATAGACCTACCTCAAGAAACAAGAAAAATCTCAAATAAAAACCTAACCTCACACTTAAAGGAGTTAAAAAAAGAACATCAAATGAAGCCTAAGGCATCAGAAGGAAGAAAATAATAGAGATTAGAGCAGAAATAAATGATACAGAAATTAAAAAAAAACAATAGAACAGATCAATGAAACTAAGAGCTGGTTCTTTGAAAAAATTAGTAAAATTGATAAACTTCTAGCTAGATTTATCAAAAAGAAAAGAGAAAGGACACAAATAAATAAAATCACAAATGCAAGAGGAGAGATCACAACCAACACCACAGAAATACAAACAATTATAAGAGAATATTAGGAAAAATTATATGCCAACAAAATAGACAATCTGGAAGAAATGGACGAATTCCTAGAAACTATCAAAACTGAAACAGGAAGAAACAGGAAATCTGAACAGACCATAACCAGCAAAGGAATTGAATCAGTAATCAAAACTCTCCTAACAAACAAAGGTCCTGGGCCAGATGGCTTCCTGGGGGGAATGCTACTAGACATTTAAAGAAGAGTTAATACCTATTCTTCTCAAACTGTTCCAAAAAATAGAAAAGGAAGGAAAACTTCCAAACTCCTTCTACAAGGCCAGCATTACCTTGATTCCAAAACCCCCCCCAAAGACCCCATTAAAAAGGAGAATTACAGGCCAATGTCCCTGATGAAAATGGATGCAAAACTGCTCAACTAAATACTAGCAAATCGAATCCAACAGTACATTAAAAGAATTATTCACCATGATCAACTGGGATTTATTCCTGGGCTGGAGGGGTGGTTCAATATTCACAAATCAATGTGATACCTCACATTAATAAAACAAAAGATGAGAACCATATGATCCTCTTAATAGATGCAGAAAAAGCATATGACAAAATATAGCATCCATCCTTGATAAAAACCCTCAACAAAGTAGGGATAGAGGGAACATACCTCAACATCATAAAAGCCATGTATGAAAGACCCACAGCTAATAACATCTTCGCTGGGGAAAACTAATAGTTTTTCCTCCATAGTCAGGAACAAGACCATTGTTATTTAACATAGTAGTGGAAGTTCTAGCATCAGCAATCAGACAACAAAAAGAAATAAAAGTATGCAAAATGGCAAGGAAAAAGTCAATTTTTCACTATTTGCAGATGACGTGATACTCTGTAGAAAACCCAAAAGACTCCACCATAAAATTGCTAGAACTGATACATGAAATCAGTAAAGTCACAGGATACAAAATCAATGTACAGAAATTTGTTGCATTTCTATGTTCCAATAATGAAACAGCAGAAAGAGAAATCAAGGAATCGATCCCATTTATCATTGCAACAAAAACCATAAAATACCTAGGAATAAACCTAACGAAAGATGTGAAAGACCTGTACTCTGAAATATAAAACACTGATAAAAGAAATTGAAGATGACTCAAAGAAATGGAAAGGCATTCCATGCTCGTGGATTGGAAGAACAAGTATTGTTAAAATGTCCGTACTCCCCAAAGAAATCTACACATTTAAAGCAATCCCTATCAAAATACCAACAGCATT
Source organism: Callorhinus ursinus (assembly GCF_003265705.2). Lineage (NCBI taxonomy): Eukaryota > Metazoa > Chordata > Mammalia > Carnivora > Otariidae > Callorhinus > Callorhinus ursinus. The sequence goes on along the minus strand of NW_027397074.1, from coordinate 81,934,861 downwards.
TTCAGAGCTAATAAAACAAACATCCTAAAGTTTGTATGGAAGCATAAAGGACCCCGAGTAGCCAAAGCAACCTTGAAAAAGTAAAGCAAAGCTGGAGACATCACAATTCCAGACTTGAGTTATATTACAAAACTGTAGTAATCAAAACAGTATGGTGCTGGCACAAAAATAGGCACATAGATCAATGGAACAGAATAGAAAATCCAGAAATGCACCCACAACTATATGGTCAATTAATCTTCAACAAAGCATAAAAGAATGTCCAACAGAGAAAAGACTGTCTCTTCAAAAAATAGTGTTGGCAAACTGGACATAATATGCAGAAGAATAAAACTGACCACTTTACACCATAATCCCAAAAATAAATTCAAAATGGATGAAAGAACTAAATGTGAGACCGGAAACCATAAGAATCCTAGAAGAGAACACAGGTAGTAACTCCTTTGACTTTGGCCATAGAAACATTTTCTAGATATGTCTCCTGAAGCAAGGGAAATAAAATAAAAAATAAACTATTAGGACCACATCAAGATAAAAAAACAAGAAAAACAAAAACAAAACTGCACAGTGAAGGAAACAACCCACAAGACTAAAAGGCAACCTACTGAATGGGAATAGGTATTTGCCAATGACATATCTGATAAAGGGTTAGTTTCCAAAATAAAGAAAGAACTTATAAAATACAACATCCAAAAAATTAATAATCCAATTAAAGTGGGCAGAAGACATGAATAGACATTTTTCCAAAGAAGACATATAGATGAACAAATTATAAGAACTGGAGTAATCTGTAAGAGCATAATACTTCTTATAAATCCATTGAGGATTAAGGGGAGGGGATTGGTAGGGTCATAATCTTAATAGCTGAACTCTAACATAGATGATTTCAGAGTCAAGAAAGTAGTCATCCTGCCAAAATATTTTTGTTTTCTCATGTATATACATTTTGAGTTCTATCTCATTTTACCCTTTTTGTTTAAGGCTTTTTTCTGTGTGAAAATTCAGTTTCTTCTTGCAGAGGTTACAGATAAGATTTTACCAGTTATGACGTGGATGGAACTGGAGGGTGTTATGCTGAGTGAAATAAGTCAATCAGAGAAAGACATGTATCACATGACCTCACTGATATGAGGAATTCTTAATCTCAGGAAACAAACTGAGTGTTACTGGAGTGGTTGGGGGTGGGAGGGATGGGATGGTTGGGTGATAGACATTGGGGAGGGTATGTGCTACGGTGAGCGCTGTGAATTGTGCAAGACTCTTGAATCACAGATCTGTACTTCTGAAACAAATAACGCAACATATTTTAAGAAAAAAGAAAAAGAAGAAGATAACAGGAGAGGAAGAAAAGGGGAGTATGTCAGAGGGGGAGACAAACCATGAGAGATGATGGACTCTGAAAAACAAACTGAGGGTTCTAGAGGGGAGGGGGGAAGGGGGATGGGTTATCCTGGTGATGGGTATTGAGGAGGGCACGTTCTGCATGGAGCACTGGGTGTTATGAACAAACAATGAATCATGGAACACTGCACCAAAAACTAATGATGTAATATATGGTGATTAACATAACAATAAAAAATAAAAAAAAAAGATTTTACCAGTTATTGTAGCTTTGTGTTGCATGGACACATAAGGGCATTTTCTGAGAGCCGTTTGTAGAATAAGAATAATGGAACATACATAAGTGGGAGAAAAGGGGACTCCCAAAGGGATAAGGAACCAGAGAAAGGAAGGATTAGAAAGGCCAAGACAAGTCTCAGTTACATTAAAATTTTGCTCAAGACTTTACTTGAGTTAGTCATCTCCTTTACATAAAGTAGGTTATAGGGGCACCTGGGTGGCTCAATTGGTTAAGCATCTGCCTTTGGCTCAGGTGATAATCCCAGAGTCCTGGGATCAAGCCCCAGGTCAGGTTCCGTGCTCCGTGGGGAGTCTGCTTCTCCCTCTGCCCCTCCCCCCACTCATGCTCACTCTCTCTGTCACTCTCTCAAATAAATAAAATCTTTAAAAAAAATAAAGTAGCTTACATTTATTAGCAAGAATGGTGTACTGTGTATCACTTTGGTTATTCTATCCAGTTCAATTCTGTAACTACAAATCACGTAACTCATGTGAAGAAGTTATCTGATCAGGTTCTCGTATATATGTGAGCATACCATGCCTATAAGCATATTAAAGGACAGAAAGAAAAATACCAAATAACCTCAGTGAAAGAACATTACAGTGTCTACATATAGCTTTCTACTGTCAAACAAAGAAAAATATGTATTGATTCCATTGTTGGGATTGTTGACTATGCGCCAGGCACTGTTCTAGGCACTTGACATGTATCAGTGAATAAAAGACATGAAGATCCTTGAGCTAGTGAAACATAATTTCTAGCAGAGAGAAAACAATGTGAATTAGCCAAATAAAAAAACATTATCTAGGATGTTAAATTGTGATAGATGCTACGGAAAAGGGGAAAAGTAGAGCAGGGTTGAAGGTGGGGGAGTACAGGTTGAAGGAGAGAGATTCAAGTTACTTGGAAAGAATGATTACTAATTTGTGAACATTTATTCCTATGAATTTAGACTCTTAAATTTAGTTAGAAACGTTGTTTTTTTTTTTCAGGAAATTGCAGGAAGTGAGCTAAGTAAGGAAGTAAGCTTTGTCTATCTATTTTAATTAACAGCAATCAATACTTAGCCAATTTTTCAGCTAGGAGCACTCTGCTCTGCTATAATATATAACTAAAGGCAATGTTTACTGTATGAGCTTTTTGCAGAATGGCATTCAGAGGCAGATCTGATTATAAGGATGAGTTCAAAGTCTCCTGGACAGTTCACAGAGCCTAGAGAAGGTTAAGAGTATGAGTTCAGAATCGAGTCATTGAAAGTCTAAAGTTGTCTGAAATATGAGAAGCAGAATAAAATTGAGAACTCCTTAAAGTCATCTCAGTGCAGAGTTACAAAGGACATCGTCTTGACTTACAATGTAGAGGCCTGATTAAACTGTAGACCAAAGCAAAACCTATGTTTCAAAATATCATTTGTCCTTTAAAAAAGACAGGCTGAGAGATTTTAATGTGGTAAAAGAATGAGGACCGCTGTAATTTACACAACACTGAAATGATAAAGAATAAAAAGACCATATTTAGACATTAAATTGGATTTCACCACAGAAAATGAATACCAGGAATGTAAATTTTCTTAACGTGTTTCCTATTATCAGAAAGAGTGCAAGGGGAACTTGGTGAAAATGAATTATAGATAATGCATTAGCCTGTGTATGGAAAATAATAAATTACCAATAAATGCTTTGCGAATAAAAAAATAAATGAATGCAAACATTTATACTTGAATCTCAGATGTAACTTGGTTTGATTTTAACACATTTTTGTAAATGGTAAAAAATAAGAAAAATTTTTCAAAATTTGAGTTTCAAAAGAGGGAGTAAGAAAGAAGGAGAATTAAAATGTACAGACATAAAACTTGATGTCACATGAACTGCCAAAGAATTCCTAAAGAAATTCTCTGTGATTAAAGTGTTAAATGATATGAGGTCTACAACCCCAGGTTTAAAATAATGGCAAGTCTGAGATTTGTACCCAGGTAAGACTGACTTCAAGAACCCTGTTCTTTTCAGATCATGCTGTCCTCATTGAAAGGAAGGGAGTTTAATCAAGGCAAAAGACTTGAAAAGTCAGTTAATTATGATTTTATTTTATTGCACTAATATATTTTTGTTGAACAAAATATACTGAAACCATGAAGTCGGGACACGTGGATGACTAAGTTGGTTAAGTGCCTGCCTTCAGCTCACGTCCTGATCTCAGGTCCTGAGCTTGAGCCCCACATCAGGCTCCCTGCATATGGCTCCCTGCTCAGTGGGAAGTCCGCTTCTCCCCCCCTCTCTGCCCCTCCTGATTCTGATCTCTCTCTCTCAAATAAATAAATAAAATCTTAAAAAAAATAAAAGAAACCATGAAGTAGAAATCACAAGGAAGAAAACCCATTCACAATTTCATTACTGTAGAAATGTATCTTTGGTTCTTTTATTATCTATCTATCATCTATCTATCATCTATCATCTATCTATCATCATCTATCGATCCATCTACATATATGCATATATATACACATATATACTACCTTTTATGTACAATCATGTGATAGTCATTATGCTTCCCTTATGTAAAGTAAAATCATAAGCATTTCTAATTTTTCGACTAACTTTTTTTTTCTTAGAGAGAGCAAGAGAGCAAGTGGGGTGGGGCAGAAGGAGAGGGAGAGAGAGAGAATGTCAAGCAGACTCCATTCTAGGTGGGCTTTGAACTCATAAACCTGAGATCAGGACCTGAGCTGAAATCGAGTCAGCCACTTAACTGACTAAACCACAAAGGAACCCCTTGACTAACCTTTAAAACATCATTACTAATTGCTGGGCCATCTTTTATATATTCATTCTTCTTTGGGGAAATTTCAACACTCCAGAGTTGTTTTTTAGAATCAGGATAAAAATGAGTTTCATATACTGTTGTTCCCATTCTTTTCAATTAGTTACAACAACACCACCACAAATGAACTGCAGAGTTCCTCATTCCAAATTGTGTTATTGCTTCACTGTGGTGGCATTTAACATAATCCTTGGTATGCTGTTTTGCCTACAAATGGGTAGTTAGAGCTCTGTAGCTAGTCAGGTTAGAGCTTTCCCAAGAGCACTCCATAGGTGGTGTAGTGTACACAAATTAGGAATGGCATGATGTCTACTCTTACTTACTGTAGGGTTAGAAACCATGATCATTGCCTACATCAATTATCTTATTAGGGATTGCAGAATAGTGATCTAATTTTATCATCTGTTCATTTCATTAGTTGCTATACATCTGTAAAGGTGTATTTTACCTTCTCAACAATTTGGTTATTTTGAATTCTTACAGGAAAATTCATTTCCACCCATTATTATTTTCAAAATAATGAGTTGAATCCCCAACATCAGGAGAAAATGATGACCTATTAGTATCTATCTATATCTATCTATCTATCTATCTATCTATCTATCTATCTATCATCTATCTATCTATCATCTATCTATCATCTATCCTGCATATATCTATATATACATAATTACTGTGAATTCAAGTATTCACCTTTTTTAAAAGAGATTTTATTTATTCACTTGAGACACAGAGATACAGAGAGAGAGAGAGGAGCATGAGCAGGGAGAGAGGCAGAGGGAGAGGGAGAAGCAGGCTCCCTGCTGAGCCAGGAGCCCGATGTGGGGCTCGATCCCAGGACCCTGGGATCATGACCTGAGCGAAAGGCAAATGCTTAACCATCTGAGCCACCCAGGCACCCCATGTATTCACCATCTTGATAAATTTCAATATGCTGCAGTTCTTATTCCTAATGATGCTTGAATTTATTCATCATTGATTAGTAGGAGCATCACGTTGGTCCTACAGTGCTTTTGACATTATCCCTGTTATCTTTGAGATCTCTTGCTTCCTGAAATGAAAAAAAAAAGTCTGGAATCATTCTATTCATTTCCTTCACTACATCTAAAACCAGGCATATGCCCAAGGATTTCTTGTTCACTTACTGCTACTCAGAGTCAGAAATATGGCTGTTGGGGTGCTCAGGGTGTTGGTCATTGTTTCTAAATGTTTTTAGTGGAGAGGGCTAGGAAATATGTGGGTTTCTTTTTTTTAATATAACAGTATGAGTTCATGATGATGCTTCTGATGCAAAATCAGAAGTTTTCTTTTAAAAAAATTCTTTTTTTTCTTACATGATTTCATCAATCCTGCATTTGTACCCCCTTTTGTCCATGATCATAAGTGTATTTTCAATGAAATAAACATGATACTTAATAGCTATCTTCTATAATACACACAAAAGGATCTTAGATTAAGTCTATCAACAATACCATCAATCATTTATTATCAGAGAGTAGCATAAAGATTTTTTCAGAACTTCCTGTTTATCCTTAAAGCATATCCTATTAAGAGATGTATAGTAAAATTACTTTTGTAAATAATTTATGAAAAGTCACTTGGCATAGTTCCTCTTTGGGTGGGTTTGAGTGGGTATGCTACCAACTAAATAAACAGGTTTATTTGTTTTATTGTGCCTTTATTATTAGTGATTGCTTGTTTTACTTGACTATTTTTTAAATTCCAGTATAGTTAACATACAGTGTTCTATTAGTTTTAGGTGTACAATGTAGTGATTCAATAATTCTATACATTACTCAGTGCTCATCATAAGGGTACTCTTTTTTTTAATAACACCCAGTGCTCCACGCAGAACGTGCCCTCTTTAATACCCATCACTGGGCTAACCCATCCCCCCACCCCCCTCCCCTCTAGAACCCTCAGTTTGTTTTTCGGAGTCCATCGTCTCTCATGGTTCGTCTCCCCCTCCGATTCCTCCCCCCTTCATTCTTCCCTTCCTACTACCTTCTTTTTTTTTTCTTAACATATAATGTATTATTTGTTTCAGAGGTACAGGTCTGTGATTCAACAGTCTGGCACAATTCACAGCGCTCACCATAGCACATACCCTCCCCAATGTCAATCACCCAGCCACCCCATCCC
>NW_027397074.1:81835820-81928181 GCF_003265705.2 Callorhinus ursinus | reverse complement strand
CTACATTTGTATCTTTGGGGTAAATACCCAGTAGTGCAATTGCTGGGTCATAAAGTAGCTCTATTTTCAACTTTCTGAGGAACCTCCACACTGTTTTCCAGAGTGGCTGGAACTCAATCTCTTTTACTTATTTCACCCATCCCTTCACTTCCCTCCCTCCTGGTAACCATCAATTTGTTCTTTATAGTTAAGAGTCTGTTTTTTTAATTTCTTTTTTTTGTTCATTTGTTTTGTTTCTTAAATTCCACATGAGTGAAATCATATGATATTCATCTTTCTCTGACTGACTTATTTCTCTTAACATTATACTCTTTAGGTCCATCAATGTTATTGCAAAAGGCAAGACTTCATTTCTTTTTGATGGCTGAGTAATATATATATATATATATTTATATATTTAATTACTATAATTATTATATAAAGTAATTACTATATATATATATATGTATATATTCTTTATCCATTCATCTATTGATGGACACCGGGCTGCTTCCATAATTGGGTTATTATAAATAAATGCTGTAATAAACATATGGATGCATATATCTTTTCAAATTAGTGCCTTTGTATTCTTTGGGTAAATATCGTGTAGTGGAATTGCTAGATCATAGGGTAGTTCTATTTTTAATTTTTTGAGGAACCTCCATATTGTTTTCCACAGTGGCTGCACCAATTTGCATTCACAAGAAAGTGAAAGGGTTTCTTTTTCTCCACATCCTTGCCAACACTTGTTGTTTATTTTTTTTTTATTTTAGCCATTCTGATAGGTGTAAGTTAATATCTCATTGTGGTTTTTATTTGCATTTTCCTGATGATTAGTAATGTTGAGCATCTTTTCATGTGTCTGTTGGCCATCTGTATGTCTTCTTTGGAGAAATGTCTGTTCATGTCTTCTGCCCATTTATAATTGGGTTGTTATTATTTTGGTGTTAAGTTGTATAAGTTATTTATATATTTCTGATGTTAATCTCTTATTGGATATATAATTTGCAAATATCTTCTCCCATTCATAGTTTTAGTTTTGTTGTTTCCTTTGCTGTACAGAGCTTTTTATTGATTGATTGATTTTAAGGATTTATTTATTAATTTGAGAGAAAGAGAGAGAGAGAGCATGGGGGGAGGGGCAGATGGAGAGGGAGAGAAGCAGACTCCCCATTAAGCGTGGAGCCTGACAGAGGGCTTGATCTCACAACGCTAAGATTGTGACCTGAGCTGAAATCAAGTGTTGGCCGCCTAACTGACTTCATCACCCAGGCGCCCCAGAAACTTTATTTTGATGTAGTCCCAATAGTTTATTTTTGCTTTTGTTTCCTTTGCCTTAGGAGACATATCTAGAAAAATGTTGCTATGGCTGATGTTAGAAAAATGACTGCTTGTGCTCTCTTTTAGGATTTTTATGGTTTTAGGTCTCACATCTTGATCCATTTTTAGTTTATTTTTGTGTATGATGTAAAAAGGGTGCAGTTTTATGCTTTTGCATGTAGCTGTTCAGTTTTCCCAACACTTATTTGTTGAAAAGACTGTCTTTTTCTCATTGCATCTTATTTTTTCTTTAAAGATTTTATTTATTTTGAGTGTGTGTGTGTGTGTGTGTGTGCAAGTGAAGGGTAGGGGCAGAAGCAGAGGGAGAGAGAGAATCTTAAGCAGACTCCACGTTGAGGGTGGAGGACCCTGAGATCATGACCTGAGCCAAAATCAAGAGTTGGACACTTAACTGACTGAGCCACCCAGGTGCCCCTCTCATTGCATATTCTTGTTCTCCTTTGTCAAAGATTAATTGACCATATAGTCCTGGGTTTATTTGGGGGCTATATTTGGTTCCATTGATCTCTGTGTCTGTTTTTTGTGCCAGTGTCATACTGTTTTGAATACTACAGCTTTGTAGTATATCTTGAAATCTGAAATTATGGTACCTCCAGTTTTGTTCTTTTTCAAGATCGCTTTAGCTCTTTGGGGTCTTTTGTAGTTCCATACAAATTTTAAAATTATTTTTTCTAGTTCTCTGAAAAATGCTGTTGGTATCTTGATGGGGATTGCATTAAATCTGTAGATCGCTTTAGGTAGTATGGACATTTTAACAATATTTTTTCTTCCAACTCATGAATATGGACTATCTTTCCATTTGTGTTGTCTTTAAAGTCTTTCATCAGTGCTTTATAGTTTTCAGAGTACAGGTCTTTCACCTCCTTGGTTAAGCTTATTTCTAAGTATTTTATTATTTTTGGTGCAATGGTAAATAGGATGTTTTCTTAATTTCTCTGCTTCTTTATTATTAGTTTATAGAAATACAATGGAGTTCTGTATATTAATTTTGTATCTTATGACCTTACTCAATTCATTTACCAGTTCTAGTAGTTTTTAGGTGGAGTCTTTTGGGTTTTCTATATATAGTATCATGTCATCTTCAAATAATGAAAATTTGACTTCTTCCTGACCAACATGGATGTCTTTTATTTTTTTTTCTTCTCCGATGGCTGTGGCTAGGACTTCCAGTCCTATGCTGAATAAAAGTGGTAAGAGTGGTCATCTCTGTCTTTTTCTGTCTCTGTCTCTGTCTTAGGGGAAAAGCTCTCAGTTTTGCACATTGAGTATGATGTTAGTATGGGTTTTTGATATGTAGTCTTTATTTTATTGAAGTATGTTCTCTCTAAACCTATTTGGTTGAGGGCTTTTATCATGAATGGAGGTTGTACTTTGTCAAATGTTTTTTCTGCATCCTTTGAAATGATATGTTTATTTTCTCCTTTGTCCTTATGTGATGTATAATGTTGATTGATTTGTGAATATTGAACTACCCTTGCACACAAGGAATAAATTCCACTTGATTGTGGTGAATGATTTTTTTTGCAATGTATTGTTGGATTTGGTTTCCTAATATTTTCTTGAGGATTTTTGCATCTATGTTCATCACAGATATTGGCCTTAGTTCTCTTTTTTAGAATGTCTTTATCTGGTTTTGGTATCAGGGTAATGCTTACCTCACAGGATGAATTTGGAAGATTTCCTTCCTCTTCTATTTTTTTGGAATAGTTTGAAAAGAATAGGTATTAACTCTTCTTTAAATGCTTGGTAGATGTTGCCTATGAAGCAATCTGGTCCTGGACTTTTATTTGTTGGGTGCTTTTGATTACTGATAATCAGTCTGTTCAAATTTTCTGTTTCTGACTCAGGTTGGTAGGTTATATGTTTCTAGGAATTTATCCATTTTTTCTAGGGTTGTCTAGTTTTTTGGCATATAATTTTTCATAATATTCTCTTATAATTCTTTGCATTTATGTTGTGTCAGTTGTTATTTTTCATCTTTCATTTCTGTTTTTGTTTGAGTCATATCTCCCTCTCTCCCTTCCCTTTTTTAATAAGTGTGGCTGAAGGGTTATCAATTCTGATTATCTTTTCATAGAACCAGTTCCTGGTTTCATTGATCTATCCTATTGTTTTGTTGTTGCTGTTTGGTTTTTAGTTTCTATTTTTTAATTTATGCTCTAATCTTTATAATTTTATGCTTTGTCCTGGTTTTGGATTTTGTTTCTTTTTCTAGCTGTTTAAAGTGTAAGGTTAGGTTGTTTATTTGAAATTTTTCTTTCTTTTTGAGTTGGGCCTATATTGCTATAAACTTCCCTGTTAAAATAACATTTGCTGCATCTGAAAGATTTTGGATTGTTTTCATTTTCTTTTTTTCCATCTATTTTTTATTTCCTCTTTGATTTCTTGATTGATCCATTCATTGTTGAATAGCATGTTCTTTAACCTCCATGATTTTGTGATCTTTCCATACCTTTTCTTATGGTTGATTTCTAGGTTAGCATTGTTGTTGGAAAAGATGCATGGTATAACTTCAGTCTTATTGAATTTGTTGAGACGTGTTTTATGGCCTAACGTGATCTATTTTGGAGAATGTTCCATGTGCACTGAAAAGAATGTGTATGTTATTGTTTTAGGATGGAATGTCCTGAATAAATCTATTAAATGTTTCAATATATCATTTTTTAACATTTTTTAAATATTTTATTTATTTGAGAGAGCAAGAATGAGAGAGAGAGAGAGCACATGAGAGGGGGTAGGGTCAGAGGGAGAAGCAGACTCCCCGCCGAGCAGGCAGCCTGATGCAGGACTCGATCCTGGGACTCCAGGATCATGACCTGAGCTGAAGGCAGTTGCTCAACCAACTGAGCCACCCAGGCACCCTCCAATATATCATTTAAAGCCCCTCTTTCCTTGTTGATTTTCTGTTTAGATGACCTATCCATTGTTATAAGTGGGGTGTTAAAGTACCCTACTATTATTATATTACTATCAATTAGATATTTTGTTATTAGCTGCTTTATATATTGGGTGCTCCCATGTTGGGTGCATAATTTGTTATATCTTCTTGTTGGTTCTCTGTCTGATTATGTAGTGTTTTTCTTTGTCTCTTGTTACAGTCTTTGTTTTAATGTCTATTTTGTCTGATGTTAAGTATTGTTACCTCACCCATTTGCATGATAAATGCTTTTCCATCCCTTCATTTTCACTTTGCCTCCGTCTTTAGGTCTGAAATGAATCTCTTGTAGGCAGCATATAGATGGATCTTGCTTTTTTATCCATTCTGTCACCCTCCATCTTTTGATTAGGGCATTTATTTACATTCGAAGTGTTCTTGATAGGTATATGTACTTATGGTCATTTTGTTACTTGTTTTATGGATGTTTTTGTAGTTCTTCTCTGTTCCTTTCTTCTATTACTCTTTTCTCTCACAGTTTGCTGGCTTTCTTTAGTCATATACTTAGATTCATTTCTCTTTAATTTTTGCATATCTCTGACTTATTTTTTATTGTGGTTACCATATGTTTGTATATAACATGTTATGCACATAATCTATATTAAGTTTATGGTCACTTAAGGTTGAACCCCTTCTTTACTTTTCTTCCTCCTCACTGTATTAGGAATATGGTGTCATACTTTATATCCTTTTATTTTGTGAATCCCTTGACCAGTTTTTATAGATATACTTAATTTTACTGCTTTGTGCTTCTTACTTTTCGTAGTCCTGCTTTTGTTCTTTCCTTTCCCCTCAAAAATTCTCCTTTAACATTTCTTGTAGGGCTGGTTTCGTGGTCACTAACTCCTTTAGCTTCTGTTTGTCTGGGAAACACTTTCTCCCTCCTTCTATTCTGAATGATAGATAGCCTTGCTGGTTAGAGTATTCTGGGTTGCAGGTATTTTATCTTTCAGTACTTTGAATATATCATGTCACTCTCTTCTGGCCTGCCAAATTTCTGCTGAAAAATCAGCTGATAGCCTTGTGGGGGTTTCCCTGTACATAACTATCTTCTTTTATTGTGATGCTTTAAGAATTCCCCTTTCTCACTTGGTTGACCTCCTTGGGTTGATTTTGTTGGTGGGTCTCTCTCTGCATGTCCTGGGTCTGGGTTTCTGTTTCTGTCCTCAGATTTGGGATGTTTTCAGCTATTATTTCTTCAAATAAAATTTCTGGCGCCTTTTCTCTCTTTTCTATTTCTGGGATCCCTATAGTATGAATGTTATTATGCTGATGGTATGGCTGAGTTCCCTAAGTCTATTTTCATTTATTATTATTTTTGTTCTTTCTGCTATTCAGCTTGATTACTTTCCATTACTCTGTCCTCTAGATTGCTGATCCATTTTTCTGTTTCCAGTAGTCTACTCTTTATTCCGTGTAGTGTATTTTCCATTACAATTATTGGGTTCTTCATCTCTGATTGGTTCTTTTTTATATTTTCTATCTCATTGTTAAGGATGTCATTGAGGCCCTCCACTCTTTTCTCAAGTTCAGTGACTATTACTTTAATTCTCTATCAGACATATTACTTATCTCTGTTTCATTTAGTTCTCTTGCTGTGATTTCGTTCTGTTCTTTCATTTGGGACATATTTTTCTGTCTCCTTATTTTGCCTAACTCTTTGTGTCTGTTTCTATGTGTTAGGAAAATCATCTATGTCTCCTGTTTTTGAAAGAAGAAGCCTTCTGGAGAAGATGCCCTGTAGTACCCTGCAATGCAAAGTCCCCTGTTATCTAGAACCTGGTGCTTCAGAGTCTCCTATGTGTGTTGCCTACACCATGCTGTTGTGGCTGAGCCTCATTTCCCTTCAGCCCAGTTGTCTTCAGTGGCTCTCTTTGCCTGTTGTTGACAGGGCTTTGGTCCCTTTGTTGTTAGTGGGTCAGTCTGGGGCTGCCTTGGGCTTGAGTTGAGTCAGACCAGGTGTTTTCCAGAGATGTAGTAGCACCAAACTGCTGGGTCTTTCTCTGTTTTGTCCCTTGAGAAGCTTTTGTTGGTGGGCAGGACCTGCAGCCAGACCAGATGTCTGCCCCCAGCCCATTCTGGGGCCACAGTGTAAAAGTGTGTGTGATTATCTCCTCCTTTCCCTAGGGCAGGAGTCTCTTTGGAATGGTGCTGGCCCCTGTTGGGTCTACTTGCAAAGTGCCTATCTTGTGGCACCCTTTTGGATAGGCTCTGGCCAATGGCTTATTGGAAGGTACATGACTATAGGAGAACACAGGGACAGAGTGCACTGTTAACAATATAGGTAGAGATTGTTGGAGCTGAGCTGGTTCCTGCAGGTGTCCACGTGTCTATGCTGGGGTAAGAAGTAGGGAAATTGTACCTGTCAGCTCCTGTTTTCCTGGGGAACTGTCCTAAAGAGACTGCCCCTCCAGTACACACTCTGATATTAGTAAATAAATCTCCTCTCTGTATACCTCAGGCATTTTTCAAACTGCTGCTCTATGCTGTATCTCAGTCGGTCTGTTTGTTATACTGTCTCTTTAATAGCAGGGACTCAGTTTTCTATCACCTTCCCAGGAATTCCAGACCTGAGCCCACCATTCTTTAAAGTTCCAGGTGTTAAGTCCTACTGATTGTATGAGCTCACAAAATTAGGTCCTTCTGGTTTTCAAAGCCAAATGTTATGGGGATTTTTCTTCCCTGTGTGGGTTCCCCATGTCTGGGGTGTGAGAGTCTATTCCCCTCCCCTCTCCTTGCCTGGGGCTTCCCTCTTTCCTACAGATAGTCCGTGGGTTTGTTTAGCTCTGGACGATGTTTTCATCCCTCCTACCCTCTTTGATTTGGTCTCTTCTCTGCATTTAGTTGTGGAGGGTCAGTTCTGCCAGTCTTTGGGTTGTTTTCTTAGTTATTTACATTGATATGGGTGTTATCTAGTTGTATCCAGGGGATGAGGTGAAGCATAGGATCTTCCTACTCTGCCATCTTGCTACATGGGACTCCTCTGTTTTACTTACCTTTTGTAATCTGTTTTAGATATATACAAAGTCAAATCTACAAAACAAAGTATATTTAATAATTTCTAGTTTCTATTCTTGTTCCTTCCATTCTATTCTTTCCTTCTTTGAAATGTTCTACTGTTTCTATAAATACACATCTTTAAGTCTTCTTTAATTTCAAAATGTATTTCTTGGATTGTTGTGTTATTTTTCATTTTATGCCATTGCTTTGGTTTTATTCTCTGTCTCTTCATTCTTTTAAAAAAATATTTCTATATATTTCCTTAAACCTTCTGTTTCTCTCTTCATTTGTTAATGTTGATTGTTTCCTTTTTTCCATTTTGTATTTCTTTTATGGCATTATTTTATCATGTTTATCCACTCTTATGTCCTTCCTAGCTTATCCCTTATTACATATTTTTTATTTATTATGTAAGTAGTTTAAATTTATTACATGAACTTTTATTTCCAATTCTTTCTCTGTGTTTTCTTAGCTCTCTTTTCAATTTTTCTTCTTGCCCAAGTGTTGTGTTTCTTATCTTCTCTAAATAGGATTTTTGCAGTACTTTCGTATCTTCTTTTTTAAAAAATTGTTTTACCTCATTTAAAAAAAATGTTAATTCACAGTTTTCATTTGTTGTGGGAGCATGTTTTTCTGCCATTTCTTTGTTTGTGTACACATTTTCCTCCCCATTTTTTGCTTCTTATACTAATTTAGTATGAGATTTGAAAATAACCATTTTCTATTGCATGTTTTTAAGTGAAGTGGGGTTTTCCCCCTGCATTCTTAGAAAGGGAGTGTAGCAGATAATGATAGTGCTCCACTGGATACTAAGTACTCCTCAGCATCAGCGTGACTGAGTTCCCAGCAGTCTGCACCTGTGCCCATTTCTCAGCTGTTCCTTACTTCACATTATGAACTCTTGTGTTATGTTCAGTTGTGCTGAACCCTTGCTTGTCAAGTCCTTGAGGAACAGACCCCATGTGACACTATTCCAGATTATTCTTACACAATATCAACACAGGTATTGGGAAGTATAGGAGTTTGAGAAGATTTTGGCAGTGGATAGATGAGATAAGAGAGTGATAATAATGTACAAAACAACCCCATTATATGTTTTTTAAGAGAGCAAAGCATTTCAATTTTTCTCCCGAGTCATATCTTTAACATGTCCTTAATCAGCCATGTAGAAATACTCAGTAACCTCACTGGGTACTTGATTAGAAAAACACACACATCCTTCCAAAGAAAATAGTGACTTAATTAGAGATAATTGACCTTTTTATATACATTTTGGAGGATAAGTGAACATATTGAAGACTTATTTATTGACACCATATGGCACTTTCTCACAGTGATACTCAAATTATGTAGAACAAGGCTAATCAAAACTAAATAGCTCATCAAAAGGTCTTCCATTCTAAGATGCTGCTATTTAATTCTGGGGGCTTTTAGATATTTCCTTGGACACAGAAGTACTTTATACATTCTTTCATTCAAAGCATGCTGTTTCTAGTAAATCAGCCTGCAAAAGTTATCTTTGATTTTCAAATCATAAGTGTAATTTTAGTGGTTACCATTTCTTTATTAATTTATCAAATATATGTTTTTCTTGAGATTTGATGTCTGATCTTATTTATTTGTTACTTTTAGAAATCTCATTTTTGACTGGACTCAGATTTGGACCTAGAAGCTCTCAGAGAGGACAGCCTCTGTCTCTTGGCAATTTGTTCCTGGTATTTTTCTTTGGCCTCCTTCATTCTCTTAGCCAAAAGTTTCACATGTTCTGCAGCTTCTTCCTTATTTTTTCTTAGTAGGCTGTTTCTGCAGAGTGACAAGGCACAGTAGTATTAATGAGTCCAGGATTTTTTCACATTAAGTTGAGAACACAGATATCGGCACCCACAATGGAACCCCAAACAGAATTGCACTTTCTTTCTCCAGTCTGACTTGACCCATAGCAAGAATGCTGCTTACTCAACAGCAGCAGGACACGGCCATGGGTCAAAACACCCTGCTTGATGGGGAAGCCTTGCTTGTCATTGCCACCACAATTTGGACAATGTAAACCTTTCCATTCTTCACCCAGAGCATCAGCAGCAACACTGTGGCCATATGCTTCTCATAAAAGGTACAAAGTTTGTGTTTATCGTACACTTCAGTGAGTTTCTGGCAGCTAGTAACTGGAAAAGAGATATATTCAGTTTCATCCTAAAGCAGCCTACTGCCTCTGAGCCACCACAAAAAAGAGTCAAATAAATGTTTTTAATAACAGTTGCACAGCTACTGTCATTTCTGTACTAAAGATTGTAAAGGTAGCAGACACTAGCCCAGCTCTCAAAGAACTGACATACTTTGCATTTGAGATCTGATTTGAAAGTAACAAAAAATGTATCTATGCAGGGTGCAAGCAAGCAGTAAATGTTTAGAAAAGATTTTGGGTGGCTCATGGAATTTCTGAAAGCCTAGGCACTTGGAAAAACCAGGCTTAGAGAGCAGAAGGAAGAGGGGCTGTCAAGTCAGATCCAGAGTTAAAAATCACAGCTCATCGTGGTGTACTTTTCCAACTGTTCCTCTAGAGAATATACCTCTTTGAATAAAACAAAGAGCAACAATAAGAAAAACTCTCCATCGCTGATTTCCTGCATTTTTTTGGTTACTGACTGAGAAGCAATATTTCAGGCAGGTACCTAGGTCACATGATCATCCAAGCTTTCAGGAAACATAGCTTTATTAGTGGGTGGCAGGCTCGAGATTTAGAAGATGGGTAATTTCCCAAACATCAGTAGACTGTTCATAGAATATGGAGAAATAAAGACAATGAATATCTACTATGTACCTTCAACATGCTGAAACAAAATTCTAGGTAATACAGAAGAATATATTGAAATGTTTTCTGATCTGTAAAAAATAGAAAAATACCTTAGCCTGGATTTAAGACACTAATGCCTATATAAATTCAATGGCATAAAGTCAGTATTTTATGCAGTAAATGAGTACATTTTGCTCAGATCCTAGTAATTTAAAATTTTTTCCTAGTATCCATAATTATCTATAGAATATTAAATCTATATAATATTATATAGGAATATATTATCAATATCAAGTGCGCTGTATATGTAGTATATATTCTATGTTGTATATTTTATGTTGAATATTATCTGTAGATTATTCCACATCTCATATTTTTAAAAAAGATCTAATCACAATTTATCTGCTCCTGAACTATGTAAATATAAAATCTGACTTTTTTAGAATGGCATTAAAACCATAATAATCTGTGGGGCTCCTGGGTGGTTCAGTTGGTTAAGCTTCTGCCTTTGGCTCAGGTCATAATCTCAGGATCCTGGGATTGAGCCCCATTGTGGGCTCCCTGCTCAGCAGGGAGTCTGCTTCTCCCTCTGCCTCCTGCCCCCAGCTCGTGCTCTCTCTCTCTCTCTCAAATAAATAAAATCTTAAAAAAAACCTTTTGTAATCTGTCCTCAACCTACCTTTCTAGTACCACATTCTGTTACTCTCTTCTGTAAAATTTATATTCTAACTTAACCTAATTTCTAAATGTGGCATGCATTTTTATAATACTATGCATTGGCTTATGGTTTTACCTTGACCTAGAAGATTCTAGCTGCTACTTGACCTCCTAAGAGAATATAGTTGATATGTTAAAACACAATAGGATGCCACTTTCCCTGTGAGCCTTTGCCAACTTCTCTGGAAAAGAAAATAGATACTGTCTAAGTTGTGTTACCTTTTATTTTTTACACTAGTAATACATCTTACAATAGTTTCATAGGGGAGTTCTTTTGGAAGAGTATGTGGTCTTCAGGACCTGGAATTGTATCTTACACTTACTTGTGTGTGTGTGTGTAAAAGTGCCTAGAAAAATGTAAATGTTCACTAAATATTAAATATTAAATTGAAAATTATCAACAAGGAGTGGTAAGTGATTAGAAAATATTCTCTCATATGCTGATTCTTTAAATTTTACCAAAATTCTCAGATGGTACATCTTTTTTATTTTTATATGAAAGTTTTCCAACGATATATGAAATAGAGAATTTCCATAACCACAAAATAAAATTGACATTCTTAAGATGCACTGTGTTCAAAGATTAAATTACATTAGTTTGAAGTGAGAGAACTGATAAATATTAAACTAACAAGAATGCAAGATTAGTCATTTATTGACTCTATGCATATTTATGCAGATATTATACATATTCAGTGTGTTAAATGTCCCTTCTTGTTTTCATTCAGTACCTGCATATACTGCCTTAGAGCCATACAGGAAGTGAAGAACTTTAAGTTATGCTAGAAGAGTAAATTTCAGATGAATTATTTTCTCAAATTATACTAGTGTTTGTTTGGGACTGATGTGAATTTTGTGCTTTTTCTCCACTCCCCCCAAACCTCCAAATAATGCTTCCCCCTGCTTTGTTCTTTTAATGTGCTGGCACACATCATTAAATTGCCAGGCCACTTGTGAATATTTGCTAGGAGGTGATGGCATTTGTTGGCTTCTAGCATCCAGCCAAAGAATTGCATTCACCATCAGTTAAAATAATAATAACTACCATTTACTAAGTAAAGAGTGAGAGCTAGCTATTTGATAAACATGTTACATGAATTAGCTGTTTTAATCCTTGAAACAACATTTTGTTTTACTTGTTTATTTGGTTTCCTAATTCCACAGGGCATCTTTATTTATTTATTAAATTAATTTTATGTTTTTATTATTATGTTCAGTTAACTAACATATAGTACATTATTAGTTTTAGTCATAGTGTTCATGATTCATCAGTTGCACATAACACCCAGTGCTCATCACAACATGTGCCCTCCTTAATGCCCATCACCCGTTACCTCATCACCCAACCCACCTCCTCTTCTATGACCCTCCATTTGTTTCCCAGAGTCAAGAGTCTCTCATGGTTTGTCTCCCTCTCTGATTTCTTCCCATTCAGCAATCTACATGTTCAATATAATCTCTATCAAAATACCATTGACATTTTTCACAGAGCTGAAACAAACAATCCTAAAATTTGTATGGAACCAGAAAAGACCCCGAATAGCTAGGGGAATGTTGAAAAGGAAAACCAAAACTGGGGGCATCAAAATGCCTGACTCAAGCTATATTATAAAGCTGCAATCATCAAGACAGCATGGCATTGGCACAAAAACAGACACATAGATCAATGGAACAGAATAGAGAGCCCAGAAATGGACCCTTAACTCTATGGTCAACTAATGTTCGACAAAGCAGGAAAGAATAACCAATGGAAATGGAAAAAAGACAGTCTCTTCAATAAATGGTGCTGGGAAAATTGGACAGCCACATGCAGAAGAATGAAACTGGACCATTCTCTTATACCACACACAAAGATAAACTCAAAATGGATGAAAGGCTTAAATGTGAGACAAGAAACCATCAAAATCCTAGAGGAGAACATAGGCAGTAACCTCTTCCACCTCAACCTCAGCAACTTCTTGCAAGACATGTCTCTAAAGGCAAGGGAAACAAAAACAAAAAATGAACTATTGAGACCTCATCAAGATAAAAAGCTTCTGCATGACAAAGGAAGCAGTCAACAAAACTAAAAGGCAACCTACAGAATGGGAGAAGATATTTGCGAATGACATATCAGATAAAGGGCTGGTATCCAAGATACATAAAGAACTGATCAAACTCAACACCCAAGAAACAACATTTTAAAAAGCATTGCTTTGATATCATTTTACTTCAACAAGGAGTCTGATAGTTGGAGTTGTTCTATTATAGAATAAGAAGGGCTTGAACCAGGTTTCTACTGGGTTTGTACATCTGCAAAGACTTGCTCTTTTAATTACATTATCACTCCTGGGGGAAAAAGTAATTAAAAAAAAAAAAACAGCTTTGGACGCCTGGGTGGCTCAGATGGTTAAGCATCTGCCTTCGGCTCAGGTCATGATCCCAGGGTCCTGGGATCGAGTCCCGCATTGGGCTCCCTGCTCTGCGGGGAGCCTGCTTCTCCCTCTGCCTCTCTCTCTCTCTCTCTGGCTCTCATGAATAAAATAAATAAAACATTAAAAAAACAGCTTTTACAGTGTTTTCAGATTCTGATCTTTAGATAAGACCTCTCTATTAGCTGAAGTCTATGGTGCAGTTATTATGGGTGTGCTTCTGCCTAGGCTGAGTTTCCGCATTGATAGTTCATATTACCACACCATCTGGTTAATAACCACACCCATTTTTTAGTACTATAGAATGCCAAAGGTCAAGAAATATCGCTAAGGTTGTTATTCTAGGTAACATGTAAAGATGCAGAGTTCGCAAACAAAATCTATTATTTATTAACAAACACTATCTATTTCTTTAGTTGTTGAAACAGAGTAATTGATGGATCAAAGAAACTGAAGGCTAACTTCTGATCCTGACATGGTGGAGTAACTGATTTTAGACCTACCTCTCATAGTAAACAATTACACAACTGGAAAAGTTTATGAAGAAACCGTTATTATGCAGCAGATCATGCAGGACTGCTAGTCTTAAGAGAAATGAAGTAAGCACCACATTCACTTTTTGCCTGGGAGCATTTTCTAAACTATGATGCAGAGAAATAAAATACAGGAACAAAAGCCAATCTCAGCGGATGGAGAAAACAGAATGGCATGCGGAATTGCTATGCAGCTGGAATTTGTGAGACATGTTACTGAAGAGGTTTCAAGATTTACTTTGAAACTGTGTATAAAGCTGTGATAATTAAGAGAAGGTGGTTATCGACATCGAAATAGAGAAATACCTCAGAAGAATAGACCAGAGAATCCAGACACGGACTTAAAAATATACGGCCAATTTTAATTTTGCACAGTAGCACCCAAAAAAATCCATGAAGAAAGAGAATTATTTTTCAACAAATGGTGTTGTAACACTAGATATTTTATGAAAAGAATGAAGTTTAATTTCTAATGGCACCAAAGAAAAAATAACTAGAGATAAATCTTTGACCTAAACACGAGAGCTATAATTTTGGAGTTTTAAGAAGAAAGCATAGGAGAATACTTTTTCACATTGTGGTAAGCAGAAATTGTTATGACACAAAAGGCATCGTTATGGATTGCATTGTGTCCTCCTTCCCAAATTCCTTTGTTGAAGTCCTAATTCCCAGTACCTCAGACTGTGATCTTATTTGAAAGTAAAGTTTTGCAGATGTAATTAGCTAAATTAAGATAAGGCCAGTAAGTGGGGCCTCATCCAAAATTATTGGTGTCCCTATAGGAAGGGGACATTTGGAAATAGACTTACTTGGAAAGAATGTGTAAAGACACAGGGAGAAGACAGCCATCCACAAAGCAAGGAGAAAGGACCTCAGAAGAAATCAACCCTCTTGATAACTTTATCTCAAACTTTTAGCTTCCAGAACTCTGCCAATAAATTTCTCTTATTTAAACCACCCAGTTTATGGCACTTTGTAAAGACTTCCCTAGCAAACTAATACAGGTACTAACTATAAAAGGAAAAAAAATCCTAAAATTATAAATTGCATTTCCCATAAAGATTGAAAAAAAATTTTCTCAGCAAAAGGCACCATTAATTAAGAAAGTGAAAATGAAAGCAATAGACTGCAAGAAAACATCTGTGACACACATATCACATCTACTTAACAAAGGACTCATGTGCAAAATACATAAAATTGTCTTATAAAACATAATACTCGAATAACCTAATTAAAAATGCACAAAAGCCATCAACTAATACTTAATACAAAAAGAAATGTCAGAATGCCAAACGTGAATAAACACATGTTCAGCATCATTTGTCTTCATGGAAATGCAAATTAAAACCACAACAAGATACTACCTATGTTCACTAGAATTGCGAAAATTACACACACACACGCACACACACGCACACACAAGCACACACTCACATTGACCATAACTATTGGTAGGAAGACTATGGTGCAAGCATAGCTCTCATATTTATTTATTTATTTAGGAGGGAGGGAGGGAGAGGGGGTAGGAGAGAGATTCTGAAGCAGACTCGTCCTCAGCTCAGAGTCTGACCCGGGCTTTGATCTCATGACCACAAGATCATGACCTGAGCCAAAACCAAGAGTCTGATGCTTAACCGACTGAGCCACACAGGTGCCCCTCAGATATGATTTTTTAGTTTCAAATGCATTTAATCTTATGCTAACTTTCTGACACAACAATTCTACTCTTAGATTCACCAAGCTTATGTCCACAAAAAGAATCATACAAAAAATTAGATTAGCTTTATTCATAAGTACCCAACCTAGAAATAACACATATGTCCATCCATTGCAGAATGGACGGACAAACTGTTGCATGCTTATACAATAGAATGCTATTCTGCAGTAACAAAAATGATTCACTGATATATATATATGAAAACATGGATGAATCTCAAGAGCATTAGATGGTCGGCACAAAAGAGTACATACATATTATGCTTCTCCGCATATGAAAAGTTCAATAATAGGCAAATATTTTATAATGGGGATAGAAATTTGAATAGTTGTTGTCTATGCAGCAGAGGAGCTATTGACTAGAAGGGCCCCCTGATTGAAATACATCAGCACTAATATATAAAGATCCAATATTGAAATTAAAAACATAAAATTAATAAAATTAATAAATTAAAAATTAAAATTAGCAATGAACTAGGGTTGGGTATGTGCAGTTTAAAATTTCAAGTGTGATAGCTTCTCTATTTTTATGGCACAATGATTTTGATTTATCATATAGCTAAAAAATGACCTTTCTGTCCTCTTACTGGGCTGAAAACCCTTGTTATAACCAAGGGTGACTCAAAAAATTGAAACATTTATGAAGCATGGTAAAGCAGACTGTAGAAAAGTGATATATTTAGATAGTCATGTACATTTATCTATATATTTATATCTACAACTAATCCATATCTTTATTCATACATAACTTTCCAAGATTTAGAGAACTATAAGAAGAAACAGCAGATCAAAGATAAATTTCCCATGAATTCCCTTGGCATTGCACAAATTTGTTTTTTCCTATTAACACATTTTGACTTTGAGTTCCACAATCTACCTATAGTAGTCCAATGACTATTTCTTGATTAATTTATTTTTTTAGTACTGATTATATGTATACAGACTTAAATACGTGGCCTATAACTTCAATGGTATTTATAATCAAGTGCATTTTAAAAACGATTTGTCCAGGACCATATGTTCAGCAACTTCTGTACATAGGCTGCTGAAGACAACAGGATTTTTTTTTTCCTAGACATGCTCAATGACCCCAGAGTCTACTTGACGCATTAACTGATGTTTTGCTATTTTTCTCATATACACCTGATAAACTGCACAGAGTTAGATGAACTGGAAAATAGTAAATATAAACTAAGTTTTTTGATAAGTTTTGGTAGCACCCCAAAGCTCAAGGATCACTGAGGGTTTTAGTTGGCAGGTGTTTGCAAAGGGTCATTTACATCTGAGAAGCTGCACACACCTGCTTCCATTTAAATCCTTTAAAAGAAGGGAGGAAGAAGGTGACTTCTGCCATTTTCCTTAAACTTCCTAATGACTTCCAGGTGGTAAAAAAGAAACAGCACAGAATTTTATAAAAAATTGTGCTCTAAATTTTTCCATTTTTAGAAGTCCTGAGTCTCAAAATTTAGAATTAACTTTTCCATATTTCTGGGAGAAAGGAAATTAAAAAGCGTATTTCTGATGGTTTCAAAATGGCCTCTGCTTTACTTTAGATTTTTAGAGTTAAATGAGTGTGTATATTATGAGTGAAATACAACTATGGCTTTATTTTCAATGAAGCCACTGCTATACAGCCTTCAGACTTTATTCTGATCAGTAGAAAGATATTGGACTTTATGCAGTTAACAAGAAATCCCATATGAAACTATGCAAACTATTCACTACTTCTATCATTTCTTCTGTCTGCTCTACTATTTAATAATTATAGAAACCTACTAAGAAAAACTCAAAGTCACAAAGTCCAAATTCTTCACCTTACAAGTGGAATATGTAAGGGGAAATATATTTAATAGAAGAAAAAATTTACACTATAGTTATTTTGGCTCGGGCCCATGCTTATATTATTATAGCCCAGTGCTTCTGATATGCCATTTTATCCCTCATTTCAAATATAAATACATTTCTGCACAAAATAGTAATAGTTCAGTTTAAATGTATATTCATACAGTTCATTAAGGATCTGATGTTAATTTTTCGAAGAAGGACGTACTGCCTGGCCTACTTTTCACAAGATGAGAATGGGGAAAATGAATAAAGTCCCTCAAAAAGAGCTTAAGATAATTTTTGTTTGTATCCAGTTAGTTCTTTAGTTTAAAGTTATATTTGCTATGGAATGAATCCTGGATCAGGCAGTTAAATGTGTATGTTTGTTGGAGGGGTGGCTGCCTAGAGTTGGAAGAGATATGTGACGAGTAGGAACCATATAGGCCACTTATGAAGAAACTGAGTTCATGTATATGAGACATTCAAAAAGTCTTCCCATATAAAGTCCTTGTCTGGTTTCCAAGCATTATGTTAGTATTGGTGCTTCTGAGGACACTGGGTACCTCACATGGCCAATGGCTTTCAAATGTGCTTTCTCCCTGTCCCTTTCCTGAACCTCCAACAACAGATTCAATGGTAAGTAGATCCTTTGAGAAAGCAAAATGGAGGCATATTTATCCTTCCAGTGGGTGCAGTACCTCACTTTTTCCCCTAACATATCATATGGCTTGTTCCAATGATATGCTTTGAAATCCATACTCTTAAAACAAGAGTTTATTATTTTTGATAAAGATTACAAATAGAATAAGATGGTGTGAACTATGACTCTTTTCTTTGCCTGTCGTAGGCACATGTTCAGCATGAGATCCCAAAGGGTGATATATCCTCTGATGCAGCAAGTACTTTAATGGCATAAACGATGCTACAGACAGGTCAAGTGTGATTCACTAACTTCTATGCCCCTATCTTAGAGGGCATAGAAGAGCCAGTCAGATCAGACCCAGAGTAAATCTGATGGCTTAGAGATGCAACTTAACTTTTATCAAATGAGTTTTGTGTTTTTATTCCTCTACTTTATGAAATCAAAAATACAGTATTTTAAGATATTGACTAGAGCTCGGGACAACTGTTTGGAGATGATCTTTGGCCCATACATTGTATTCTTTTTGGAGACACTCTGTGGCCACCTATGGAAATCTTGTTATTTATAAAATCCAAAAGTTAAAAAATTGAGTTTGGAACTCAGACATAAATTTAAGTTCAAATTATGCTTTTCCTGTGTTGTGAGAAAAATAGTTATCATAGAACTCATATGGAACTAGTTCATTGAATCCTCTGTCCATTTCCACTTTGGCAAAGAAGAATAAATAAAAGAAACCTACTTCTTTGAATGACAGTGTAGGCTAAATGAAGTAATACTTGTAAGTTTTAGTGATCATCTATATTCTTATGATTTTGATGATTTGATACAGAACTTTTTAACTCCCATAGTTTGGTCATGTTGAAATGCTGAGGTTTTTGGAATGCCTCTGCTATCCATATCCATATTCATATTCATATCCATACACACATACATACACATTCACCATGCACATGTTATTGCAAACTTGAGCATTCAAGTGTTACTTTTGGATCCTCTTTCATTACCCAGCACAAATACATCTAAGATACTGTAAGATTAGAATGAAAAAATATATAGCATTTTTTTCACCAATATCAACAAATACCTGAGTTCCTATTGAACTTTGGAATCCTGCTGGTACTGAGTGCAAATTTTAGTGAGTAAAGTTAGACAATAAATGCACAAATAAATAGAATAATTTCATATATTGTCAGTGCTAAAAAGTAAAACACAATAATGGATAGATACTGTTTGAGGAAGTACTAATAATAGTTGTGCTGGAACACTGAAGACATACAAACCATTTGCCAAATCAGGTATAGAGGGACTGATATTTCAGTTAACTCACAAGTTTGTGAAACAGCATCCTAGCTCAAACAAATTACAGTTGAGGGGCACCTGAGTGACTCGGTTGAGCATTGGACTCTTGGTTTTGGCTCAGGTCATGATCTCAGGGTCATGGGATCGAGCCATGTGTCAAAAATCTTCACTCAGCGGGGAGTCTGCTTGATATTCTCTCTGTTCCCTCTCCCTTGGTCCCTCCCCCCCACTCTCTCTCTCTTTCTCTCTCTCAAATAAATAAATAAATCTTTTAAAAATTACAATAAAAATTCATAGGCCATGGGTGATAGACATTGGGCAGGGTATATGCTATGGTGAGTGCTGTGAATTGTGTAAGACTGTTGAATCACAAACCTGTACCTCTGAGACAAATAATACATTATATGTTAAAAAAAAGAAGAAGAAGAAGATAGCAGGAGGGGAAGAATGAAGGGGGGGGAAATTGGAGGGGGAGATGAACCATGAGAGACGATGGACTCTGAAAAACAAACGGAGGGTTCTAGAGGAGAGGGGGTGGGGAGATGGGTTAGCCTGGTGATGGGTATTAAGGAGGGCACGTTCTGCATGGAGTACTGGGTGTTATACACAAACAATGAATCATGGAACACTACATCAAAAACTAATGATGTAGTGTTTGGTGATTAACATAACATAATGAAAAAAAGAAAAAAATTCATAGGCCAACATGAAAGAAGCCAATATGACAATAAGGATCAGGTAAGGTAACATGGGCTTTGGTCGAGCATATAAATGTTAGTCTAATAAAAATGGGAAGCAATTTAAAAATACTAGAAATGCATGTCTTAAAATTATTTCACCTCTTGGGGCACCTGGGTGGCTCAGTCTGTTAAGTGTCTGCCTGTGGCTTAGTCATGATCCCCGGGTCCTGGGATTGAGCCCCACATCGGGCCCCCTGCTCAGCAGGGAGCCTGCTTCTCCTTCTCTTGCTCCCCCTGCTTGTGTTCTCTCTCACTCTCTCTCTGTCAAATAAATAAATAAAATCTTAGAAAAATTATTTCACCTCTTGAACATTTTTGAAAGCACCACTGTTCTGTTTTACTACTTTTGGGGGAAACTATTATTTTCACTACAGTATAATTAATCGACCACTCTCTTGGGTTCTGCTTTCATAATATGTTGAGAATATGACCAAACTTCCCCCTTTACCACTTTGGTTCAAACCATCATCTGTAGCAATGTGCAGGCTGTCTTAGGTTACATTCCCAATAAGCTGAATCCGAGACAGAGTTTCACATGAAAGAAGTTTATTAAAGACAATCCCTGGAGTTAATACCTGTGAAGGAGTAAAGAAATTAGGATCAGGTGGAGTTGAACTGTGCAATCAAGAAAAATATTACAGCTGATACTTCAGGGTTCTCTGGAGCTGAAATATCTTCATAGTTGTCCCATCTTCAGGCAAGCATCCAAGGCTTTTATACTTTCTAACTTTCTATATCTAGCTGTGACTCTTATTAGAGTAACCTCAGAGGAGGTGGCGTGACCTTGGGCATGGTGGTACTCCTAGGCTGATAGCAATCCCTGGAGAGAGCTTCAGCTGAGAGCTCTCAGTCACAAGCAGTCCACAGTAGCAGGATCAATAGTACCCAGTCCTGAAATAAGGGTCTGGGTGGTATACCACAATGATCACTTGGTCTGCTTACTTCAAATGATACATTCTGGGAAAAACTCTTCTAGGATTCAGCTGATTTCTTTTCCTGGAAAAATCAACATGAGAAACATTAGTGGGTGAACTCATGATCATGGGAAGTCCCATGATCAGGCACTCTCCTCCTTTCTGGTGCCAGAGCTAAGTGAGGAACTGTTAGTCAATTAATGTGAATCTTCCACTAAGAATAGCATATCCTAACTTAGCGTGCTGTGAGTCTGCATTGTGATTGTACATTTGGGCCTCCAAAAATTCTGCACTGGATCTCCCCACCCCCGCCATTGCTACAGTAACTTGCATAACAGCCTGAATAGGCTGCAGAGCCATGTCTTGCTCTGTACCTTACTCAAAGTGGGGAGCTTTGTGTCAGAGTTGGTCAGAGTGATGGCCTCAAGTGTGTAATATGCATCTTCCAAAACCTGCAGAAACTGAAAAATTTTTTTGAATAATTTAAAGTAATTATGAATGTGAATTAGACTGTGTAAAAATTTATCTTTGAAAGTGATAAAAATATTAAGAAATGTGACTTTGATAGGACATAGATTTATGGGGAGTTAAGGAATGTGATATTGATGGGACATCAATTTATGTGAATGACTCTTAAGTTCTCTAAAATCTAGGATAATGCATATTGCAAAATTGGAATACAGTTTTAAAAATTTACTGTATATTTTTTAACTACTTTAGCAGATTCCTCACATAAAGGGGTTATACAACTATGGTAGGCCATGGCCAGGCTAATCACATGGGAGCTTCTAATATATATGAAGACACAGTAAAAAATGTGTGATTATATAATTATGGTCTTGTAAGTATTTCTTTAATGAGAATAATATGGATTTTTGAGTGCTGACACATTCTTCCAACCCTGTAGACAATTGCTACCATATCTTTTCTCTTGCTGTAGTCCATACTCTAGAAATTTGGATTTCCTGCTTTCCCCCCTTACATTTCCAAATTATTTCTTTATTTAATTCAATCTTCTTTCTGCCCTAAACATTTCATTAAAATAGTTCTTGCTAAAGCCACTGAAGTTTATTTTCCGTCCTCATCTTTACCACTCAGAGGCATTCAATGGCTTTAAACTTTTCTTATTTCTTTAAGCAATGTTCCTTTATTTTTTGTGATATCATATACTCATTTTACTTCTTACTTCATCACTTACTCTTGATAGCTTTTCTTCCTTTCTCTAGAATTTAAGTACAGTGGTTTTGGGATTCCTCAGTTCTTAGTCTACATTTGTTTCCTATAAGATCTCATCTAAACCTTAGTTTCAAACTCTTTCTCTGCTAATAATCCTACTATTAGCCCCACTGGATATCTCATAGTAATCGCAAGTTCAACATGTCCAATGAGTATTTGTTAATGTCCAAATGTCTTGTAGTTTAAAACAAGATCTTTTTCAAATATTTCTTGTTTCAGTGAATGAGACTACTCTCAGTTTATAACAGAAGACTATAGACTGGGTGGCTAAAACAACAGTTTATTTCTCACAGTTCCAGGAGCTGGGAAGTCCAAGATTAAGGTGCTGTCAGAGTACGTGTCTAGTGAAAGCCCACTTCCTGGTTCTTCCTGGTTTGCAGATGGCCATCTTGTTGTATCCTCACATAGAAGTAAGAGCATCTCTCCCCAGTCTATTTCTATAAGGGTACCAATTCCAATCCTAAGAGCTCCATCCTCATGACCTCATTACCTTCCAAGGGTCTAACCTCCAAATACCATAACAGTGGCGATGGGGCTTCACAAATGAATTTGGATGGTATGGGGGGACACAAACATTCAGTTCATAGAACTCATCCTCAATGCTTCACTGTCTCAAAAACAGCAAAAGAGCCAAGCAAACAATCGAACAATATACTGCCTAAGTTCTCTTTATTATATCTATAAAATCCACCTACTTTTATTGATCTGTAATGTCACTGTATCATCTCTTCATGGACCACTGTAAGGATCTCATTACTGGGCTCTCTTGTTAACAGGACCACACTTCAAAGCTATTACTTACAAGTAGGCAGAGTAATCTATTAAAATGTAAATCTGATCCTATTGCCCAGTTTTTAGAAACCATTCAGTGTTGTCTCATTGATTTTAATGGAAGTTCTGAATAAAGCCTGCAAAGTCTTTCCTCTCTGCCAGCTCAATCTTGGGTTAGCCACCCGGTTTCATTTTAGCCACGATGATCTTCCCAATATTTTATGTGATTTAGGGATAATTAAAATGTTTCAGAATGAAAAAAACTTACACATCAAAAATATTGCAAACAGAACACTATACTGCCCATTAAAAAAATAAAGAACACTATACTAAAAGTCTATTAAGAAGGCTTAATTAAATCCTCATAAACCTCCTGGATGGATTGTATTTTCTAGTCACAGTGCATGACTAAATTCATGGCTCTTTGAACACAGTCACCCCTTCACTTGAGCACTGACCAGTGAGAGAGAGAGGATTTACAGAGGTTGGCATGGAAGGAACATTGGCTTAGAGGTGGAAAGGGCCAGGAACCACGGTTTGGGAGTAAAATGGAAAAGTGAGGTGTTGAGGGGCACCTGGGTGGCTCAGTTGGTTAAGCCTCTGCTTTTGGCTCAGGTCATAATCCCACGGTTCTGGGACTGAGCCCTGCATTGGGCTGCCTTTCCCTCTCCATCTGCCTCTCCAACCACTCAAGATCTCCCTTGCTCTCTCTAAGTAAATAAATAAAATCTTTTTTAAAAAATAAAATATTTTTAAAAAGACAAAAAAAAGAGAAAAGTGAGGTGTTGAAATTGTTACTCTTCATCTCTCATATACAGTCCTGGTTGGATCATTGCTTGCCATTGGTTAATACAAAGGAACAAGACCGCAGGGCCAGCTAGGAAAGCAAAAAAAAAAAGTTCACCACCTGCTCTACAGAGGATGGTGTAGAGATTCAATTGCAAAGAATTCAAGTGGGAGATGTATTTATGAGCATACAATACAACACTGATTAATGATCAAAGAAACAAAACTGGAAGTCAGACTATAAGAGACTTCTTAACTTATAAAGCTGGAATATGAGAACACTACTGCAAGGATCTTTTTAAATGTAAAAGTGTTGATGAATTTCTTCCAAATACAAAAAGAAGACAGGGTTGCCTTCTTGCTTGTCACTAGTAGTGTTCAACAAGATGTCGGAGAACTTGGAGTATAAATAAACCAAGTGAAGTGAAATAATTGAAAAAAGGATTAGCAGGGAAGACACTATATTATTTTTATTATATGGGCTCAATACATAAAAAAATCAATAGCATTCTTCTCTACCAATAATAACCAACAAGAAAATAAAGAAAAAATGGAAAACCATTTCAAATAATAATAAAACCTATAGAGCATCTTGGAAATTATCTAAAATAAATGAATACAATTTTATGGAGAAAACAGTTACATTTTAGATTTTCTAAAGCAAATTATGTAGATCTCAAATGCGTAAAAGTTTAACAAAAATGAAAACTGTGTAATATATTTGTTATTTGTAGCATAATAGCACATATGTATATTAAAGCACCCATAAAGCAGAGGAGAATATCATTCAAAGATTTACATCTAAATAAATACCTGGTGGACTTTAGAAACCCACTTTACATACATTACAGGAGTTACTTATAGGAGTAGGGGGATGGGATTAGAGACGGGGATTAAAAGAAAAATATACATTTAAAAATAAAATCATCCTGTGTTCTTGAAATGTTGGTTTTATTACTTCTTAAAAATGAATAGGCCAGTAACACTGAGTCAGAGAAACTTCTCTGTCTCTGAATCTGAGTCTTTAGGATTCTATATTATTTTTGAGTTTTTTATGTTAGACTATCAGCTGGCTTTTTTAACCATCCTCATAATATATTTGTCAATTTCAGATTGCCATTTATCAGTTGCTTCAATATTTTACTCAGTTTAGTTTGCTGTCATGATGATCTAAATGTCCAAAACCAATATGAATCATGAGAAAAGTTTTTGCACATTTCTATAGTTATCTATCTCTGCCACATACTCATTCGCTTAGTTGCTTAATAAATTTGTTACTAAGCACCACAAATCAAGCCCTGGAGTGATATTCAAAAATGCTTTTGACTACATCTCTATGACCATCTTCAAGTATGTCAAGTTATAAATTAAATATTAAATATAACAATAAAAATAATAAATTAGTAAAAATCAGAAAAGCGGTATGTCTGAATGATGGTAATATATGATTCAGAATTAACAAGTATGTATTTATTAGCATATGCATATAAAATTATGTATTTTATGTCTCACCTTGCTTAGTTCACTCAAAATTCTCTGTAATGTAAGCTTTAATTTCATCCCCTATATGAAAGGCTCAGAGAAACCGAGTTAACTGTCTGCATTTAGATTTTTAAACATGGAGTCAGAATTTAAACTCAAGAACTCTCCTAACTCAAACATAAATTAACTAACAGGAGATCACCTATATATACATAATGAAAAGCCAATAATTTGGATGATCTGGAGAAACAAACTGGAAAATTCAAAGAATTAAGATTTATGTGACTTTCCATAGAATAAGAAATAGGACAATAATTTCTTTCCATATAAAAATTTAAATATTAAGCAAAGTGAAATTAAACAAAATAATTTTTGTTGAAAAAGAATCCCTTTCAAATATTCTTTTCTACAGACTGGACAGCCTTAGGCAGAAATGAAAATGGAAGCATACAACTGTGGTGGACCATGGCCAGGCTAGCCACATGGGGACCTCTAATTGATACAATGACTCAGTAAAATAAAATGTGTGATTATACAACTATGACCCTGTAAATATTTCCTTACATGGGAAATAGTGTGGACCCTTGAGTACTGACATATCTCTTCAACCATCTAGCCGAACGTGGTATAAAAAGCAAAGGCTAAGGGTCTGTACCTCTGGGCTCCCTCACCTGTGGGTAAGGGTTCCATAAGGACTGCTTAGACCAAAGAAAATCGAATATGTTTTTATGAAGAATAAAGGAAAACAGCAGTGAGCCACATCCACTTCTGTTGAAGTTAATGTTATGTGAACCCTTTGTGTTTCTTGTATGCCAAGCTGATAGTAAACTAAAATTAAGACAATTTGTCTTTCTCTCCAGTTCTTCAACCTGGAAGAGCTTGGAACTGGTCTGCTTTGGCTGAATCATATTTTGTTTCAGGACCTGCCAATCACTGCGTTGGTAACCTCCTGTGTTTTGATAATTAAAAGTCCCATGCTGTCTCTTAGATTATCCGAAAAATCTATTTCGGTTTTCTGCTGAGATCTGCCCTAACCAAAGAGCATCTCCTATCTGCACGCTTTTGTTCCTCTTCATTTGTATTGAAATGGGTCTGCGTCAAGTCCCAACTCCCTTATGGTCCCTCCGTGTGCAGTCATTTACGCTGAAAAAGCTAATTTGTGTTAAGTTCTTAATGGTCCATTTTACTGCCCTTCTGAGAAATCATATTTATCTACAATACCAATCCCAAATAATATGGTCAACCAGAAGGAATTACAGTACCGGTGGAGGATGAGACTAATGACCACACTTACTTACTCTCGTAAATCTCAAAGTGGTAGAGAGGAGAGGCATTTATAGAGAGAGTTTCAGAAGAAAGTGGTTGATATGGTTGTTGCTCCTAGATAACTAAACATAATAACTTCTCAGAGGATTCATACTACAATCTCATCCTTGTCTACTCTAGCGTCTTAATATTAACCTCAATGGATAGAGTCCTCCTATTTCATTACCTAGAGCATGATCCTTCAGACTTCTGTGGCTTATCATAGACGATTCCCTTTTCTTGCTATGTCCTTTCTTTTCTTGTGAAATTGTGTTCATTCTTTAAGACCCAGTTAAAACCTTACCTCCTCTGTAAGACACCCCTGATATTCTCAGGAAAATCTGATTTTGCCTGATTGTTTTTATTATAATTTGGTCTGCAAGATAAATATAGTAATTATCACACTGTATTAATAGTTAACTGATTACTTCTTTTTTCTCCACCAGATCCAAACTGTTCATTAGTTGCAAGCATTCCATGTTCAACCTTGTATTCTTCAGGAGGTAGCATGGTGTCTGACCGTAGTATAGTAAAGCAAATGAATGAATGAATGAACGAATGAATGAATGAATGAATGAATATAACACCTTCCAAAAATGTAAAATAATGAGGAAAAAGGGGAAGGGGTTTCTAGCAGTTACAATAAGAAGGATTACTGTAATGGTTAATTTTATATGTCAGCTTGACAGGGCCACGGGGTACCCAGATTTGGATTAAAAATTTCTGGATATGTCTGTGAGGATGTTTCCAGATGAGATTAGCATCTGAACTGGTAGACTGACTAAAGCAGATTGTCCTCCCCAATCTGGGTGAGCATCATCCAATCTGCTGAGGGCTTAAATAGAGGGAGTTGGGACTTGATGCAGACCCATTTCAATGCAAATGAAAAGGAACAAAAAGGCTGAGGAAGAGAAAATTTACTCTATCTGACTGACTGACTGCTTGAGCTGGACATGTGTCTTCTCCTGCCTGCAAACTAGAACTTATACCATTGATTCTCCCTCTCCTCAGGACTTTGGATTTAGACTAGAACTATACCACCGGCTTGTCTGATTCTCCAGCTTGATGGTGGAGAGACTGTGAGGCTTCTCAGCCTCGATAATCATGTGAGCCAATTCCTTATAATAAATCTTTCTCTCTCCATTTATATATATATATATATATATATATATATATATATATATATATATATGTATACACAGATGGTCCCTGACTCATGATGGTTCAATTTACCGTATTTGACTTCAGAATTGTGTGAAAGAACTAGACATTTAGTGGAGACTGTACTTTTAATTTTGAATTTTGATCTTTTCCCAGGCTAGAAACATGTGGTAGGATTTTCTCTGAGCATATTGGGCAGTGGTAGCAAGCTGCAGCAACCAGTCAGCCACAGGATCATAAGGGTCAACAACCTATGTGTTTACAACCATTCTGTACCCATACAAACATTCTGTTTTTCACTTTCAGTATAGTATTCAATAAATTACATGAGATATTCATCACTTTATTATAAAACAGGGTTTGTGTTAGATAATTTTGACCAACTATAGGCTAATATAGTGTTCCGAGCACGTTTAAGGTGGGTGAGGCTGAACTATGATGTTTGGTAGGTTAGGTGTATTAAATGCATTTTCAACTTACTTTATTTTCAATTTATAGTGCGTTTATTGGGAACTAACTCCATGGTAAGTTGAGGAATATCTGTATATATATCTCCTAATGGTTCTGTTTCTCTGGAAAATCCTAATATAACTACTTTCTTAGTCAATTTGGGCTATAGCAAAATACCATATACTGGGTGGCTTAAACAACAAACATCTACTCTCATATTTGAGGCTAGATGCCAGTATATTTGGTGTCCGGTGAGAGCCCTCTTCCTAATTTGTAGACAGCCTTCATCCTGCTATATCCTTATGTGGGGGATGGAGACAGGGCTCTGGTTTCTTTCTCTTATAAGGGCACTAACTCTATCATGGGGCTCCATTTTTATGACCTAATCTAAACCTGATTTCCTCCCAAAGGCCCCACGTCCAAATTCCATCACATTGGGGATTGGAGAATAGGGTTTATATATACGAATTTAAGAGGGAACAAACTTTTGACTTATAGCAGTTACTTAAGAAAAGAAAATCTTATTCCTGCCATATGGATATTCTATGTGTCAACATTAAGACATGTTCATAAATTATGAAATGGGGTTAAGAAATTATAGTGAGCTTTTTATAGTGAGCAATTACAGTGGAGTCCTGTGCTTTGATGATAATATCTCAGCTCTGTTTTTCTTTTTCAAGCCAAAAGGAAAAAAAAAGGAAAAGGAATACTTGCAGTATTCTGACTGCATTTTCAACAAAAGAGAATGGCAATTTCATTTATGCAGACTTTCATAAGAGTAAAGAATTGAAAGAGAGAGAGAAGTTCGTAAGTCTAGTTGCTATTAATCTATGTCTCACTCATTTATGCCTCACAAATAAATTTGGAACAGGTTTTGTTTTAAAGAAACTTGAACACAAAAATTTATGGAAAACTAATATTAGTCAACAAGTCAACAACCTATCAGGTTATATGTTAACTTCATGATGCATTTTGTCTCAAGGCAATGATATTAGTCTTTATTGTTCAGAGCTTTTTAAATTTGCTTTTGATCAAACAAAGCTATTATTCTTTTTTACAGTTTGTGAATATCTGCTGCTTAATTATTCCCCTTTTTCTTATTACTTCAGTTACTTCAAGAGAAGACAAGATATTTTAATTGTAACTAGGGAGCGATCATTATCCAGTGAAGGTATAAAAGAATATTGTATTAAAATCTGGGAGCAATTTTAAGAGAAAGACAGTATCTGTTATAAAATTTAGAACTTTTTTTATCTTGAATAACATATTAAGTTTAAATTAGTATCATAAATAAGAACATGTATAGCTTAGTGGGCATAGTGCGTATAAAAAAACAAAACCAAAAATAAAATTGTTGGCTCTTGTTGTACTATTTACAACACATTACCAAGTCTGCACAGATATCTACATTCCTGGAAATGAAAGCCTTTCATTCCAAGATGTGGTGTAGTCCATGAGGATAGACCCAACCTGAAGATACATAGCACTCTAAAATACTGTTTGAATATAAGATATTTGAATAGAATCACTAGGGCAAAATATCTGAAATTTGTCTTCTAGTTTTAAAGGGACCTTTTTAAATAATTTTCTCTATTAGTCTAATTAAGCATGGCAAATAGGAACATAAATTCATAAAAATTTTGAATTTGGCTTTTAAAAATACATTACTTTTTTATATTTCTAATTATATACTGCAGATTTCTGTTCTACTTAAAAAATTCAAATATATGTACAGTAGGAACTTATTCAGTATCCAACTCAGTCAGCTATTTAATTTTCTCTGAATATAATTCCTCAACCATCGAGCTAGACATCTTGCTAATCATGCAGTTTATCTACAGAATATGAACAGAATGCTTTAAGGATTGTGGTGACCCTCAGGAATGACATTTTCGATGATCACACAAATCCTAGGAATTTCTCTCCTTCTACTCTTTCTCTGCCCATGAGTAAGCACAGCTGAGGTTATTAAAATACTGGAAAAAATAATGCTCTAATACTAGCCCTGTTGATCCCAGGAATTAAGTAATGCTTACTTTGCAATAAAACCAGCTGTTAGGGAGTCACAAGACAGGAATCGTCTTTCCAGATTCCCTGTCAGTGACAAGTAGACTGAAATAAATTAATGCTATCTCTGCCATTACAATTTGCCACACATAGGAGATATTTTCACATTTTCCTCTATCCTCTGGAAACAATATATTGTTTCAAGTTGAATTAGCAGTGCATCTATGTTCTTGACACACATGTGTAAGTT
Organism: Callorhinus ursinus; assembly: GCF_003265705.2. Classification (NCBI taxonomy): domain Eukaryota; kingdom Metazoa; phylum Chordata; class Mammalia; order Carnivora; family Otariidae; genus Callorhinus; species Callorhinus ursinus. The sequence goes on along the minus strand of NW_027397074.1, from coordinate 81,897,887 downwards.
GAGATTATTTTGCTAAGATATGATAATATAAGTATACTGGATATGAAATGCTTAATCAGCTACAACCCCTTGACACGTGTGGCTAGGGATTGGATTGTTTGTTTAATGTTGTTAGGGAGTATCATTGCTTCCATTTGTCTAGTGGGAAGGGATAAGAAGTTAAAAATTCCTTTCACCATGATGTTGATCAGGAAACTCTTAACTGGCAATGTAAAATAGCAGAATATTCTACATGCAGAGAGTTGATCATTACTTCTTAGACTAGGCAAGACAGGCAAAATCATAGCATAGCAATGTTTGAAGTTTTATGATATGAAAGACAAGGAAGAAGTTTTAAAATATGAAAGGCAAGGAAGCTAAAATAGATGTATTTCCTCCTTTCCTCCAACTAAGCACAGCTAAATATCCCTGAAAATTATATATAAAACAAACACTAGAGTACCCTGACAGGTGTAACAGACAAACAGCAGCCTGTTTAGGAAATTCAGGAGCCAAAGACTGAAATGGTACCAGTTCCCTGGAGTTTTATTTTGCCTCATATGGTCCACACTTGAAGCTAAAAAAGTGAGCAATTCAGAAATACCAATGTGGGCAAGACGAAACAAAACAAAAAAACAAGCCTCGACGAAAGTTTATCTGCCCTAGCCTTAAGATTGAGCACAGAGCAAAGCTACCCATTCTTACTACTCTTATTTAATATAGTGCTAGAAATTGTAATGAGTGTAACAAGGCAAGACTAGGAAATAAAAATCATATAGTTCGGACAGGGCATCTCCTGCCCCTAGTGATGTTTGGTTTCTTTTTGAGAAAGGAAAGAGAAGGCTCTGAAGCATGGAGAAAGGAGACAATGCTTTAAGGCCCACCAGGTGTGTAACATGAAAGTCAGGATGCCAAATGGCTATGTCTTATGGAAATGGGAGTTATCTGCCCTGCAGAGAGAAACAAGAGAAAACTTGATTGATACTCATTTCAGACTTGCCTACTTGTTTGTTGCCTAAATTCATAGTACCTTGGGGACTCTAACACCTCAGACTGAGAATATATTTTTAAGTGGTCCTGGGTTAGTAGCAGCCCTAAGAATGGAAAAAAGTGTGTGCAGATCTCTGAAGGAGTGTATGTTCAGTCCAGGCCCTAAAGATTTTCCATAGGTCAACTTCCATGGAACACAAGCTCAGAATTGAATATCCCCAAATACATACCATACCATTATGAAGAATAAAGCGTCATGAATGTTAGTCAACAAAAATCAAGCCGGATCTCAGAATGACAAAGATGGGAGGTGACAGAAATTATCAAAAGCAGAATATAAATTGTTTATTGATTAAAAAAATCACTATCAAAAGTATGAATTAAGAACAAGAGACTACAAAAATTGGCCAGGAAGATTTGAAAAGAATCCATAAAGAGATTCTAGAAATGAAAAATGAATTAAATCACAAAATGATAAGATAATGAGCAAATTAGACAGCTGAGTAAAGAAAAGAACTTAGTGGATGTTAATAAATACAAATAACTGTGTGAAACATACATACTATTTTCTAACTTTGGAGGTTAAAAAATAATGTAGAACTAAAATCCTGAGAAGTTGTAACATATAATTGGTGAAGAGTATGATCTGATTTTGAGTCTTCCTAGGACTTTATAATATTTAAGCAGAAAGGAAATATGTTATTAGCTTTGGATACTATTGAGTTTGTATATTAAATTTTGAGGGCTAAACATAAAAAGAATAAATATAACTACCAAAATAGAAAAGTTTTTAAAAATAGGGAAAAATAAAAACACTCAAGACAAAATAAAGCAGAATGATAGAAATAATCACGAATACATGATTGGTCAAAATAAGTGAAAATGTACTCAACTCTCCAGTTAAAAGTTTGAGATAGGTAGAATTGGAAACAAAAACAAAGCCAGCTCTGGCCTTATGCCAATAGTCAAAATAAATAAAAGAGTGGAAAAATGATATAATAGGCAACATTAACCAGAAGAAAGATGGTATATAGATTAAAAACAAAAAACAACAAAAGAAAAAACTGGGAGACCATGCATTTCTAGATTAAGAGGAATTTTATAGAAAGTTGCAACAATTGAAAATAACAGATATCTAATCATATTACCTTAAGGTATATGAGACAAAGGTTGACAGAATTATAAAGGTGAAATAAGAATATCCCCTTATAGTGATAGTTCAATACCAGCTTTCAGGACTAGAACAAAGGAAAAGGAATTATAAAAGCATAAAATATTCAAACAAAATAATTAAAAACTTTGGTCTAATGTATGTATACTTTTTATACCACTTTGTACTGCAAATGGAAAAATAGTTTCCAAGCACTACTGAAATAATACAAACAAACAAATAGCACCTACACTTGACCATAAAGCAAGAGTCAGAAATATCTCTAAAGATTTTTACCATTGATTGCTATGATTAAAAATCACATTCTCTGACCAAAATACAAATGAGATGAGAAATAAATCATAATAGCCCCCTGAAAGTGTCATATACTTGAACATTATAAAACACAATAGTAATTAACTTATACAAAAAAGGGAAGAAATATGGAAATGAGAACCACTCATGGACAATAATACAAATATTATATATCAAAGCTTGTGAAACAAAGCTATAGTAGGGTAGGAAAGAGAAAAGGCTAAAAACCATCTATATTATTTAGCTGGAACTAAAGCAACAGAAAAAGTCAGAAGAAGTAGGAGGAAATAATCCAGATTAAATTAAAAATTAATCATGTAAGTAAACAAAGAGGCAATAGGGATCAACCCACCCCAAATCATTTATTTGGAAACACTAACAAAATTGAAAGTTTGGTGGCATTGCTTAAAAAAGAAATGAGTGATAGAAGACAAACATTAGCAGTAAAATGAAACATAATTGCAGCAAATAGAGTAGTAGATGGAACAAAAATGGAATCTGTTATTTAACTATTAAAGATGGGGCTATTATAGCAAATTCGGATATTCATATAGGTAGTAAAGAGATAATGCAGAAGAAGGAAGAGACAATTGCAGAAATAAAATCCTCGAGTAGGTATATCTTATTTACTGTAAAGGAATAACTTACAAACAAAAGAATTCTAAAGTGTGCACTATTATACCAATGACAGAAAGTATTATTTCTCACAGATAACACCAAATTGATCATTTTAGACCCCTATACAAATGATTAAGACAAGTTTAATTTTCCTCAATAACTTTGGAGAAAATATACTAAAATTTTTCAGAATGCTGAATTAAAACATTTTTATGAAATTTAAGAGAGCAAGTATTTGGGTCTCAGATTATTAATTTATTTAATGTTTATTTTTTCCATCTATGTTTTAACTTTAACCAATTCATCTGTTTTTTTATATCAGAAATATATCATTTTGTAACTATAAATTTATTTAAATATTATGCCTTTATTAATATATTGAAACAGCTTATATCATGTCCACATTGTGGAGGAAGATAATTTATGGAAAGTAGAATTAAGATGTTAATAGTAGTCAGCTATCTGAAGTAGGGTCAAATACTTCATGAAAAAAGTTTTAAAGAAAATTTACATGGTACCTTAAAATGTTGCAAATATCTTGAGAGCTAAACAGTTGCAATTTGTAGAAAGTCCTCAGATAAGTAATGTTTTCTTTTAACTTAACAGTTTATCATGCTTATTATGGGCCATAGCCAACATGAATACAGAAAACAAGAGAAGAATAAATGGGAATAGTTGCTTAGAGGTATGAGGATTTATAGAGGAGGAATTGAAATGTTATATTGGAAAAATTTTATTTGGGGAGAAACTGTATACTTATACTAAAGTTGATTTTCCTTCTTTCTTCCAGTTTATCTTCAAAACAGTCTTCCATAATATTTCAGTCTTACAAATAGATCCTACCAAATTAATCTATGAAATGATACCATGGGGATAGAATAGCATGAGTATGCAGAGCAAAACATGACATTTGAAACCTTAAGATCACTTCACCTGTCAGGAAATCATGTTTAGAAACCTCAGCTAAGGAAAATAGAGAAGTTTAATAAATATATGCCACAGTGTTCCATTATAGTACTCATGAGACTAACAATCATTAGATCCTCATTCCAAGACTATTTGTATACAATTCTCATAAGCTTGAACATAAAAATGTACATAGCTATAACAAATTACAATGGATTTGAGAGACAGTTAAGAGATAAAAGAATAATAAGTGGCAGCAAAGATCCTGAAGGTAAAGGAATTATAAAGCATGAGAGTAGTCAATTAACTTTAAATGTAGCTTTTCTAGAATCAGAGGCAAGAATTGTATTCAGAGTCTCAAACATGTCATTAAATTATCTCAACCATTACCATGACTGAAATTTGTAAAGAAACAGAATCACCATGTAAGTATTAAATTATGTATATTAAATATGTTGAATTTATTTAGAAAACCAATTATTATCAGCGTCAAAATAGAATAATATTCCTCCATACTATAAAGCAATATCTATCTATATCTATCATCTATCATCTATCATCTATCCATCATCTAATTTCTATATGCAATGGCATACTGATAGCTACATGCTTGTTTTATTTCTCAAATTAACACCACCTGTAAGAGTCATTAATCTAACCATTACTTCATGTCCCAGCTAATTATAAATGCTGTTGAACAAGACATGACCTAGCATTGATCCATACAAGTCTTACTACAAATTTCCTTAAAATGCAGTGTACTGCCATTCATCACGAAATTTGCTTAGGAAGTGTCCTTTACATTTCATTTCATGCTACAGTGCTCATTTCCAAGCTGATCCTTGGACTAGATTTTCAGCTGGTTTGAGCACAAGTCTAAGGTCAGAGAACCAATCCTCTTAACTCAGCTAACTTTTCAGGGAGCAAATCTGCTCCCAAGTCATAAGTTATGTCTCTCTCTAGTTGACAAAAGTATGTTTCTATGTGGACACACAAACCTCTGGGGCAGTATTTCTAAAATTAGTTCAAAGAAATAACCCTCTAAAAGGAAAAATTAATAGGGTTCATTCATTTTTTAAAACTAAAGACCTAGATATAACGATTCACATATCCTCAGAAGTATAGTACATCCATTAAGACCACCAACTTTGGGGTGCCTGGGTGGCTCAGTTTGTTAAGCGTCTGGCTCTTGATTTCAGCTCAGATCATGATCTCAGGGTTGTGGGATCAATCCCTGCATTAGCTCTCTGCTGGGCGTGGAGCTTGCTTGGGATTCTCTCTCTCTCCCTCTCTCCCTGCCCCTGAGCCCTTGCACTGCCCTCTCTCAAAAACAAACAAACAAACAAACAAAACCACTGACTTCTAAGTTAGAGTTTCTTGGTTTGGATCCTGGATCTATCACATATTAATTATCTGACTTTGGGAAATTTATTTAACCTTATCATTACAAATGAATTTTCTCATATGTCAAGTAGAGATAATGTAGCATCTATTGCATAGAATTCTTGTAAAGATCAAATGAGTTAGTGTATATAAAGCTCTTATAACAGGACTAAGCACATGGCATTTTTGTTATTGTTGTTGTTGTTGTTATTACTATTATTATTATACTAATACTAAGGAATAGGATGTTGCCTTAATCATGTTGTTCAAATATCAGAAGTGCAGCTTTCCTAAGATTGATATGATGACTCTCTGTTCTAACTGTCTGAATTTATAATCTCAACATTTTAAAAAATGTCTTATTCCAAAATAGACGCAATAGGATTACAACATAGTCTTTAAAACTATATTTAAATATAATGTGTTTTTTAATTGAAGTGTAATCAACACATGCTGTTATATTAGTTTCAGGTGTACAATATAACGAGTCAGAAATTCTCTCCATTACTCAATGCTCATCACCATTAACTGTACTCTTAATCCCCTCCACTTATTTCACCCATCCCCTGCCTACCTCCCCTCTGGTATCTACCAGTGTGTTCTCTGTATTTAAGGGTCTGTTTTATTCTTTCTTTCTTTCTTTTTTTTTCATTGTTTGTTCATTTGTTTTGTTTCTTAAATTCCACATACAAGTGTAGTCATATGGTATCTGTCTTTCTCTGTCTGACTTATTTCATTTAGGATTATACCCTTTAGTTTCATCCATGTGGTCACAAATGGCAAGATCTCATTCTTTTTTTATGTCCGAGTAGTATTCCATTATACATATGGAATATTTCTTCTTCTTCGTCCATTTGTCTATTGATGCACAGTTGGGCTTCTTCCATAGTTGAGCTATTGTAAATAATGCTTCAATAAATATAAGGATGCATATATCTTTTCAAATTAATGTTTTCATATTATTTTGGTAAATACCCAGCAGTGGGATTACTGGATCATATGGTATTTCTATTTTTAATTTTTTAAGGAACCTCCGAATTGTTTTCCACAGGTGTGTACTGTTGCATTCCCAGCAACAGAGGGTTCCTATTTGTTCACAACCTCAACAACACTTGTTATTTCTTGTGTTTTTGATTCTAGCCATTCTGAGAGGTATCAGGTGATTTCTCTTTGTGGTTTTAATTTGCATCTCCTGGTGATTAGTGATGTTGAGCATCTTTTCATGTGTCTGCTAGTTGTTAAATATAATGTTTTAAGACAAACATAATTAAATTACAAATACAATTAATTTTACTGTATTATTTAGCTGTTATTTTCATTACACCATCTTTTTGTCCTGTTTATAAAATTCCACCTACTAGATTCTTTTCTCTCTAACTTACTGGAAATAAAAAACAAACAAAAAAACAAAAACAAAAATTTTCAGCCATTTATTTTTCTACTGAAGGGTCAGTTCAGTTGATTGAAATCCTTTCTACTTAAGCCAAAATTACTAGATATATTTTGTTTCCTCAGTCCATCTTCTGGTTTGTGGGGGAAATAAAAAAGCCTGTGTGGGGATTATGAGACAGGATAAAAGGCAAAACAAGCATGTTCATCAAAGAATAAGTTTAAGAAGAATAAGAAAAAGGAGAAGAAGGTGGATAAGGAGGAAAATTTAGAGAATCAGAATGCTGTATGTAGGCCCGTTGCTACTGCACGAGCCTTAAATGTCTTTACACACTTAAGCTCTGCAACAATTATAACTGTTAGCAATATTGTTAACTCCATTTTATGCATGAGGAAGTGGAGGCATAGATCTTTCAGGTAAATTGCTCAAGATTTCACAGTTATGAAGTGGTCAAGCCTGAGTTCATACTCAGTTCATGAATTTGTGCTCTTAGCCTCTAAGTACACTTCCTCTACATGCAGAATCCACTCTATCTTTGCTGACATCTATATTTTTCCGCTAAAGAAGCACACAAAACACTTTCACCTGGTAAGTATAGTAAAAGAACAATTAAATGCTAGCTGTTATAACAGATAAATCTAAAGAAACCTAAAGAAACTAAAAACAACACTCACAGTAATATAACTTAGTAATTGTATTTATTGCTCAAGTTCCACTCCGATGAGGTGTTCCTGGTTGGGTGGTGCTTATCTGAGCAGTAATTCTTTTTTTTTTTTAAGATTTTATTTATTTATTTGACAGAGAGAGACACAGTGAGAGAGGGAACACAAGCAGGGGGAGCGGGAGAGGGAGAAGCAGGCTTCCCACTGAGCAGGGAGCCCCATGCGGGGCTTGATCCCAGGACCCTGGGATCATGACTTGAGCCGAAGGTAGACGCTCAATGACTGAGCCACCCAGGCGCCCCTATCTGAGCAGTAATTCTGATGACAAAGTTTCTTCCATTTTGTGACCAGGTCATTTTCCATGTCATAATGCCAAGTACTCAGAAACGGAAAAGAACGTGTAGACTCACATGTCTTCAATAGCCAGGCCTGAAAGTAGCACACATCATCACCCAAAGCTCATCACATGAGCACTCCTAATTTCAAAGGAAGGTGGAGAAATAAAGTAGCTGAGCGCCCCAGAAGGAAGAAGAGAATGTTTTATGGAATATTTAGTTTTCTCGACAACTGGGAATATTAATATCCTATGATTGTATTCTTTGCAAGTAGAGAATAATTTTTGAGTTTTAGCTTAATTGTTCAATTACCTATGTCTATCTGCCTGCCTACCTATCATTCTATTCTATATTCTACTATTATTTTAAAATTTATTATGTTATGTTAATCAGTATTGATTTATTTGGTTATAATTAAACCATTCTCTAATTCAAAAACTGACAGATGGGTCCAGTCTTGTTAATAGCAAGAAATTTGTTCTGACAAAATAGGATCAAATAATAGAAAGTATTATTCACAAATTTTTAGTTAATTTTGTGATCAAACTTTTAGTAGATATTATACAGAATTAATGCATTAATAAAAACTGTGGGGTATTGTCAATTTTGAAGTTTGTACAAAATTTAAGCAAGATTAAGTACTAAATTTAGTTTCTCAAACAAGGACCTTCTACATATTTTAAATATTCAAATTATCATCACTGCCATATTCTTTTCTGTAAATTTGAATCAATCATCCATATTCATATTGCTTCTCTCTTGTTTTTTTAATCCTCTGTAACAAATTACTCTCAAAGTTAGCAGTTTGAAGCAACATGCATTTCTTTTCTCACAGTTACTGTGGTTAGGATACTGGTAATCACTAAGTAGGTGACTCTGGTGCAAGATTTCCCATTAGACTGTAATCAAGAGGTCAGTCAGGGATAAAGTCATCTGAAGGCTCAACTGGGGAATGATCCACTTTCAGGTTCACCCACATGGCTGTTGGTAGGTCTTATATCCTCCCTGGCTTTTGCCTGAACACATCAGTTCCTTGCTGGGTGGATAGTCTCTTCCTCTCAGTGCAAGAGCTTCAAGAGAAAAATATAGATGTCAGCAAATAATTACTTCAAGAGTAAATAAGGGCATCCATGATGAAAGCTTCAACCTTTTTACAATCTGAACTGAGAATTGACATCCTGTCACTTGTGCTATATTCTAGTCATTAAAAGTGAGTCATGAGAACTGCCCACAGTAAGGGAAGATTTCAGAAGAGCATGAGTATCAGGAGGCAGAGATCACTTGGTACTATTTTAGAGACCTACCACACCTTTAAAACATTCATTAAATTACTTAATACAATAAACCATGCTTGCTAGAAGAAAATTAAGGAAAAAATATGCTATCTTAGAAATTAATCATAGTCTGAGATGCTTCCATTAGAATTCTTTGAGTTAATACCCTTTGCACAATTCTAAATTTAATATGTCCTTCCAGCATATACAATAGAATATTTTCTTTGAAATAAATTGCTCAAACTTTGTGATTTCCTGTGGCACCAATTTGCTTTTATTCCCATTGACATTTTGTAGCTTACTTTTTTCTCTTTTCTCCCCAGTGTTCCCCTTCATTATTTGAAAATCCCAAAGTGGCCTTGCTTTGATCTTTTTTTCTGGACTGAAAGTTCTCTTGTCTTCAGGATTTTTAAGCTAATGCATATTTTAATGTGCAAAAGATATTTTCAGGGACCTCATGGACCTCATGGAATATATGAACTTGATCATTGACCTTGTTGTTTAGGAGCATTTGTTTAAGTGGATAAAGTAATGAGTTGTAAAATAGAAATGATATCATGGTTCTTCGTGGCCATTCAGGAATGCCTGTTTTAAATATTCTTAAAAACCTCAAAATATATCATAAATGGTATAGAATCTTCTATGGACACTATATTATACTACTTGGAATGTTTCTTAGTTCTTTTTTCCTCAAAAGATAGACTATTTTTCTTTTGAAGTGAATTTAATGAGTTCATCATAACACTTCCATTTTTCTTATTTTAATAATAAACTGATTGTAATATTGCATACAGCCTATTTTAATACTACTATAAGGCAAATATATATCACATTTATTATATGGCACTTAAAGAGGAAACATCACTCTAATGCAGAATAATTTTAACTAAGATTAGGAGACATGAATCTTTCCTAAGGGGTCTTGCAATTCTTTATATTTGAAAGAAAATTGAGAGAAGAGTAAAATGAATACTAATGGTATATGTTTATAGTGATGTTAATTTATTCCATGGTTAAGAAAAATTGAATACCACATTGTAGCTGATTTATATAAAGTAATGGTGTTTAATATATTACATGATATTTGTGGCATAGATCAAAAATATTTTTGATTCATCTGTCTTTATAAATCCTGTGACATAGCTCACCATAGTAAAATGAGGTTTGTTTTTGTATCTATGAGAGAATAATTAACTCTTAGTGATAGAAGGGATTTTAAGCATCATATAATCTAATTAGTTGGGGGGCAGTCTGGTGATAGAAACCACACAATATTTAGAACAGGAAAAGTTCAAACAAAAAAAATAACTATAAAAAGGATTCAAGTAATAGAGGATTGGATAGTGAGAAACAGTGAGAACTGTAATGAGTTGAGGAATCACAGATATAAAGAATAGCCACTATCTGTAAGGCTGAAGCAGAGTGCCATACAAGAGAACTCATTGGAAAGACACCCAGTGGAATGCTATTTATGGGTGGTCCCTCAACTGCGGCATTCCATGAGAAGATGGTGGGTGTACCTGAGAAAACTGCAGGTACTAGGCTCTGGAGAAGCCCTTCAATTTAGGAGATAGGTGTTGGAGAAATCATACCCTACCAGAGCTCAGTAGCTAGTGAAGCTGTTCATTGCAGGAACAGACTTGGGAGGACCTCTGAGCTGCAGGAGTTCAGCACTGGGGAAATTGCATGGTATAGGAATCTGGTTGAGAACAGCATAATAGAACCTGGAAGTGAAAAGCTCTTTGCATCTCCAGTGTCCCTTCAACACCCCCTTCTGACAATATTTAGCATTGTACCAGCTGGCAAAGGAGCATTCTTTAAAGGAAACAGACCCACTTTTACAGAGAAAGCAATGAAGTATGGATTTGTAGTTGAGATGCGGCATGTTGATACCTGTGGAAGTCCATCCCTTTGGCTACTCAGCTTTTATATATAACCTTCTGCACACATTTGTTTGACAATTAATGTCTAACCAGGTGTTTATAGCCACTGAACAGGATATAGCTATCCTTATAAGTGAGAAAGTTATCACATTTACCCCCAAATTAAGAGAGGCATGGCCCAACAGTCATCCCCTGCTGAAAATATTAACTATTCCTTAAATTTCATACAGTGCCACTGAATACTTACCACCCTACTTCAAAATCTTTGGTTGTGGCATTAATTTTCACAACTCATTCAGGGATGTCATATTGCTTCTAGTTCATGTTCTTGCTAGGGAGTAAATGTTCCAGGGACTGTCACCTAGACTTTTCTAACACAATGAACCTCAATTAAAGTTCAGAGAGGCAATATGGGGATTCTGTAGTACCCAAGTATGTTTATTTCATTTACATATTCAGGAACTAGGGAAGTTACTATAGGGTGGATCTGTGGATTAATTGGTCTCACTGAGTCAGACTTGAGCTAAGACTACAGCTATCACTTGACTACCATATAATTCTACTTGAGCAACACTCAAATTTTGGGTCCCCAGGAATTAATATCTTTTAAAAACCAGTGTCTTGTAATCGTCAAGAAGTCAGGGCTTTTCTTTTTTCCCTGTGAATAGTTCCTCTGGTAAATGCCAATTGGCTAATTGGAGAAGGTTTAGAGAAACATTTGGGTATTATTTGCAGGAATGGTGCAGGATCCTTCTTCAAGAAATCCTATCTTCCTTTTTAATCTCTGTATTAATTTAGGTCTGGGAACTGGAGAGAGGCTGAGATTCTCCACTGTACGACATCAAGTCAGGGTATTTTTGACTATAAGACTAAAGTTCTTACTGTTATGTAGCTCCAGTGCTATTTTAGTGGTTTTTCCATCTATTACATTCCCATGGACATCATGATCAATTAACCACTCACTGCTAAGATCTCTGAGGGTCAAGGCATTCTGTTTACCACTACATCCCTGCTTTCCTTTATAGTTTATGTTTCTACCTCATCTTTGGCAAGTTAAATTCTGCTACCTGCCCTCTGCTCTTCTAGAATCTCATCATTCACATTAAATTAGAGAACTTATCTGAATACTGGAATCCTCTACAACTATATCTTGCCTAAAAAGAAAACTATCTCAGAGTTTTTTAAGGTTACAAGTTTTCTCCTCATTAATGAATTTCTCAATGCCTTATTGGATGGCATGTCTTTGGGATTATTTTGTGGAATGTATCTCAGAGATAGGTATGCATGTCATATATGACAAATCCTACCTTTGCATTCTCTCCTCCACATCATGCCAGGAAAGATCTGGCTCCTTGATCTCATTAAATATAGGCTAGCTTTGTCCCCAAGTTTTAGTTAATCAATAAAGAAAGTAGTTAGAGCTACCTCCAGATGAATGAGCCAGCATTTTAGGTCCAGAGTCTCCATTACGTACATTCATATTAATAAATTCAGCCTGATCTAACACTCTTAGACTCTTTCCTCATATATGTTATCTAATATTTTATTAAATTTTTTGATAATTATTTTGATGTATAACCTCTTTTGGGGGGTCAGTTTGTTTACTTGTCTCCTGGAGCATAACTAGGGGTTATGGGTAGAGTGACCACAAGGAGTAGTTATACGGAATCATGAGGAGAATTATTCTCTTTGAAGGCATCTACCTCAGTTGAATGTAAGAAAGTTGTTATTTGTTTTGTTTTTTTAAATTAATTTATTTTTTATTATGTTATGTTAAACACCATACATTATATCATTAGTTTTTGATGTAGTGTTCCATGATTCATTGTTTGTGTATAACACGCAGTGCTCCATGCAGTATGTGCCCTCTTTAATACCCATCACCAGGCTGACCCATCCCCCCACCCCCCTCCCCTCTAGAACCCTCAGTTTGTTTTGCAGAGTACATTGTCTCTCATGGTTCGTCTCCCCCCCTCCGATTTACCCCCTTTCATTCTTCCCCTCTTGCTATCTTCTTCTTTTTTTTTCTTAACATATGTTGCATTATTTGTTTCAGAGGTACAGGTCTGTGATTCAACAGTCTTGCACAATTCACAGCGCTCACCATGGCACATACCCTCCCCAATGTCTATCACCTAGCCACCCCACCCCTCCCACCCCACCCCCACTCCAGCTCATTCTTATCACTTCTATTCAACATAATACTGGATGTCCTAGGCAGAGTAATTAGGCAAGGAAAAGAAATGAAAGACATCCAAATTTGAAAGGAAGAAGTAAAATTTTTCCTGTTTGCAAATGGCATGATCTTATATATCAAAAATCCTAAAGATTCCCTTAAAAAACTGTTATAAGTATTCAATGATTTCAATAAATTGCAGGTTACAAATCAATATACAAAACTCAGTTGTATAGAACAAATATTGTTTAAATGTCCATACTACCCAAAGCAATCTATAGACCTAATACAATTCCTATAAAAATAGCAACATCATCTTTCACAGAACTAGAACAAACAATCCTAAAATTCAGGTGGAACCACAAAATATCTGGAATAGCCAAAGCAATCTTAAAAAAGAAAACTGGAAGTATTACAATTCCAGATTTCAAGTTATATTACAAAGCAGTAGTAATTAAACCATTATGGTACCGGCATATATAGAATAGAGCAGAAAACCCAGAAATAAACCCACAATTATATGGTGAATTAATCTTTGACAAAGGAGGCAAGAATATTTAATGGGTAAAAGACAGTCCCAGCAAATGGTGCTGGGAAAACTGGACAACCACATGCAAAAGAATGAAGTTGAACCACTTTCTTTTACCATACACAAAAGTAACCCCAAAATGGATCTAAATGTGAGACCTAAAACCATAAAAATCCTTGAAGAGAGCACAGGCAGTAATTTCTCTGACATCAGCATTGCAATATTTTTCTAGATATGTTTCCTGAGGTAAGGGAAATAAAATAAAAAATAAACTATTGGGACTGCAACAGAATAAAAAGTTTCTGTAAAGCAAATAAAACAACCAGAAAAACTAAAAAGCAACCTACTGAATGTGAGAAGATATTTTCAAATGACATGTCTGAGAAAGGGTGAGTATCTAAAATATATAAGGAACTGATAAAGCTCAACACTCAGAAAACAAATAGTCCAGTTAAAAGATGGGCAGAAAATATGAACAGGCATTTCTCCAGAGAGGACATACAGATGGCCAACAGATACATGAAAAAACACTCAACATCATTCTTCATCAAGGAAATACATATCAAAATTACAATGAGATATCACCTCACACCTGTCAGAATGGCTAAAATCAACAACACAAGAAACAACAAGTGTTGGTGAGGATGTGGAGAAAAAGGAACCCTCTTGTACTATTGGGGGGTTGCAAACTGCTGTAGCCACTGTAGAAACAGTATGGAGATTCCTCAAAAAATTAAAACTAGAATTACCCTATGATCCACTTACTGCACTACTGGGTATTTACCCAAAAATACACACACACAAAAAACTAATTCAAAGGAATATATGTACCCCTATGTTTATTGCAGCATTATTTACAATAGTTAAACTATGGAAGCAGCCCAAGTTTCCATTGGTTGATGAATGGATAAGGAAGATGTGGTGTCTATATACAATGGAATATTATTCAGCTATAAAAAAAGAATGAAATCTTGCCATTTGCAGCAACATGGATAAGCCAGAGAGCATAATACTAGGCAAAATACATCAGTCAGAGAAAGACAAATACCATATAATTTCATTCATGTGGAATTTAAGAAACAAAACAAATGAGCAAAAGAAAAAAGAGAGAGAGAGAAACCAAGAAATGAACTTAACCATAGAGAACAAACTGATGATTACTAGAGGCGATGGGTGAAATAGGGGATGGGGATTACAGAGTACACTATCATGATGAAAAAATGAATAAATAAAATGATAAAAAATGAACAATCCCCCCATCTCAGTTAATAACAATGAACTACCTGAAAAGGAAATTAGGAAAACAATCCTATTTACAATGGCTCTAAAAAGAAAAAAATACTTAGTAATACACTTTACTAAGAATTTACTAAGAAGGTGAATGGCTTTTGAAGTGAAAACTACAAAACATTGATTAAAGAAATTAAAGATGTAAGCATATAGAAAGACATCCAAGTTCATGGGCTGGAGAACTTAATATTGTTAAAATGTTTATACTACACAAAGCAGTCTACAGATTCAATGCAATCCTTATCAACATTTAAATGGCATTTTTTTACAGTTATTAAAAACAACCTTAAATTCAAACGGAGCCACAAAATTCTATGAATTGCCAAATCAATCTTTGGAAAGAGTAAGTTGGAAGCATCACATGTCCTGATTTTACAGAGCTCCAGTAATCAAAACGTTATGGTATGGCCATGAAGACAGACCAATAGACTAATAGAATAGAATTCAGAGCCCAGAAGTAAATACACGCATATGTTATGTGATAGTTAATTTTGTGTGTCAACTTGAGTGGGCTAAAAGATGCCCACATAGCTGGTAAGACATTATTTTTGGGTGTGTCTGTTTCTGGAAGATATAGCATTTGTTTCAGTAACCTTAGTAAAGAGACCCACTCTCATTAATGTGGATTAGCATCATGCAGTCATTTTCAGGGCCCAAAAGAACAAAAGGTAAAGGGAGAGCAAAATCTCTCTTTTCTTAAGCTGGAACATCCATCTTTTCCTTCCCTTGCACATCAGACCTTCTCATTCTTGGGCCCTTGGACTTGGACTGAATTATACCCCCAGCTTTCCTGGTTCTCCAGTTTACATATGTCAGATCATGGGACTTCTCAACCCCATAACCAGGTGATCCAATTCCAGTAATAAATCTTCCTATAAATATATAGGAAGTACGACGAATATGCATTGGCAAAAGGATAATCTATTCAATATATGGTGTTGGGAAAACTGCATATTCAATGCAAAAGAATAAAGTGGACCCTTATTTTACACCATACTCAGAAACAAACCCCAAATGAGTTAAAGACTAAAACATAAGACCTGAAATAATAAAACTCCTAGAAGAAAACACAGGGGAAAGCTATATGACATTGGTTTTGGTAAAATTTCATGAATGACAAAAAAAGCACCAGCAATGAAAGCAAATACAGACAAATGGAATGCCACCACACTAAAAGCCTCTGCATGGCAAAGACAACAGACTGAAAAGAGAAACTACAGAATGGGAGAACATATTTGCAATTGTATATATGATAATGAGTTAATCTCTAAAATATGTGAGGAGGTCTTATGGTATTTTGGTTGAGCAGATGTTTTTAATTATAATGAAATACAACTTATCTTTTTTTTTCTTTTGTTGTTAGTGCTGTTGGTGTCCTAAGAAAATTTTATATATTACAAGGTCAAAACCATATTATCTTTTATTCATTTACAGATGGTTTGTTGCTTTAGCTTTAACTTTTAAATTTATGATCTGCCCACATTAATTTAATTTTTATTTTATTTTATTTTTTTATTATTATGTATGTTAATCACCATACATTACATCATTAGTTTTTGATGTAGTGTTCCATGATTCATTGTTTGTGTATAACACCCAGTGCTCCATGCAGAATGTGCCCTCTTTAATACCCATCACCAGGCGAACCCATCCCCCCAACTCCCTCCCCTCTAGAGGCCAGGTGAGCACATTAATTTTACATATTATATGTGGTAGGGAACAAAGTTTATTTCGTTTTTCCTAATGGGTGTTGTTCCATCATTATCTGTTGAAATGATTTTCCTTATGCATTGAATTGCTTTAGCACCCATTTCAAAAAATCAATTAAATATCATGTGAAGGACTATTTCTGTATTCTGTTCATTCACTTATTTGCTCACTCATTCATTCATTCATCTTGATTAGAACACTATACCCTATAGATTATTGCATTATCTGTCTTACCTCATTTTTAATATTTACTGACTTTACATAGTAAAATTATGGCACAATGTGTTCATTACTTATTGTATTAACAAAACTGTTAGTAAAAAAAACTGTTAGTTGCACTCAAATTTTTAAAAAAGTTAATTTTTAATTGAAAGATGTTTGACATATAACATATAAACTTAAAGTGCAAAACATGTTGATTTGATACACTTGTATATTGGAATATGATTGCCATTGTAGTGATAGTTAGCACCTCTATCAAGTCATATAATGATGACTTCTTTTTTGTGGTGGGAATAATTAAGATCAACTTGCAAAATCATATTAAAAAAAGGTAGTGCTAACACAGATTTCTGGCTTGGTTCATAATTTAAAAAAAAAATAGCTTTGGCATTTTTCCACTTAAGATGGTGCTTATTTTTCCTTTTTGGTAAATATTTTGTTTGTTACCATTGAGAGCTTATTTTATAGCTCTCTCAAAGCTGTCTTCCCACCCCTAACTCCATCTCCCAATATAGAGGTTAAAATAATTAGCGATTCATTCTTCCTAGGCTCCTTTGCACCTATGGGTGGCTTTGTGTGAATATCCTTAGGGTTTTAGTCAATATTTTTCAAACTCAAGGTCATAAGTATAATAAGAAATCAAATTTAATGGGTAGCAACCAAAATTTTTTAAAAGCAAAAAATAAAAAGGAAATATCAACATGTAGTATATGTAATGTGTATAACTCTGATTTTTGAAACATTGCTACAGTTTATATGTACACATATATCCATATGTGTACATTAATACATCAGGTTTCATGAAAAATATTTCTTTGCATGGTTTAGGTTCAAAAATTGTGATGTCACTTGTTTAAATCATAGTTATTTGAATTTGTGTCATCTGTAGCTAAATGTATCTGAACTGGTTCCAAAATTGATACATGGCAACAGTGTGCTTTAGATTTGGAAGTAGTTGTGTACAGGTGGTTAGGTGCCCATTAATCTATTCCAGCTGGGAAGTCTGTGGCCCTTGATATGAAGTGGAGAAATATTTTATCAAACTCTTTTTTATAGTATCTTGGGATGCATAGACAGATGGTATACTCAAACCAGGTAATTGAGGAGCACTTTATGAATGGACCAATTAATAAAGACGTTAAAGAAAACTAACAATAAAATGTAAAGCATCCCAAGGATAGCAGTAACAAGGAGGCATTACCAATGCCACACCTGAAGAAGTAAGGGGGAAGAGGGAGACTCTGGGAGCAGAAGAAGGCTGTAGAAGAAGGCTGTTCTGCAGTAGTTGTGTCTGCTGGTAGAGAAGGACTACCCTAACCTGAATCTATTTCTGGTGTCTTTATTTGGTTGGGTCTAAAATGAAACTAGAGATAAAGGAGCTTAAGTTTTATATCCATAAAGATTAGCCTCTGCCTCAAGGCAGAAAACATTAGTAGAAATGAAGAGGATCTCTCTAAACTGATCCAAAGTTCAATAAATAAAAAAATATGCAAAAATTATAAATTTATGTGTACCTATTATCAGCCTCAAAAATATTGAAAGAATTCATAGAACTGCAGGGGGAAAGTGGACAAATGCACCATTTAAATGGGAGATTTTTAATATTACTCTCTTGGTAATTGATAAATTAAGCAGAAAAAAATCACTAAGTATACAAAAGATTTGAATAATGCAATCAACTAATTTGATCTAATGAATAAGTGTACATTACACTCTACAACAGAAGAATACACTTTAAGCTTGAAAGAACATTTATGAAAATTGACCAAATACGGGGTTTGAAGAAAACCTCATCATATTTCAAAGCTTTGTTAGGCAGAAAACAATTCTCTTGGTACACAATAAATTAAATTAGTGATCAGTTATTAAAAAAAAAAAAGAAGAAGATAATTAGAGGATCAAAGTTCCCCGGGAGAGGGGAGAGAACACAATATTAAGTCAGGCTATGTGTAAAATTCCTTAAGAAAGTAACATTGAGGAAATACTTGAATATAATGAAGAAGATATCAAGTAGCTATCTTGTAGAATTCTATTCTAGGCAGATAGAAAAGCTGCAGCAATGGCCTTATATATGACTTTTGTAATTTAAACATGGAGGCCAGTCTGGAATGGAATGAACAAGAAGTATTTGGAAAGTGAACAGGAGGTCTCTATCATTAATAAGGGTCTTCCAGCCATTTTTAAAGACTTTGGCTTTTACTTTATGGAGTAAAAATGGAGAGTCATTGCAAGATTTGCAAGTAACAAAATTTTACTTATGCTTTGATAGGATCACTCCCTTCTGGCTCTTTCACCATAAGGAGACCACAGGAGGGGAAAAAAAAGTATCATTTGGATGGTTTATTAGGAAGTTATTGCATAATCCTGATAAGTAATCTTGTAGCACAGACAAGATGGTCACTTGGAAATAATGAAAAATGGTTGTGTCTGGGTTATATATTTGAAGGAGAGTCAACGTGATTACTTATGGTATGAGAAAAAGGCTGACTCAAAGATTGTTGACTTGAGAAAATAGATATGAAGAGTTGTTATCAATGAAGACATTAAATTCTGCAATTAGAGTTAGTCACGTGGGGAGGGTCAAGAGTTTGGTTTTGGATATATTTTGTTTGGAATGAATATTGTATATCCAAGTTGAGATATTGAATAATCAGTTGACAGTGTAAGTCAACCTGAAGTTAGGGAAAGAAGCCTGTGCTAGGTATGTAAATTGGCATATGGACAGCAAAAAAAAAAAAAAAAAAAAAAAAAAAATGGTATTTAAACTTCTTGGACTGGATAACATCACCAAAGGGATAATTATTAACTGAGGAGATAACATATATTATAGTCCAATATAATGAGAAGCAACCAGTAAAGAAAAATGAGGATAAAGAAAACTGAAGGAAAGTGAGTTAAGAAGGAGAGACTAATCAATTATGTGTATTAAATGATAATAATTGGTTGAATACTATAAGCACCAAGAGTTGATGTTATATTCAACTAATTGGCAATCTTAAAGAACACAGTTTCACTAGGAAACCTCCTGCGAAAGCTTAGATTAAAATGGTTTTAGGTGAGAATGAGAGAAAGTGAATTAGACAAACTACAGACAAATTTTTCAGGAGTCCAGGGAAGAAAAGAATGGATCAGTAGTTGGAAGAGGAACAGGGTCAGGATGATATGCATGGGTAGTAATAAGTAGAACATGAAAAATTCATGATGTAGAAGTTATGTATTCATTCTCTGGATCTTGGGCAGCTTAGAGGAAAATGAAGAAGAGAACAAAATAAAAAATATTCACTTGAAGAAAGGGATTACTCAAGAAATACACCCATGAGGTAGATGGAAAGTCCATGGGCATCCATGGTAAAGGATATACCTTACCCATTCTCTTAACAACTGTTTTTTTTTTCATCTTCATCATCTTTTTTGAAACTTTAGTGTTATATTCCTGTTCTCAATATCACATTTGAGTCATTATTAGTTGAACCTTCCCAGGCTTCTACTGTGGGAGAGTAACTGGTCAACGCTGAAATAGGCACAATTAACTCTTTCCAGGTTTTTCCGCTCCTATTCTTGTGATCTTTATTAATTATTTGGTCATCATTGAAAAACTGTTGCTTTTAAAACATTGAATTAAGAAAATTACATTATTTGAATTTTTCCTGAAAATTAAATAAAATATGCATTAGTCAATCTCTGGATTGTGGAACACTATGTTTGTCTTCATATGCTGCCTTATCAAAAGTTTTGTGACTTGTGTTTTGGAGTATGCCTATAGCTGAGATGTTCACCTATTCTCCGTTTCCCCTTCATTCCTTTGGTAATACAGTATCTGAACATTAGTTGGTCCCAAACTCCCTTGCATAATCACTTCATTTCCCTTTAGAGAAAGGTGTCACGTGCCCTGAAAATTCTGGCTAATAGGATGTGAGCAGAATGATCTATCCTGTTCCTACATTGCATTCTTTAAGTTAAGGGTTATATTCAATACTTCCTTTTTTTCTTTTTATGCATTTGTTGAAGTGCAGACACTATCCGCAGACCCAGGGCAGAAATCTTGGTCTATAAATTGCAAGCTCAAGATAGTTTGGCAGTACAATTAGATAGAAGAATCTGTCTACCCAGACTTCTTTAGGTAAAGGAGACATTAATTGTTTACCTTATTAAATTCACTAGTATTTTGAACCTCTCAGTTATGCTGCTGAACTGACAACCTAAATAATGTGCTCTTTTAGCCTCTACTTTATAATAATACTCAAAGATTGCAAGGAATATTGACGCTAAATAGAATTGGGATGTTGTCTAAGTCAGAAATTAAATACTTCTGAGTAAACTATGACATTTTCCAAACCAGAAATTCTGTATTTTCTATTTATCAGCAGAGTTTGTATGTTTTATAAATAATCATTTGGATCTGGTAGTGAGTTAAAATAATGTTGGGTATTCATAGATTGCTGATTTACTGTATTCTGAATTAGGTGATTGGAGTCTGTGTATGGTTAAATATGCAATAATTTCTTAGCTGTTTCAGATGAGTAATCCTGGAACTGGCTCAACATTCCAATCATTGCCTATGTATACTTGTCTACCAGGATGATAAAGCACTAATAGATTCTTATTACTATCCAGGGGCAAAATGTGTTTCTCTTCAGCATTTCTCTGACTATCCTAACATTTTACAATGAATGCCCAAGGCAAAATGAAAGAGTTGGAATATAACAGAGATGAGGCAAAAAGTAAATGATGAGGTGGGGTGCAAAGATAGATATTTTTTAGATAAAAATTATTCAATATAACTCTTTTCTTCTGGGTTATTAGAGTTTTCAAATTACTATTTTATAGAATCATAGGTGTTAAAGCTAAAAGGCATGTTGAATAATAATCTATTGCAAACCCCATCTCTCAAGCAGGTGAGGCATTAATATCCTTGGTCCGCACACTGGTTTATAACATTTCCCAAGATTACAAAGTAGAAAAGTCAGCATTAGATCTAGATTTCTAGACTCCCGATGTATGAATGCTTATAACTTCTTGATGAAGTAATGATGTAAAGTTAGACTTTGTGATTCATTTATTTTTATTCATTTTTTAACTCAATTCATTACTTTTAAGCATTTAAGGGTATAGATTGGGTAACAGATAATAGCCAGGGAATGATGATATTATGTGGCCAGTATAACAGTGGAGTAAGCAAAGTGTTAAGGAACGCTTGATAGCAGCTAGTTCAATTTTAGAAGGTAATCAGTTTTTTTGAGCATCTAATAATCTTTAGTCATTAATTTGATTTTTTATAAGCTAATATTTAGATGACAAAAACATAAATGCATCTTTGAAAAATGATTTTAGTCATAACAAAAGATTGAAACCACAGGAATTCAATGAATACCTAGTGGGGATTCAAACAGTAACAGTCAACAACTATTGGTTCAGTTTTTTTAAAAGACTCTAACAGCAGTGAGAATGTAGTAATTCAACATATTGGGGTGCCTCGGGTGAAGTCCCAGTTTGATCTAATTCTAAGAACACTTTGGAAATTGATGACCATGTGATTTTTACCTAGAGTTAAATATTTATGGTTTGTATAAATATTTTATAGTTATTATAAATATTTACATTATCAATTATTAGTTTTCTGTAAAGTTTTAATTTTGTGAATACTCAAAGAAGCATTTAATATAACCAGGCTTTCCTTTACTTTCTTAAGTAAAATTGGTAATCAGTTAAGTTTTTACATGAAGGGATAGTTCTGAGTTTATTATTAAGAATAGTTGATGTTTTAGATGGGAGAAAAGAATAAAGAAGGTCATTCCAGCTAGAAGAAGTATCTTGTGCAGAGGAAGGGAACCATGAAAGGCCAGAGTGTGATTAAAAATATGAGCAGACTAATGCAGCTCGGATATTGAATGAATTGGTGGAGATGTTCAATGTGTCAGCAGGGATAGTGTGTAGCCTATTTGGGAGTTGCTTTGTAATACAGCTAAGAAATCTGGATTTGTATCCTGTAGGAAATAAAGAAGCAAGAAAGATTTTAAATATGAAAAAACATGATTAGTCTTTTTTTTTTTTTTTTAAGATGACCCCTGTTATCTTCAGAGCTGAAGGTTAATTGAAGTGGAGAAATACTTGGGGTATAAATAACATAACAGTTTTAGACATAATACAAAATTTTCCTGAGGTGGGGCAGTGCTGATGGAAGGAAAAGGGCAGCCTTGATAGGAATTTCTAAATTAGAATTTACAATTAAGGGCGCCTGGGTGGCTCAGTTGGTTAAGCGACTGCCTTCGGCTCAGGTCATGATCCTGGAGTCCCGGGATCGAGTCCCGCATCGGGCTCCCTGCTCACCAGGGAGTCTGCTTCTCCCTCTGACCCTCCCCCCATCTCATGTGCTTTCTCTCTCATTCTCTCTGTCTCTCAAATAAATAAATAAAATTAAAAAAAAAAAAGAATTTACAATTAAATATGGGGGCTAGAAATTGGGGCAACAGTGACATTAATAGAGATTAAGGGTATGAGATGTGATTGAGATTGATTGGGAAGTGATGAGAACACATTTGTCTCTGCTAAATATAGATTTCCTAAATTACTTAATCTTTCTGAACCTCAGTGTTTTTTTTAAAGTAAACTGGCAATAAATATCTATCTCAAAGTATTATTAAACTAGATACTACACACTAAGTAACCATGAGTGCCCTCTCAGTTGTAGGTATTGAATGAAAAGTAGTTGTCATTATTATTATTGTTTTGTTGTTATTATTGTTATTTTACCATTGTTATTACTACAGTGAATTTAGAAAAAAAGCATATTACTGGAAAATGGAAATAAAACTCTGAATCTTGGAAGAGAGGTCAGGGATGTAGATGTCTATTTGGCAGTCATTACTGTAAAGGTGTGTTAAAAACACAAGATTAGACATAATTCTAATAGACTTTTGTTCTTTAGTTGTTTTCTTGAAAAAGAAATTGAGTTTTATGAACTTTGAACATCCTAAGTTAAAATGAATAAGCACAAGAGCCTGTCAGCTATTAGCACCAAGTCTACAGAAACAATGGAACTTCTGCCTTTGTGCCTATGCCTGAATAAATAAATTTCAGCCTTCAAAGCATTCTCTGAGTAATAAAGTAGGCTGGCTTTAGGCCAAAATTCAAAATATGCAAAGTTTGTCTTCAGACGCTGACTTTTCAAATCCATCGCAGGGAGAGGAGGGGGCGGGTTTATAGAATAAGACTTGAAAAATCCCAAAGGGTTTTTAAGTTTTTAGGCTTATCATAGCATATTCTATTCTTTCCATCCTATATTTTCATCAAAGTAAAAACAAGTTAAATGAATATTTGAAACTGACTTGAATGAAAAAGGAAATCTCAGAAGGGAAACAGTATTAGGTAAGCACAGGGAATTGTATAGGAGACTTTACTTTTATAGAATGGAGCGTACTGATTCTTGGTATATAAAACTCAAGCCATTTGTAGCAGCTAATTCACAGAATCATATCCTTAGCTGACAACAGGCTTAAGTTACTGCTTAAACTTGAGATTCTGGTGAACTCCAGATATGATCTCCAAAGACAACATTTCCAGCACATCTGAGATACATATTTGCTTTCCATGACTGGACACTACAGACAAATGAATCTCACCTTTCATTCTTAAAAGGGAAAATCACCGCCGTCATCACACTATCAACATAATCATAGTCACAGACACTTAAAAGACACTTCAGTTGAGCCAGATCCTCTTTTAGTTACTGTTCAATTCTTAACTTACTTGATTCAACAACAACCTTATGGGGTAGGCCTTATTGATAGTTCTGTTTTAGAGAAGGAACACAAGCTATAGAGAGTTCACAGAACATTCCCAAGGTCACACAGGAAAATCCCTTCATTTTAGTTGGCTATCATTTCCATGGACCAAAAGTATCTTATGGCCATTCTGATTATCCAAGGCAAGTAATCTTTTTATCTGTTGGGAGAGGCAGTGCTACCGAATGGTCAAAGAAGGTTGCTGAAGCCCTCACTAACATGCAGGCGAAAATGCATCATGTTCTGACTAACTCTATGGCCTTGGAAAATATATGGAAACATTTTGAACCCGAATTTCTTCATCTGTGAAATAAAGACAAGGGTAAAGGTGAAAATGGAAATTGTGTTGTCATTGTTTTGTAGATGACTGTAGAAGTTCTTTCTGAGAGATAATATGGATGGCATGTAATGGCAGTGAGCCCATAGTTCCATGATTCTCTAAAATCATTAACGTCTCAGTCTGTAAAAGCTGCCAAGACCACCAAACTTCAGGGGCATTTCTTTGAGATGTGAGACAGACAATGGGGAGACTTGTTCATTCACTAGCGTTGTTATCTGGTTTATGTATCTTACCTTGTTTATTGGATGACTTCCAAGAATACAAAGTTAAAATAACGAACAAAGTCGCCAAGTAATGTTTTCACTCACACTTGGATTTGAAAAAGCCCATGTATTCTAACCTAGCTCAGTATATCAAGCACTTAGACAGGACTCTACTTAATAGTACATATCAATAATGGCTGTGATATTTCAGGAGAGAAGCGGGGCTTTAGAAGACTTTTCAAATTATATCATCTCTGCACCTGCTTAATGTAATTAGGATGCCCCTATACTTAGTAGGTGGGTTCTAGAAATAGTAAGCAACACTGTATTTGTTTTTACAGATTAGGCTTAAAATGTTCTTGGTTTGAAACTTCACTCTGAAATTAAGGATCTGTAACACTTTCAACACTCTCCAGTAATCTAATGGACTACTATAAATATCTACTGTACGACCATCAAATCAGGTTGAGTCCAGTTGAGCATATCTGTTTCTCTCCTACAAAATATGTTTTTATTCAGTTGCTTATTTTTCTTGTATTTGTCTGCTGGACTTGTGATGATTGAGACAGTATTATGATTTTTTTTTCATTCTATCTACAAAATGAGACTTGCGATTGACTATGGATTTGAAAACTTTTAAATATTTACCTCATAATTTTGTATTTTTCTCCATAAGCTCTCTGCAATTAGTAAGCATTTTGAGTTGGAGGAATTAGAAACAGGGTTAAATTATTTGCAAAAACTAAAGAGTAAATTAGAGAAACAATTCACAAAGTGAGGTAAACCAAATCAATCCTAAATGAATTTAAATTCATTTTTACAATTATTATTAGATTGTGATTCTAAAAATTAACTGATATTCCATTAATGGAATCATTGTCAGTATTTACACTAAATATTTCGGCAGATTTAAATCTACTCATTGGACTACTTTAATCCTAACTGCAAACCTGCCTGTATATGAATTCAGATTGTGAGCCTCAATCTAATCAAAACTGCAAGGTGGGTTAAAGCCTGATATTATTTTGTTTCTTTGTTTATTTTAATAAAAACTAACACTGTTTCTGGACCATGTTAGCCTATTATTCTTTCTATCTGCTCTAGTATCTGCATATATCTTCTGTATATTAACAGAGATATGGAAACAAAGAGCCTGAGTTTTTCCTTGAAAGAATGACTCACTGTAGGGGGAAGGAGGGTCTCATAATGACTTACCTAGTAGCTCTTTAAACGGTCATTTACAAATATCTGACATCTAAAGCCATAAGATAATTAGTTTTCTTAATAATTTTTTATTGAAGCATATTTATATGCTTCAGATACTCTATTAGACATTGCCTTCAAGGAGATTAATATCAGACTGTTTGATGATGATGGTTTAGCTTCTTTAACTTAGTTTAATGCTTTGGAGATGTATTCATATTGTTGAATCTATCTGTTCTTTTTTATTTCTGAACATTATTTGCTTGTTTGAATATTACACATTTTTTTATTCATTCATTAGTTGCAGGATATTGGGTTGCTTTTAGTTTTTCTGATTATGAATAAAATGGCTGTAAACATAAAAATAAAAAAAATTTAAAAAATTAGAAAAAAAAAGGCTATAAACATTTGCACCCATGTCTTTGGGCAGATGTGTGCTTTCCCCCTTTGGGATAAATTTCTAGGAATAAACTAGCTGTGGTAACATGTGTGACAGCATATGGTTGAAGATATCTAAATATACAAGAAACTGCTAAGTTTGTTTCTAAACTTACTGTACCATTTTGCATTTCTATCAGCAGTGTATGAAAGTTTCAGTTTTTCCACGTGCTTGTCAGCACATGTTACTGATAGTCTTTTTAATGCTAGCTAATCTAGTCTGTGTAAGGTAGCCTCTTACTGTCATTTCAATTAGCATTGCTGTAGTCGTTAATAATGTTAAGCATTTTTTATGTATTTATTTGTTATCTCTATAACTTCTTTAGATGAAATTATGTTTATTTTATTCTATTCTGCTCATTGTTTAAACTGGGCTGCTTGTCTTTGTTTTATTACATTAAAGGTATTCTGTATTCTGGTTATAACTTTTTCATAAGGAATGTCATTTGCAAATATTTTCTCCCAGTCTGACTCTTATCTTATTAACCTGAATGTCTGTCAAGGAACAGCCCTTTAACATGATGATATAGTTGAATTTATCATAGTTTTCTATTACGTTTCATGCTTTTATTTGTATGATATGATATGAAGGTAATAAATATTTGTCCTACTTTTTCTTCTAAAAAGCTTTATTGTTTGAGCATTTCATTTTACTCTATGATCACTTTAAAATTAATTTTTGTATATGGTGCAAGGTAAGGTATTTTCTTGTGTATGGGTCTACCTATGTTTTTGTTGTACTTTTCCTTTATGGGATATCCAGGTTTTTGCATCTGTGGCTTCTTGTCCATCATTAATTTTGGAAAATTTTTGTCCATAGGTCTTCAAATATATCTTCTGTTGCCCCTCTTTACTTCTGGGGCTCCAAATACATAGATATTGGATTCCTTCATATTGTCCCACAGTTCTTTTTTGTTCTATTTTGCTTTTGTTTTGCTTGTTTGATTTGCTTTTATTTTTTCTCTTTGTTTCAGTTTGTATAATATCTAGTTTTCATTGTTCAGGTTCATCAGTTCTTTACCTAGTGGTTTTCATTCTGCTGAAAAACCCATCGAAGGAATTCTTCATCTACGATATTATGTTTTATTATTATTATCATTGGTAGCATACCTAGCTTACTTTAAAAAAAAATAGTTTCAATCACTGCTCTAAAATTCCTTATCTGCTTATGGACATTGTCCATTTTTCACACTATGTCCTTTAAATATGAATCATAATTATTTACAATCCCAGTTTAATTATTCCATCATTAGGACCATTTCTGACTCTAGTTCTGTGAATTCCTTTATCTCTTGGTAGTAGTCAGCAGAACCACATCCAAGGGTTTGTTGCTCTTTTTTTCTCTTTCTTGTGTCCTGTAATTTTTATTTTATGCTGAACATCATGGGCAGAAGAACAATAGAACCTGAGGTATAATATTTTTGCTTGGCAATGGATACTCCTCTTCTTCCCTCAGGTGGTTAATATGATGGATTGAGCCAATGTAGACATTGGTTTGTCTGGTTTGGAGTTTTTTGTTATTGTTGTTGCTGTGGCTATCTTCAGTGCTCCAAAATGTTTAAATTCTTCCAACACTGGGCAGCAGCTCTTGTGTGCTTAGTATGAGGCCTGGAGAAACATACTTTTTTTTTCAGTGTCTCTGCACCTTCCTTAGTGTGTGGCAGGCATTGCCTTCTCAAACCTGCTTTTCTCTTTTCTGATAAATAAGCTCTGCCATGTATTGCTGGTAGTATTGTTTTATTTTGAAATATATCTTCTGTTTCATATTTTATTAGTTCTATTAATTTTTCAGTAATATATTTAAAATACTTCCTATTTTTCTATGTTTTGCTTTTGAAACTTATATGATACTTTAATAATCTCACCATCTACATATTTGAAAACTACAATGCACAAACATAAAAGCAATACACTGTGCTCTTTAGAAGCCATGAGGCAGATGCACGTATATTCGTTACTGCGAAGTGAAAACAGCAAGTTGCAGATCAGTGTACATATTTTACTCTATTTGGTGAACAAAATTGATTTTTGTGTTTACTTATGCATAGACCATCTCTGAAAGATTGCAGAGGAAACAGGAACAGCAACTCTTGGAAAGGTAATCTGATAGGTACAGAAGTTAGAAGACTTACTTTTCACATCACATGTTTTGATAGTTTAAATATTTTATCATTTTTAAATATTACCTAGTCAAAATTAAAGACAATATGTAAGCAGAACAATTTTATGTTTGAATCCTAATGTATTCATGTGTCATTTATGTAAATAAATACTTCAACTAAGTCTATAGAAAGTGTGTCTTAAATCATTCCCAAAATATCTCTAAGGTCCAGAGGTCTTATGTAATAGTCAGGAAATTCTGACCAGATATGTGGTTCACAACTCTGGATACACATTAGCATAACCCAGATACCTTTTCTAAAAATGCCCAGGCTCTGTATCAGAATCTTGATTAAATTAGTATTGTACATGCACCAAGCATTAATCTCTTTTATTCAACATTCTTTTTTACTTCTTTTGGTATAAATGGAAAACATTTCAAAAGAATATATATAAAGAGTTTAATAATATAAAGAGTTATTTTAATATTTAAAAATATAAAGAGTTTAATAAATAATGATAAGGAAGCATATGTGTGTGTGGCCCAAGTCAAGAAATAGAACATTGTATTAAAGAGGGCATGTTCTGAATGGAGCACTGGGTGTTATACGCAAACAATGAATCATGGAACACTACATCAAAAACTAATGATGTGATGTATGGTGATTACCATAACATAATAAAATTTAAAAAATTAAAAAAAGAAAGAAATAGAACATCGGTGGCCTTTCCAAACAAAATCCTCCCTCTCTCCCTTTTCCCTCCAGCCACCACCTCTAGATAATGACTATCCAGATTTTTGGATTAATTATGTCTTTGTTTTCTCTTTATACCTGTGCCACTCTTAATTAGGTTTTATTGGCACTGAATCTCAGAAAAAGAGAATCCTACCATATTCTTTTAGGTCTTAATACTTTCAATCTACTTTATATTTGATTCATCTCCATTAGGAGGTAGAGGACAGACAGTAAAGTATCCCCCAAACTGAGAAGGAACTTTGAGCCTGGAAAACAAAGGAGGTTACTCCATACAGTTTACACAGGTTTATTCAAGGTAACTTACTGACGGGAGGGACCAGAGAGCGGAAGATCCATGGCACCTGTATAGTTAGCCCCACAAAATCCAGACTTTAGTGCTCAGATTTTATGGAGCAAGGAAACAGGCAGAAGGGCACTTTAGTGAAATCAAAGTGTTCACATGCACCTAAAGGCTGGCATGCACCTAATTAACAGCTAACCTTTAATTAACTCTTGTGGCACCACCTGTGCATCAGGAAGGGGAAAGACTATGTTATTTCCAACAGATTTATGGGAGGCCAAAGCAAGCCTCCTCCATCCAGCCTTGCTGGGCATTTCTAAGGTGTGTATATTAATCCAAGAGGCCAGAACACGTAATCCCAAGAGAGGTCACTGGGCGAGCATGAATGAGATGCGGGGCCAAAGATAAAATCAGTACAATCTCTTTATAAAGGTAACTGTATCTACATTCAATTTTCATTACTGTATTGTGTTCTATTGTATAAGCATAGAATGATGTGTGTATCTTTTCTATACTTGATGGATATATGGATTCTTTCTTGTTTGTGGTTATTACAGACAGAGCTTTCATAAATTTTCTTATATATTTATCCCTGTGTTTCTGTGGAACATTTTTTTCTGGGATTTATTTCTAGGGGTGGATTTGTTAAGTGAAAGGTATGCATATAGGGAATTTTACTAAAGTAGGTCAAACTATTTTTTCAAAGTGATTAATGTATACTCCTACCACCAGTGTATAGGAATAAGCATTGATCCATAACTTTGCCAGCTCTTGATATTGTTGGGTTATTTTTTAAAATTTTGGTGGATGTGTAATGGTAAAATAAAGTGCAAGGATATGTGAAGTTGGGTATAACAGAATTGCTAATTGTCTCTGGAGCCCCGAACTACTCATTTGAAAATTTCTAATTTAAAAATGTATGACAGTGGGTATCATATCATTATGAGATTTAAATGCTATTTGATACATTTGAAAGAGTGATGTCACAGTTCTGTTTCTAAATGTCAACACTTACAACATACCAAAAAAACATCAATTGTTACTATACTTATAATGAATGTGTTTATCTGTCAACACAAAATGTATGAAGGAATACCATCTTTTCCAAGCCAAGGATTTCTTCTTTTGCGAAATGTATAATTATGTTTTTCTGTCCACTTTTCTATTAAGGAATAATAGAAATAATGTGTTTCACTTTTTTATTTGTAGGAGTTCTTTATCCTCAATATGAACTTATATTACTCTGTATAGGTTCTCCAAATTTGAGATTTGTCTTTTTACTTACTTCGTAATGTCCTCTGAAGAATATATGTTCTTAATTTTAATTAGATTAATGCATGAATGTTTTTCCTTATTATTATGTTATTGGCTGTCTTGCTTAAGAATTCCTTCCCTACCTCAAGACTATAAACTTATTCTCCTGGATTATCTTCTAGAAGTTTTATTGATTGCTTAAACTTTTTATGTGCACTTATGATCAAACTCTGATAAAGGTTTCCATGTGATCCCAGCTTGCAAATCTGTATGAAGATTCTTCTGTAATCACAAGTTTTCCAGGATGGTTTTTTCCTTATTCCTTCTTTTACCTTGCTCCACTTGGCATCAGGGAATCTTTATCTGAAGTCTATTCTCAGAGCAGTTTTGCTTCTGGTTCACCTTAACCCTGGGAGTAGATCCCTTGAGACTCAGCTTAAAATAGAGTCTCCTAAGAGGTGTTTATCTATAAGGTCCTCAAAAGGAAAGCCCAAGTTTTCTATTATCAGTAGCCCTCAGAGCAAAAGTTTCATTGCTTGGGTGTTCTTCATACATCCTTTATGTCTCATTTTCCCTTAGATTTTTGCCTGATAAATTCTTATTTTCTTGTCATCATTCTTATGCATTTAAGAAAAGAATTATCTATAAGGGCACCTGGGTGGCTCAGTCTGTTAAGCGACTGGTCCTTGGTTTTGGCTCATGTCATG
This sequence comes from Callorhinus ursinus, assembly GCF_003265705.2. Lineage (NCBI taxonomy): Eukaryota > Metazoa > Chordata > Mammalia > Carnivora > Otariidae > Callorhinus > Callorhinus ursinus. Next base: position 81,866,011 of record NW_027397074.1, on the reverse strand, counting down.
ACCTCAGCGTCCTGAGATCTAGCCTTGCATTGGGCTCCATCCTCAGCGGGGAGTCTGCTTAGGATTTCCTCTCTCCCTCTGCCCCCCACCCTGCGCTCTGTCTCTCAAATAAATAAATATTAAAAAAGAAGACTATCTATATTTTTTAACCAACATATTTTATTATGTTCAGCAGAATATTTGATCTAAGCTTCTTATGTATCAACTTGGCTAGGCTATAGTACCCAGTTAATTGTTAAAACACTAATCTATGTATTTCTGCGAAGGCATTTTGTAGATGTGGTTAATATCTATCATCAGCTGACTTTAAATAAAGAATTTTCCCTCAATAATGTAGGTGGGCCTCATCCAATCACTTGAAGCCCTCAACACCAAGAACCTGAGGTTTCCTGGAGAAGAAATTCTCCTTCAAGATGGTAACATCAGCTCCTGCATGAGTCTTCACTTTGCCAGCCTGCCTTACATATTTCAGACTTGGCAGCCCTGACAAATGCTTGAGCAATTCCTTAAAATAATATATGTATATTATATATCTTGTGTAATATTATATATTATCTGCTGTATATATATATATATATATATTTCTGTTTCTTCTCTGGAGAAGCCTGATACCCTGAGCTATCTTATCATTAATTAAATTGAAGTCCTCTCCATTCTGTCTCTGTCCTTTTCTAATTTTGTCTCATGGAAATGATATAGCTTCAAATATCTCTCATAACACTTATGAGAGGACTTTTCTTTCTGGTAAGGTTTTCTGTTGAATCTTTCTCCTACTTTTTCATATTTCATGCTTTCCTCAAATGCAGGGTGATCCTTTTAAATCTGATTGAGAAGGCCTGTGTATGTGCGAGGGCTTGTTGCCTGGTAAGATTTAGTTTAGAGAAAATCTGGGAATTGAGGCATTTTTAGGGGAACCCTCAATGCTTGAATTAAGAGGACATTACTCTGAGGTTTTACCATTCATTTTCTCTACATATCATTTGATCATTTACAAACTTTTTCTAGAAGAAAAACTACTGATCATTTCGTTGGTGTTATAATTCCCACTTCATTCAGATGCCTGCTTTTTTCTCACCTTCTATTTTTGTGTTCAAAGCTGCTCCTGGCTTAAGCAAAATAGGTTGGATTCATCTTCTACTTTCTCTCTTAGCAGCAAATTCTGCTTTATTTACTTTATATTTCATAAATTTGTTGACATTTCTATTTTATTCTTTTTCTGATACTACATATATTTAATTTTTTTCTTACATTGAAATCTAGTCTCAAGAGAGAGGAAAGTTACTTTACATATATTATGTATAATATTATACACGTATAACAATCCAGTATTTAATCTGAAAGCCAATTTTATGCATTTAAAATGATAGTTAAACAAAAAATAGTTCTAAATTATTGAATATTTTGCTGGAAAAAAATGTCTTTTTCTATGCTTTAAATTTCCATGTATTTCCCATCACTTACTCTGTGGTTAAAAGCCATGAGCTGCTAAAACAGACAGCATAAATTGCTATTTTCCTGCCTTTCTAGTTTCTGCCTCTTCAATTATATGATAAAACAATTATCTCTGATGAAGTTAATGTAGGCATAGAAGAAGAGACTTGGTAAATCTCCTACTATACACTTGATTAAACATAAGCCCAAAGCTGATTATTAATATTGATTGCACTGCTGAAATAATACGTGTCGGAAAACATAGATTCGGTTGTAATATGTGCACTTACAAAGGAAAGACAAACTAAACTATGCTGCAAGAATAACAGCTATAATAAATGCAATAAATGGTTCTATATATACACTTTTTAAAAAATTTTTATTGTTATGTTAATCACCCTACATTACATCATTAGTTTTTGATGTAGTGTTCCATGGTTCATTGTTTGTGCATAACACCCAGTGCTCCACGCAGAACGTACCCTCTTTAATACCCATCACCAGGCTAACCCATCCTCCCACCCCCCTCCCCTCTAGAACCCTCAGTTTGTTTTTCAGAGTCCGTCGTCTCTCATGGTTTGTCTCCCCCTCCAATTTTCCCCCCTTCATTCTTCCCCTCCTGCTATCTTCTTCTCCCACATATAGACTTCTGAGCCGATTTGCAAAATCAGAATCTTTAAATTCAGCACTCCATAATTTCAGAGTTTGTGCCATTACATTCAAGTTGTATAAGCATCTAGACTCAATTACCCATCTCTTAAATTATTCCCTACATTACTTTGTGTTACTTAGAAAACATGGAGAAATTCTTCTGAAAGCCAAATAATCAGTGAATGTAGTATAGCTCTCATTTCATTTCTAGAGGCATTAAAATAAAAAAATTAAAAAACAATATGTGGAGGATTCTGGGAAGATGACAGCAATGGTAGTGTTTAGAATGTCCTAGGGTTCTCTTGTTAAGCAGACAATTAGCAAAAACAATAACTCAAAGACATTACAGATATTTACAACAAAACTGTTGACAAGGTATCCTGATGAACCCTAAAATACAGACATGCAGTGAAAACCTTCAACATTTATGACTTGTGTGGAATCAGTTTTTTTTAATTTTTTATTGTTATGTTAATCACCATATATTACATCATTAATTTTTGATGTAGTGTTCCATGATTCATTGTTTGTGTATAACACTCAGTGCTCCATGCAGAATGTGTCCTCTTTAATACCCATCACCAGGCTAACCCATCCCCCCACCCCCCTCCCCTCTAGAACCCTCAGTTTGTTTTTCAGAGTCCATTGTCTCTCATGGTTTGTCTCCCCCTCCGACTTACCCCCTTCATTCTTCCCCTCCTGCTATCTTCTTCTTTTTTTTTCTTAACACATATTGCATTATTTGTTTCAGAAGTACAGATCTGTGATTCAACAGTCTTGCACAATTCACAGCGCTCACCATGTGTGGGATCAGTTTTGTGTAGAAGGAAGCAGAAAGAAAAAAGGAGGGATTTGAAAAATCTGGAAAAGAGGGAACATTCAAAATATTCAATTGCTATTCACTGAGAAGCCAAAGCTACAACTGGGAAAAGTTTTGCCTGATCCCTTGGCTGATGAATGTGAAGGATCTGAGGTAGTGGCTGAATTAGCCAGTGCAAGTGTGGCTATGCTTCTGCAAAGCTAATCAGCCAGGGCTAACTTCCAAGAGAAGAACATTGAGGAGAAAGTGTTGAGCATGGCCAAAAATTAAAAAGCACAGAGGGGCAGTTGGGTGGCTCAGTCGGTTAAGCATATGGCTTCGGCTCCGGTCATGATCCTGGGGTCCTGGGATCGAGCCCCGAGTGGGGCTCCCTGCTCAGTGGGGAGTCTGCTTTTCCCTCTCCCTCTGCCCCTCTCCCCTACTCATGCTTGCTCGCTCTCTCTCTCAAATAAATAAAATCTTAAAAAATTAAATAAAATGAAGAGAGATAATAGAAAGGAAGAAAATATTTTATTAACATTAAAGATAGTGGAGCAGACAGTGATCTCAGAAAACAAACCACTATATGTGTGTGTGTATGTGTATATATACATATATATATATATATATATATATATATATATACACTATATGTATAGTCACTACACAAATAAAAAAGAAGGCTATATCAAATTAGAAAAGCTACCTGAATAAAAGATCCTTCTAAAAGTTCAGGGAAAGAAAAGTCATGGACATTATAGAAGTCATAAAAATTGTACTTAACTCCCTGAGAAGTGATTATGAGTTAAATGGAATGAAAAGCCAAATGATCTGCTTTGCTTGTAGAATAAATACTAAAAGTAGAAGACATGTTTACAAACAGAACAAAACTATAACCTATTATTTCAGAATGACTTAACCAAAAATTCTCTAAAAACTTCTACAAACTCAGACCAATTTACATTTTTTTTCCATTTACATGCTCCTCTTCTTCCCCTTTTGTTCTCATTTCAGGTCATGATTAGTAGTATCAATTAGTCTGAACTAGATCCTAGAAAGCATCATTTTCTCCTCGATCTTCCACACCTCCCTCTCTCTAGTCAGTCACTAAATGCCAGAAATGTTTCCTCCTAAAGATTTGAAACTATCTTCTCTCTACTCTCCCTATCACTGACTTAGTTCAAGAGTTTACCATCTTTCATGTATATTATTGAGTTATGCTTCTCAGTTGTGTTCCCAATTCCAGTTATAGTCATCTCCCAACCATGTTGAAATTGATTCCATGAAGAAATGATATAAAATACAACCTAAACTAATATTTATCAGATCATGACATGAATGACCTTTTATTTTCTTACTGTAGTCTGTCTCTCCATCTCATCTTCCATCATTCCTCCTAATGCATTTTGTAGAATACTTACATTTATTTGCATAAATCATTATTTTCCACATTGGTATGTTTTCTTCTTTAACTTTGGTAGAATTCCTTCTTTTTCCAGTTTTATTGAGACACAATTAACATATGGCACTGTATACGTTTAAGGTACAGAAAATGGTTTGACATATGGGTATTTTGAAATGATCACTACAATAAGTTTAGTTAACATCCGTTATCTCATATAAATATATAAAAAATAAAAAGAAATGTTTTTTTTCCTTGTGAGGAGAACTCTCAGGATTTGCTCTTAACAGCCTTCAAATATACCAGACAGTAGTGTTGACTATGGTCATCATGTTGTGCCTTCTATCCTTAGTCCTTATCATAGGACTGGGAGTTTGTGCCTTTTGGCCCCTGTCATCCAGCTCCTCCAGCTTCCCAACGCCCCCACCCCCCACCTCCGGTAATTACAAATCTGATTTTTTTTTCCCTGTAGTTTTGCTGTGTTTTTAAAAATTTGTTAGATTCCACCTATAAGTGAGACCATATAGTATTGGTCTTTCTCTGTCTGACTTATTTCATTTAGTATAATGCCCTCCAGGTCCATCAATGTTTTTACAAAAGGTAAGGATTTCCTTCTTTTGGGGTCTGAATAACATTGTTACATATACTCTTTGTTTTTTTACATATACTCTTTGTTATTTTTAATCTATTCATCCTTCAATGGACAGTTAAGTTGTTTCCATGTCTTAGTTATGTGAATAATGCTACAATGAATACAGGGATGCTGTCTTTTAAAAAATGTTTATTACTATTGGGACTTCATCAAGATAAAAAGCTTCTGCACAGTGAAGGAAACAACCAACAAAACTAAAAGGCAACCTTTGGAATGGAGTAGATATTTGCAAAGGACATATCTAATAAAGGGTTAGTATCCAGAATCTATAAAGAACATATCAAATTCAATGCCCAAAAAACAAATAATCCAAAGAAATGGGCAGAAGACATGAATAGACATTTTTCCAAAAAATACATACAGAAGGCTAACAGACACATGAAAAGATGCTCAACATCACTCATCATCCGAGAAATATTTTATTGTTTTTAAAATATTCAGGTGTACAACATGATGCTTGGATATACATATGCACTGTGAAATAATTAGTACAGTCAAGCTAATTAACATACTATCTCCTTACATCATTACCATTTGTGTGTGTGTGATGGTAGCACCTGAAATCTACTCTCTTAAGAAATTTTCAGTATTTGAGGGGTGCTTGGGTGGCTCAGTCAGTTAAGCGTCTTAATCCTGATTTCGGCTCAGGTCATGATCTCGGGTTTGTGAAATCCAGCCCCACTTCAGGCTCCTTGTCCAATGCAGAGTCTGCTTGTCCCGCTCCTTCTCCTCCTCCTGCTCATGTTCTCTCTTTCTCTCTCTCTAAAATAAGTAAGTAAATGAAATATTAAAAAAAATAAATTTCCAGTATTTGGTATGGTATATTAACTATAGTCACCTGTTCATTAGATCCCTAGACTTATTCATCCTACGTAACTGCCACTTTGTTCCCTTTGACCATCTTTGAACATCTCCCCATTTTTCCCTCCCTTGGTAACCACTATTCTACTCTTTGCTTCTCATTATTTGACATTTTTTAGATTCTACATGTAAGTGAGATTATGTTCTTTCTGTGTCTGGCTTATTTCACTTAGCATAATGTCCTCCAGTTTCATCCATGTCGCTGCAAATGTCAGGATCTCTATCCTTTTTTTTTTTAAGGCTGAATACTGCTCCATTTTTTATATATACATAATCTCTATGCATTTTCATATGTGGTGCACTCTGCTTGAACTGCCCTATCTCCTCTTATCCACCTGTCAGACTCCAGCTTAACTTTAAGACTCAATAGAAATATCAGCTCCTTTAGGAAAAATCCCCTGACCCATAGGTAAAGCTTGACACCACTTTTCCATCATATTTTATATGGTGGAAATATATAATTTTAATGTTTTGTTGATATTATTTCTTCGCCTGTGAAAATTACCTTCAGTTAGATCAGTGGCCAGCAAATATTTTTCTGTAAAAGGCCAGGTAGTAAATAGTTCAGACTTTGTGGGGCAGTTCCTGTCACAACCTCTCAACTTTCACAATAATGTAAAATAATATGCCCCTAACAATAAACATAAACAGCCATAAATAATATGTAAATGAACATGCACAACTGTGTTCAGGTTAAACTTTATTTACAAAAACAGGCAGCCAGCTGGATTTGGCCTCTAGGTCGTTGCCTGCCAACTTTAGAGTCAGCAGACTAAGACTTACGTGTGGGGCTTCCTCCAAAATACATACGATGGGGTATTAGTATTTATTGTATTTTAATAAATATAGAGTCCAGTCCGTTAAAGAGACCTTGACTTCCCAGTGAAGACACTTTTTTAAGTGGTTGTTTCTCATCATCAACAATGGATTTTTGTACACCATAAAACTAAAACATGGTAAGCTCTATGAACAATTATGTATACTATAACAAAAATTTGACATAGCACATTTTGTTATATTACCATTCAGAAAATGGCCGTGAAAGGAATTTTTCAAGAAATGTACATCCCCATTATATGTGTGACTTCCTGTACACAGATCGTAAGGTACCAGATTGGTGCTATACTCAGAGTACTGCTTTATCCCATCTGCCTCACACACCCTCTCAGAGGTTCTTCACTCTTAAGAGTGTTACAGCTTGTTCAAGAACAATGGAAGGACAAAAACTCACATACACTAAGAAAAAATGGCATTAACTTCATTTTAATGTAAATTAGTTTATAATAGGATCATTTTACCATGGACATAGTTTCTTTTTTTCCCAATGATATCTGCACTGGGTGATTTTACAATCACAGTAAGTTATTCTTGGGTCTTGCGTCAACAATAATCTTTCTAGCCTTCAGGTAGTGATAATTTTGTCTTTGACCTAAAAACCAGGACAGGAGCAATGCAGAAAACACTAAAGCATGCCATATAAAACCTACTGTAACAGATTGCTTTATTTTAAAGATTAAAACCCTTAAAATCTAATAATGGTTTCATTTAAGTACAATAAAGTAGAAGTTAGCAAGAGTTTGAATTCTATAAAAACATACATTTCCCAAGACCTTTGAAAATGACCTAATAAAGGTTAAACTAATAAGGCAATCACTTGAAGACTGCTATTAAATTGAAATGAGGGAATATTGGTGTTTACTGTATTTCAATAAATATAAAGCCCCAGAGGTATTTTCTATTCTACATTTAAATTACTTTAATCCCAAGGTTTTCATGAGGGACATTAAAGTTAAGATGAAGTGGACTAGTCATCACGAGGATTTTGAGCGTGCCTCAGTGGATGTTTGCACATGCGTGTTTTCAGCACATTTACAACCACTTATTTGAAATAGGTATTTTTTACCATTGCCTGAGATACGGTCCATAAACTTTGGTTTAGTTTCCCATTGCTACTGTAGCAAATTGCAACAAACTGAACAATTTAAACAATGCAAATTTGCCATCTTACTGTTCTGGTGGTCAGAAGTTTGGTATGGCTCTCCCAAGCCTAAGATGGAATGCCCACAGCATTCCTTTCATAAAGTTTTAAGGATGAATTAGCTTATGTGCTTATTTGTTAGTAGAATTTTGTTCCTTGTGGTGACAGAACAAAGGTCCCTCTTTTTTTGGTAGTTATCAGCTGGGACCATTCCCAGCTTCTAGAAGCCACCACATTCCTCGGCTCAGGGTCACCTCTCTTCATCTTCAAAACTGGACAAAGTGATGGAGTCTGTATCAAGATGCCTCTTTCTGCCACCCAACCCCTGCTTCTGCTTTTAAGAGCTCATGTGATTACATTGGGCCCACCTGGATAATTTCCATATTTTAAATTAATTCCACCTGCAACTTTCACTGCCTTTTGCTTTGGAACATAACACATTCGCAGTTTCCAGGACTGGGATATGGACATTTTTGAGGGACCATTTTTAACCTTCCACATTTGGTAATTCCCAGTATCAACAGCAGTAATAGTCAATCCAGTTACTGACCACAAAACATTGGGGTAATAATAATAATAATAACGATGATAATAATGATCACGATTTGTACTATTTATTTATTTATTTATTTATTATGTTATTTTAATCTGGATTGTAATTCTCATAATAAATCGATAAGGAACCACAAATGCAACAGATACCTAAAGAAGGTTTTGGTATGGATACTGACTATATGAGCTGTGGTCAAAGAATTTTATTGCAATTTTATCAACTGTGCAATAATTACTTCTAATTTTTATAATTTAAAGAAAATAATATTTATAGCTAATAATTTCTAGAACAAAGACAGCTAGTGACAGTGAAGAAAGCTTATGTGACATTTTTTGTTTCAGAGTAAAAGTTCCGTTGCGGTGTACAGGTGGATCTTGGAGAATATTTCTTAGTTAATGATGCAAAGCTTTGGTATAACCACCCGAAAAAGTCTGCCTGAAGACCTGTTATTCTCTGACATAAATTCCCAAGGATGCTTGCTCACAATACCATCTTACTGAATATTTGAAGGTATAGATTTGGCTTCAATTTTATTTTTGGATAGCTCATTTTATCATCCTATAAAATAAATTTATAACATTTTGTACTGGTCATGTTCCCCTATCCTGAATCTCAGGAGATTATTAGTTAATAGTTAAATATTTGTTTACTTGAATTTATATCCTCAGAAGAAATTTTTGCTACATCAGTGGTTCAATTTTTTCTACAGCGGCATGGTCAAGAATATCATGAATGAATGAGGTAATGGGACTTTTTCTTTCATTAAACCTGAACACTGATCAGACCATTTGTTTTGTATTGTTTTTATTTTGGAGTATTACATTTAGGAAAGAGTAACACACTTAAGTATATCCAAAGGAGAATGGACAATATAATTAGTAAGTCTGGCAATTACACTTTTAAAGGTTTGATGAAATCAGAGGTGCCTTGTCTAGAAAAAATGGTAAGACATGTTACTTTTCTATATTTCATTGGCTTTCTTATTGAATGTTGATGCTTCTATTATGAAACTATTTTATTATATATTTTTTAAAGACACATTTATTCAGCGTCATGATCAGATTATTACATTTAGCAATCAACAGCATGGGTCTAAAAAAAAAAATCACATTAAAACCCTTTGTTAGAATGCTTTACACTTTCCACAGAACAGAAACTAAAATAACCTGTTATAAAATTAGTCACAAATATGGTCCTCGAGTTTTTTGCCCATACACATGAGTATTGTGCTTGGCTGAGTTCACAAAACTGTTGTAACCTGTAGCTTCCCCATCCCTCCTCTGGCTCTCCTCTCTTGCTAACCTTGTTTCCTGGCAGTAATTAAAACCTTCTGTCACTGCCATAGCTACTGCTGCTGCTGGAACCACCATAGCCACCTTGGTTTCGTGATTTGGCAAAGTATTGGCTGCCACCACTATAGGGGCCAGAGCTTCTGCCTCCAAAATTTCCTCCTTTCATGGGTCCAAAATTTGAGGATTGATTATTATAATTGCCAAAATCATTATAGCTTCCGCCACCTCCAAAGTTGCTTCCATCATTACCAAACCCTTTATAGCCATCCCCACTGCCACCATATCCACCACCACCTCGACTGTCACCAAAGCCACCTCGACCACTGAAGTTCCCTCCATGACCAAAGTTGTCATTCCCACCAAAACCACCTCCACGACCACCACCAAAGTTTCCAGAACCACTTCGACCTCTTTGGCTGGATGAAGCACTAGCCATCTCTTGCTTAGATAGGGCTTTCCTTACTTCACAGTTGTGGCCATTCACAGTATGGTATTTTTGAATGACAATCTTGTCTACAGAGTCATGGTCATCAAATGTTACAAAAGCAAAACCTCTCTTTTTGCCACTGCCTTGGTCAGTCATGATCTCGATCACTTCAATTTTCCCATACTGTTCAAAATAATCTCTTAGATGATGTTCTTCAGTATCTTCTTTAATGCCATCAACAAAAATCTTTTTTTCACCGTTCAGTGGGCACCAGGTCTTTGAGAATCTTCTCTTGAGACTGCCCTCTTTGGTTCCACAACTCTTCATTCCACCCTGTGTGGCCTTGCATTCATGGCTGCATCCACCTCCTCCACAGTGGCATACGTGACAAACCCAAAGCCTCTGGAGCACTTGGTGTTTGGATCTCTCATTACCACACAGTCCATAAGCATTCCCCATTGCTCAAAATGGCTCCTCAGACTCTCATCGGTTGTTTCAAACCTCAAACCTCCGATGAAGAGCTTCCGAAGCTGTTCAGGCTCTTTGGGAGACTCTGACTTAGACATGACAGTGGTGGGAGGGAAGACTTTAACAATGCTTACTCAGCGGCGTCCATGGGCAGAAAGTATTTTATTATATCTTAATGATACAATTATACTGTAACATTATTAAAATTGTGGAAGATCGCTATCCAAATAAAGAACTGAAAATGTGTAATTTTTGACATTTAGCAATATGCTTAGAAAGGCCTTTCATCCATCACAAATATCCTACACTGTTCCAGGATACTCTAGGCACATAGGATACAATGTTTTACTAAAATACAACACAAGCATAAACAAAATAAAATAAATAAAAATACTCCTTCCCAGAGATTACATTCTAATGGGGCAAAAGAAAATGAATAAAATGGATAAGGAAATTGTATAACACATGTACTAGTGCCTAACTGTCCCTCAATATTAATTTCATTGGCTGGGAACATATCTGTCAGTTATAGTCTATATTTTCCAGCTTCAAAGGCAGCAATATGGGGCCATGAACCACATTCTAATCAGTGAACTACAGGTGAAGTATATGCATAAAACTTTTGCATCCAATGCCTAAAGGAAATCTCCTGAAGAGTTGCATTTTCAGCAATGGGAGACTAGCCAATTTAGAAGAAACCTGCTCAATGTGAAAAATTATTATTTTTTTAAAGATTTTAATTTATTTAATAGAGAGCACAAGTAGGCAGAGACAAAGGGAGAAGGAGAAGCGGGGCTCAGGCCCAGGACCCTGGGATGATGACCTGAGCCAAAGGTGGACACTAAACCGGCTGAGCCACCCAGGCGCCCCTCAATGTGAGAAATTAAAATAGCTGGACAAGATATACATCAAGAGTATATATTTATATGCAACTGATCATCTGAAACTAATGATGTACTATATGTTGGCTAATTGGACTTAAATAAAAAAAAATAAAGGCATTGGTATACAGATAAAAGAGAACTCCAGAGAGGTGAAACTTACATTTGATGCCAATTTCCCCCTCTACATATTTTGCCATTTAAAAGCATCATGTCTGAAAAACTAACTGAGAACAGCAGGGAGAGGATGTGATAATAAACCGAACTTGGTAACTTTACAGGGAAAATGTAACAGCAGTAGGAGTTTATAGCTTGATAAGAAATCTGATAAGAAGAAACTTACAGCCTCATTAGAAAAAAAAAAATCCGTGTTTCCAGTCATGACCCCAAAGGGCTATATCATAGGGTGCACTAGAAACAAATCCACATTCTAAGAACTGAAGCCTTGTTTCTTATCAGCTTAATTTCTGAATTAAGTTTATCTGTTCATGGCAAGAGCATCTGCAAAAACAAAATTACATCCCATCTGTGGGACAATAACATCATCCAGAGCCTCAAAGGAACTCTACTTATTTATTTTCTCATAAAAGGGGGTATCCCTCAATTAAACCTAGCAGCCACTAAAATGAAATAGAAATACAGAAGAAAAAAATACATAGCAAAATAGAAATGTAGAGGACCCTTACATTGGCGTTACCAGTAATTGTTTGAAACCACTATATTTAAGGGGCTCCTGGGTGGCTCAGGTGGTTAAGCGTCAGACTCTTGGTTTCAGCTGAGGTCATCACCTCAGTGTGGAGCCCAGACACTGCTCCACGCTCAGCTCAGGGTCTGCTTGAGATTCTTTTACCCTCTCCCTCTGCCCCCTGCTTCCCCTCTTGTGTGTGCGTGCCTGCTCTCTCAATCTCTCAAAAATAAATAAATAAAATTTAAAAAATTAAAACCACTATATTTAATATACACCCAAGGTATTAAGTGGCATGATGGAGAATTTCACCAGAGAAATGAAACTATGAAATATCAGATATTATTTCTATAATGGGAAATAAAATTAATAGCTCAGTGATGGTTTCAATAGTAGGTTAGGCACAATTGAAGAGAAAATGAGTAAATTAGAAAAAAAGATTAGAAGAAAATACCCATATTAAAGCATAAAAAAGATATAAATTTTAAAAAGAATAATAGATATATGGAATATGGTTTAAAATCTCAATTGCATGTTACTGGAGTCTTTAAGTAGTAGACAAAGGTTGGTGAAGATGCAATTTTTGAAGACATGAAGACCTACAATTTCCGAAACTGGTGAAAAAGAGTTTGCCAGTTCAAGGAACTTCATCAGTCTTCAGTCAGAATAATTCCAAGAGAAACTATACCCAGACAGACATTTAGAACAACTACTGAAAATTAAAAGGAAAAAAAAAGAAAGAAAATATCTTTCGGGTTGTAAAGACTAACTTTCTACATGTTCTCTTCGATGCTTTTTTCAACCCTTAGGTTACTTGTTACAGTTTCATGTTCCCTGAACACATTTTCAAACTTGACTTTAATTTTTTTTTTTTTTTTTAGTAGTGAGCATTATTGATTTACAATCTTGGTCAAAAGTCTTTGTAGCTACTCTGTAGTTTCAGCTGTTTATTCAGTATCCCTCCTGTGTCTAATCGTTTTCCTGTAGGCTGTTCATTGTCTAGGTTATCCAATTGGCTTCTCTGAGACATAGATGAAGATGCTATCCTCCTGAGAAGGAATTTAGTCAATTAAGTTTGTTTACCAAATCGTCTAAATTTTTTTCTAATTTTTGTTTGTTTATTCTGTGATTTTCTCAGAGATATATAACTATTAGTATTACTATCTGTATGTTACTCTTTGACTGTGACTGTGGTTCTTTTAGCTCTTTGGGATATATGTTGAGGCTGTTTAGACCACTCAGGTACTGGGAATTTAGGCTTGGCCTCAAGAAGCTGATTTGGAAGAGCTACTTTATAATCACGATGTCTTGGGGAACAACTGTTTTTCTCCTTCAGTAAGAACTCAGGGTTCTTTGTAATTGCCTGAGGAACGTTTACTTCTGGTTCAACCAAACTATGAAGGACTCATCTTTTGATCTTGAAAAAACTCCTGCTTGCCTCATAAATCCATCAAAAACTGAAATTTAATTGTGCCTGGTTCAAGGTAAAAGTGGGTTTAATGCTCCTTTTATTTCTCTGGATTCTGGTTTTCTCATGGATTTTAACTGGTTAATTCCTTTTTATCCTTTCAGAATTTGGATGCATTAAGATTTATTTTAAGTATTTTATACAGGTTATTAAAATTTTCATTTTTCCAAATAAACTATCAAAACTACCTCCAAAAATATGAATTCTGCCCCCAAGTTTATTACTTTTTGCTCTTAAATGTTTTTAGTTTTATGCTCGAATTTCTTTGTAAAAAAAAAAGAAAAGATTTTTTAAAAGAAAGTGGTTTCTTGTTTCTTTTCTTAAAGACTGTATTTACTTATTTGAGAGAGAGAGAGATAATGAGAGAGAGCACAAGTGGAGGCAGGGAGAGGGAGAAACAGGCTCCCCACTGAGCAGGGATCCTGATGCAGGGCTCGATCCTAAGACCCCAGGATTATGACCTGAGCCAAAGGCAGACGCTTAACCAACTGGGCCACCCTGGTGCCCCAAAAAGATGATTAAAAAAAACAGTTCTAGGTTTACAACAAAACTGAGAGGAAGGTACAGAGATTTCCCACATACCTTTTGCTGCTACATGTAACCTCCCCCATTATCAACATTACTCACCAGAATGATCCGGTTTTTACCAAGCATGAAACTTGACACACCATAGTCACCCAGGTCCATAGATAAACTTAGGGTTCATTTTAGGTGTTGTATATTCTATGAATTTGGACACAAGTATAATGACATACGTATATTCATCACTATAATGCATATAGAGTATTTTTACTTTCTTAAAAATCCTGTGTTCTGCCTGTTCATTCCCTGACCCCCACCTTGAGATTATTTTCTAATCTGTTTTTTGGTTTGTTTGCTTTCTGTGGGGAGGAGGGGACAAATGCATTGCCTTTAATGTACCATCTTGACTGCATCTTATCATTTTAAAAACTTTATAAGATTTCCCATTTAGTCTATAGATTGTATTTTTAGATATTTTTGCTACCATTGTACTTCTTGATCTCTAACCAAAGTTGACTGTGAAGAAAAAATAAATTCTGCAGACAAATCATTATTTTAAAGTTGTAACTTTTTTTGGTGACCTCTAAAATTGTCAATTTTTAGAAATAGAACAGTCCAAACTTGGTTGGGTACCAGGGTTTTCTCTCTGACTCTATTTATATGTTAGTAAAGTTTGTTAATTGTTTTTTTGTTTGTTTCCAATCTGCTATTTTCTATTTTTTGTGTCTAGTCAGACTATCATTTTTGAGAAAAACACGTTAAAATCTCCCATTATGATTTTAAAAATTTGCTAAGACTTTTTTTTTAGTACAGTTTTAGGTTCATAGCAAAATTGATGGGAATTTCAGATTTCCTATATAGCCTCTGCCCTCACACATGGTTACAACTCTTATTATCAACCTCCCTCAACAGAATGGTATGACTGTTACAGTTGATGAACCCATATTGATAGATCACAATCATCCAAATCCATAGTTTACTTTATGGTTCACTCTTTCTGGTGTACATTCTATGGGTTTGGACAAATGTATATTAAGTGTATCCATCATTATGCTATTACACGGAGTATTTTCATTGCCCTAAAATCCTCTGTGCTTTACCTATTCATTTCTTCCCCCACCAAACCCTGGCAATCACTGATCTTCTTACTGTGTCATGAACACACTCTGAAGGTGCATATGTGAGTTGTGTCTTTCTACAAGATCAGTTTTATTCAGTCATAAAACAAGGTTAACATAATGATAAAGCAGATTAAGATTTCCAAACTTAATGGCATTTCACCATCTGTTTAACTTGGCTTCTTACACATCACACAAAGCTAGGTACAAGACAAGTCATATAACAAACAAGATAAAATCAATCTTGAGCCTTTACAGACCTCCTCTGGTTCTGAGTGTCATCAGCTGGTTCTGGTCTTGGCTGCAATGCCCTTAGCTGCTTGGTCCTTGCTTGACACAGGCCACTGCTTGACATGAGTGACTCCATCTTGCTCTCTATGCTATCTTCCTAGTTTTATCCTTTTCAGAATGTCATATGGTTGGAATAAAAGAGTAGTTAGGCTTTTCAGACTGGCTTCTCTTGCTTAGTAATATGCATTTATGGTTTTTGCATGTCTTATTGTGGCTTGATAGTTCATTTCTTTTTAGTTCTGAGTCATGTTTCATTGTCTGAATATACCATAATTTATCCATTCATCTATAGAAGGACATCTTGGTTGCTTCCAAGGTTTGGAAATTATAAATAAGCAGCTATAAACATCTATGTGCAGGTTGTTGTATGGACATAAGTTTCAACTCCTCTGGGTAAATACCAACTAGACCAGTTAGTGGATTGTGTGGTAAGACTAGGTTTAGTTTTGTAGGAAACTGCCAAGCTGTCTTTCAAAGTGGCTATAGAAGTAACATTTCCACCAACAATGTATAGGACTTCCCGTTGTTCCACATCTTAGCAACATTTGCAGTGTTCTGGATTTTGGCCAATGTAATAGATGTTTAGTAGTATTCCATTGCTATTTTAACTTACATTTCCTGGATGACATGTCGTGGAGTATCTTTTCATATGTTTATTTGTCATGTGTTTATCTTCTTTGGTAAGATGTCTGTTAAGGGTTTTGACCCATTTTTAAGTTGGGTTGTTTGCCTTCATATTGTTGAGTTTTCTGAGTTCTTTGTATATTTTGGGTAACAATATTTATCAGATGTGTCTTTTGCAAATATTTTCTCTCATCCTGTGTCTTCTCTTCTG
The DNA here is from genome assembly GCF_003265705.2 of Callorhinus ursinus. Lineage (NCBI taxonomy): Eukaryota > Metazoa > Chordata > Mammalia > Carnivora > Otariidae > Callorhinus > Callorhinus ursinus. Next base: position 81,849,697 of record NW_027397074.1, on the reverse strand, counting down.
ATTTTCTTGATAATGGTTTTCATGGAGCTAATTTTCATTAATTCTAGCTTATTAATTGTTTATCTTACAGATTATGACTTTGGTATTGTATCTTAAAGGGCACTTCTATACCTTAGGCTATCTAGGTTTTCTCCTCTGTTGTCGCCTGTGAATTTTATAGTTTTACGATTTACATTTAGATCTGTGGTTCATTTTGAGTTAATTTTTGTGAGGGGTATAATACCTGGCTTGATTCTTTTTTTTTTTTTTTTGCTTGTGGATGTCCAGTTCCAGTTATTTTGTTGAAAAGACTATCTTTGCCCCATTGTATTGCCTTTGCACCTTTGTCAGAATCAGTTGACTATATTCATGCGTGTCTGCTTTGATTTTTTAAAACATTTTTTCTTCATGTTTCTATCAATTTTTCTTTAAATGTTATGACACTATATTTTTAGGTGCATATGCATTCATGATTAAAACATCTTCTAGTGGATTATTTCTTTAATCCTCATGTAGGGACATTCTTAATACTTATTTATGCTTTAGACCTTATATTTTTTTCTTATTCATATTGCTACATCAGCTTTCAATTGTTGAGATGATGCCTGTCTTTTCTTTATATTTTTAGTTGTACTTTTCTGTCATTTTGCTTTAAATATATTCTTTTTAAGTAGCATGAGCTAAATTTCAAAAAATACAGTTTAAATATTTGCATTTTGATGTATTATTAGCAATTATTACTTAGTTTTATTTTGTGTTTCAATTAACTATTTTATTTTCTTGTCTCTTTTTTCTCCTTCTATGGCTTTTTTCTAATGGATCCCACTTAGTTTTTGTTTTTCTTATTCTTTCTCCACCCTATCTTCTTATTTTTTTTCCTTTAAGATTTATTTATTTATCTTGAGAGAGAGAACATGAGTGCACTACCAAGGGGTGGGAGAAGGGATAGGGAGAGAGAATCTCCAGTAGACACCCTGCTGAGCACAGAGCCCAATGCGGGCTCAATGTGGGCTTAAAGGGGCCCAGTCTCGACCCTGAGATCACCACCTGAGCCAAAACCAAGAGTTGGATGCTCAACCAACTCCACTACCCAGGCGCCTCCATTCTTACATTGGAGGTACAATTTGAATTTAACCCATGAATATAATTTTTAAAAAATCTAACAAATTTTAATGTTATTAAATTTCTTTTATCCCTGAATAGGGTAAGAACTTGCCACTAAGGTGCTTGCTATTACCTGTGCTCCGTCACATTTCCTACATTACCTGTGTTGATATTTGGTTCCTAATTTTTCATCATGAAAATGTAAGTATTTTTTTTAACAATCTGTAGTTAATTAAATTCAACAATATATTTTGCCAGATCCTTTGGGTTTAATTTTTTTCTTTCTGAGGTATATCCTTTACTAATAGTTCGCAGAAGGTCTTTGGGTGGTAAATGTGTTTAGCACTTTTAAATAAAAATGTAACTTCATTCTTATTGTGGACAAATAGTGTTTGTGGCTCTATCAGTCCAGTTTGACAGCTATGTTCTTATAGCATCTTAAAGATGCCAGTTCATGGGGTACCTGGTGGTTTAGTCAGTTATGTGTCTGCCTTTGGCTCAAGTCATGATCCTGGGGTCCTGGGATCCAGCCCATGTCAGGCTCCCTGCTCAGTGGCGAGTCTTCTTCTCCCTCTGCTGCTCCCCCTGTGCATGCTCGCTCACTCTCTATTGCTCACTTTCTCAAAAGAATAAATAAAATATTTTAAAAAATTAAAGATACCAGTTCGTCTTCTTCTTCCATCTGTTATTGTTGCTGAGAAGTGGATTGCCAACATCATTATTATTACCTTGTAAGACTGTCCTTTAATGTAGCTACTAAGGTATTTCCTTTCTCCTTGAAGTTATACCATTTCATTAAGATCCGTCTTGAGACATTTTGAGATCTTATTACTTCCCTTGAATAGGAAAATTCTTAGCTTTTAAAAAAATTATTTGAATAAGCTAAGCTGTTCCTTATTACTTTTCTGCAGAACCTCTTATCTATATTCAGAACTCAGCAGTTGAAATTTTTAGTCTTTTTGGGGGCACCTGGGTGGTTCAGTTAGCTAAGCGTCTGCCTTTGGCTCAGGTCATGATCCCAGGGTCCTGGCATTGAGTCCCAGTTTGGGCTCACTGCTCAGCAGGAAGCCTGTTTCTCCCTCTCCCTTTGCTGGTCTCCCTGCTTATGTGTTCTCTCTCTCTCAAATAAATAAATAATTAAAAATAAATAAGTAAGAAATTTTTAGTCTTTTTCCATGTCTCTTAAATTACATTTAAAAAAAAATATATGGCTCGGGGCGCCTGGGTGGCTCAGTTGGTTAAGCGACTGCCTTCAGCTTAGGTCATGATCCTGGAGTCCCGGGATCAAATCCCACATCGGGCTCCCTGCTCGGCAGGGAGTCTGCTTCTCCCTCTGACCCTCCCCCCTCTCATGTGCTCTCTCTCTATCTCATTCTCTCTCTCAAATAAATAAATAAAATCTTTAAAAAAAATTTTTATGGGGCGCCTGGGTGGCTCAGTGGGTTAAGCAACTGCCTTCAGCTCAGGTCATGATCCTGGAGTCCCGGGATCGAGGCCCACGTCGGGCTCCCTGCTCGGCGGGGAGTCTGCTTCTCCCTCTGACCCTTCTCCCCTCTCATGTGCTCTCTCTCTATCTCATTCTCTCTCTCAAATAAATAAATAAAATCTTAAAAAAAAATTTTATGGCTCTTTTCTAGGTTCTGAGTTTGTTTCCCTATTTTATTTCCTTTTAGTCCTTCCTACCCTTCCAATTTTATCACTGGAGATTTTCTTATATAAACTTAATTTTAGGGCAATTTCAGAATTACAGAAAAATTATGAAGATAGTACCAAGAATTTTCTCTTCTATTAACATCTTGTATTAGTACTACATACGTGTTACAATTCAAGATTGAAACATAATTAATTGACTCCGCACTTTACTTAGATTCTTTTAGTTGTTGCCTAATGTCCTTTTCTTTCTCAAAATCTCAGGCAGGATACTGCATTAAGTGTAGCTTGTCATGTCTCTTTACACTCTTCTTGGCTATAATAGTTTCTCAGACTGCCCTTGTTCTGATAATCTTGACAGTTTTAAGGAGTATTCATTGATTATTTTGTAGAATGTCCCTCAGTTGGGATGTCTGATGTTTTCTCATGATTAGGACAGGGTTGTGTGTGTGTGAGAAAGGGAGGTCACAGAGGTAAAGTGTTGTTTTCATCACATCCTATTAAAAGTACAAACTATTAACATGATTTACGACTTGGTGTTGATTTTGATCACCTAGCTGAGGCAGTGACTTTCGGGTTCCCCCCCGTAAAGCTATTCTTTCTACTCCCTTTCCATGCTATATTCTTGGGAAGGAAATCACCATACAAAACCACATTTAAGGAGTGGGGAGTTTTTCTCACTGATTCTTTCCTTGGCCATGTCAAGTCTACTAATGGTTTTGATTTTTAATAATTCCCTTTGATTCTTTATTAGTGTTCCCACCTCTGTCCTTGTATTAGCATGTATTCTTGCATATTGTCTCTTTTCCCATTTAGAGCTCTTAAAATGGATCCTAGTTATTTTAAATTCTGTTTGATAATTCCAACATTTGTGTCATATCTTGAGTCTGGTTCTCATACTTATTTTTTCTCTTGAGATTTCACTTTATCTTGCCTTTGGTGTGGCTTGCATATGTTGTCAAAACCTGGACATTATGTATTAGGTAATAGAAACTGAGAAATTGGGCTTCAGTGTGAGATTTTATATGAGTCTGGCTAGCAATTGGGCTGTTTAATGCTTGTTGTAGCTGTCTGTGGGTGCCAGAAACTCCAAATTCCTATAGTACCCCCTTTTTTTCACTAATATTGCTCTGGGCCTTCCTAAGTACTCCTCAGAGTATCTGCATCTGTCCACTCTTTCAGCTATAAAATATCATTGCTGTACTGGTATGGTGGTAGGGTGTGGGAGAGCAGGAACATGCTATGATCTAATTTTTCAGTTAAACCTTAGTATTTCATTGGGTTTGTATTTTTTTGGGACGTACTTTTCACAGTCTTCTTTTGGGAGATGGGGGGTGCTGTCCATCCCTTTAACACAAGAAAGCTAAATGAGGCTAGAATGAGACAAAGAGGAAAAGGGGCAGAAGGTTCTTCACCCAAATGGGATAAGGTTCTGGTAAATTCTTTTCTTCCAAGCATAAAATTTTGTTATGGAGGATGTTCTGGGAATATTTCAAAATGATTATTTTGCCCCTCTCTTTGCCCAAGCCACAGGAAGTCCTTCTTGGTTCTTCACCATGAGAAACTGATGGGGGTCCTATAGCTATAACCCAGGAAATGTTCGGGGGCCCCTAAGACTGCAGTTTCTCATTTTTGTGCTGGTCCACACTCAGACTCCAGCTCTTCATCAAAAGTGCCATCTATGTGTTCCTACCAGTTTACAGCTCTAGTGGCTTCTACTCCAGGGAAGCAGATCTCAGTTGGGACTCTCATGATTCATCTGTCTTTCCAAATTTCAGTGCTAGTTTGCCTTGTGATCTCAGTTCTCTGATTTATCCAAGAACAGTCAATGATTGTCCCTATTTTTAGCTTTTCTGTGTAAGAAGGGGATAATGCTTTCTAAACTTCTCCCACATTAGAGTTGTAAATAGAGGTTCTCATCACTGGATATTTTAAGGATTTAGTCGAACATGTTTTATGTTTATTTTTATGTTTTGATTTTTTTTTATTTACATGACCCAAACATTAAAATAAGTATAAAGAGAGATGCCCTCACTGCTTTCTTACTCATCTACTTAATTTGTGCAATTCCTTATAGGTAAGTATTGTTACTATTTAGCCTTCCAGATATTTTTATGCCAATACAGCTTTATATTATTTTCCCTTTTTTAAAACAGATGAAAATTGCTGGAGGGGAGGTGAGCGGGGGGGATGGGGTAACGGGTGATGGCCATTAAGGAGGGCACTTGATGTAAGGAGCACTGGGTGTTATATGCAACTGATGAATCACTAATTCTACCCCTAAAACTAATAATACACTATTTGTTAACCAAATTGAATTTAAATAAAAAAGTAAAAAAGAAAAGAAACACTCTTAAAATACATTTTCTCTTTTATGTTACACTTAAGGTGATGCTAATTCCAAAGCAATTTATTCAGAGTTGATCTTCATTTTGATTTGAATAGCATTCCATATTATAGGTATGCCTAATATTTATAAACAATCTGTTATTGGCATACATTGAGGTTGTTTCCAAACTTTTGCTATTACAAAAGTTCTTAATTGAATAATCTTGTACATAGAACATTTTTCATATGCATAATGATATCTGTGGGACAAATTCCTAGAAGTGAAATACCTGGAATGAAATATATATTCATTTACAATTTTGAGAAATATTGAGATAAGGGTTGAACAATTTACACTATCTCCATTAATGTATAAGTTTCTTTTTGAACTACTTTTCTAATGTAATGTGTGATCAAATTTTATGTTTTGGCCAGTGTGATTGGTGAAAATTGTATCTAAGTACAGCTTGAATTTGCATTTATCTTATTTAAAAATCATTTAACATAGTTAAGAGCCATTTTTATACCACTTACCCAGTTTTTAATTAGACTGGTTCTCTTTTTTTCTCACTAATATTCATGAAAATTGGAATTTTCACTATGTGATATGAACTGCAAATATTATCAGCCAGTTTATCAGTTCCCTTCCATCTTGTGTGTGTTTTGTATGCAGACATATTTTAAGATGTATTGATTTAACTTTTTATTTTTTTAACAATTTTATTTATTTATATGCCAGAGAGAGAGAGAGAGAGTGAATGAGCACACACAGGGGGAGTGGCAGGTAGAGGGAGAAGCAGGCTCCCCGCTGAGCAAGGAGCCAGATACTGGACTTGACCCCAGGACTCTTGGATCATAACCTGAGCTGAAGGCAGATGCTTAACTGACTGAGCCACCTAGGTGTCTCTTGAATTAACTTTTTAAAAAAAGTGTAGGACTTCTGGACTTTGTGCCACGGTGAGATAATTCTGTTTAACTATGAAGTAATAGAATAATCCTCTCATCTTTCATTATTTACATTTAAGTCATTGATATACTTGGAGTATATCCTAGCGTGGAGTATATAGATACAGAGGTATAGATTGAATTCCTTTTTCTAGATTTCTTCCCCTTTGTCTCAAAATCATTTACTAAGAATTCTGTTTTTTTCCTTCTGACTTAGATGTAAAATACCACCTTGGTCATATATTAAGTATAAAGTCTATTTCTAAATTTTCAATTCATTGATAGTTTATACATTCATGATATAATACTATCATGTTTTAATGACTTAAGATTTTTGTTATGTTTTAATATATGATGGGACAAATCCCCCCTCATTATTTTTATAATTTAGAATGTTCCTGTATATTCATATATTACCTTTAAAATTACCTTTTATAATCCTGGGAAAATGTTATTTTATTAAGATCTTATTAAATATATCAAATTTTGGGAAAACTGACATTAAATTTAATGTTAAAAGCCGCAGTTTAAAAACATAGTAAGTTTTCTTTTTTAATTTATTTGAAAGAGAGAGTGAGCAAGAGAGAGAGCATGAGCGGGGGAGAGGGAGAAGACACCACCCCGTCCCCCGAGCAGGGAGCCTGAAGCAGGGCTTGATCCCAGGACCCTGGGATCATGTCCTGAGCCTAAGGCAGATGCTTAACCAACTGAGCCACCCAGGCACCCCGTAAGTTTTTTTTTCTTATTTGTCCAAGAATTAGTGTTGTGCTTATGTTATTTTTAGATAAGCCCTACACACTTCTTGTTTACCAAATTCCTAAATAATATCTTTCATTATAGCTCCTAATTTATCAATAATATACATATAAATGTAATTTATTGTATCATACAATCTAACTAAATTATTTATTCTATAGAGTAGCGTTTAGATATTTTGTTGCATTTTCCAGGTATATGATCTTATCCTCCACAAATAAAAAAGAATATTTTACTTTTTCTTTTCTAAATTTTTAGAATTTTGTTTTTATTAATATTACTATTTTTTCCTCTTCAATAATGTTGCCTTGTACTTACTCTAAAAATTTTAATAGTTATATCATGGGAACATACTTTTTTTGTTTTTGTTTGTTTTTGTCTTTGTTGTTAAAATTATTGTTTCTCTTTTAAATATAATGCTGGTTTGGTGTAACATGACAAGGAAGTTTTTATCAATTCTATAGTATTGGTTTACCTTGAATTGTTGTTTTGCTAAATGCCTTTTCAGCATACATGTAGTCATATGACTTTTTAAAAAATTATTTTTTATTTCAATTCAATTCATCATCAGTTTCATCATTAGCTTCAGAGGTAGAGTTCAGTGATGCATCAGTTACATATAACACCCAGTGCTCATCACATCACGTGCCCTCTTTAATGTCCATCATCCAATTCCCCCAACCCCCACAACTCCCCTCCAGCAACCCTCTGTTTCCCAGAGTCAAGAGTCTCTCATGATTTGTCTCCCTCTCTGATTTCTTCGCATTCAGTTTTCCCTCCCTTCCCCTATGATCCTCTGTGGTATTTCTTATATTCCACATATGAGTGAAACCATATGATAATTGTCTTTCTCTGATTGACTTATTTCACTCAGCATAATACCCTCCAGTTCCATCCATGTTGATGTAAATGGTAGGTATTCATCCTTTCTGATGGCTGAGTAATATTCCACTGTATATATGGACCACATCTTCTTTATCCCTTCGTCTGTGGAAGGGCCTCTCTTCTCCTTCCACAGTGTGGCTATTGTGAACATTGTTGCTTGAATATTGGGGTTCAGGTGCCCCTTTGTTTCACTACATCTGTATCTTTGGGGTAAATACCTAGTAGTGCAATTGCTGGGTCATAGAGCAGCTCTATTTTCAACTTCTTGAGGAACCTCCATACTGTTATCCAGAGCAGCTGTATCAGCTTGCATTCCCTAGCCTCAGCAATCAGAGAACAAAATAAATAAATAAATAAAAGGCATTCAAATTGGCAAAGAAGAGGTCAAACTCTCTTTTTGCAGATGACATGATACTTTATGCAGAAAACTCTAAAGAACCCTCCCCAAAATTGCTAGAACTCATATAGCAATTCAACAATGTGGCAGGATACAAAATCAATGCACAGAAATCACTTGCACTTCTATACACTAATAATGTGACTGAAGAAAGAGAAATTAAGGAATCAATTCCATTTACAGTTGCACCAAAAACCATAAGATACCTATGAATAAACCTAACCAAAGAGGTAAAGGATCTGTACTCTAGAAACTACAGAGCACTTATGAAAGAAATTGAGGAAGACATAAAGAGATGAAAAAAACATTCCATGCTCATGGATTGGAAGAATAAATATTGTTAAAATGTCTATGCTACCCAGAGCAATGTACACATTCAATGCAATCCCTATCAAAATAACATTGATATTTTTCACAGAGCTGGAACAAACAATCCTAAAATTTGTATGGAACCAGAAAATACCCCAAATAGTCAGGGGAATGTTGAAAAAGAAAACCAAAGCTGGGGGCATCCCAATGCCTGACTTCAAGCTATATTACAAAGCTGTAAGCATCAATACAGTATGGTGCTGGCACCAAAACAGACACATAGATCAATGGAACAGAACAGAGAGCCCAGAACTGGACCCTCAACTCTATAATCGTATGACTCTTTAAAATTTAATTATATTAAGGATTTTCCTAAATACTGAACTATCCTTTCATTGTTAGAATTAACCCTATTTGGTAATAAGCCAAAGTTATTTAAAACTTTTCCTAGACTATATCTGCTAATACTTTATTTAGTTATGTTGCTTTGATACTCATGTGAGTATTTGTCTGGTTCTATTTGTGAGGAATATTTTCATGATCTGGTATCACTGTTATGCTTGCTTAATGTAAAAGTATCAGAAAATTATCTTTCCTAGTTTATGTTTTTAAGTGGCTAAATAGAATTTCTCAATATATTATTATGAAAAATTTCAAATTTATGGATAAGTTGAAAAATGTGAAGTGAATCAGTATATTATAACCACATAAATTCTACATTATGCTAGATTTTCTTTACACACTCACACATGTACAGATACACATCTGTTATTCTTTGGATGCTTTTTAAAGTAAATCTTAGATTTCATTCAATTAAACATTACTTTTTATAATTGTTAGCAGTATTACTTAAGTATAATTGATATTTAATTAATTTCATGTATTTAAAATATAGAATTTAATAAGTTTTGGATAAAGTTGTCACCACAATCAAGATAATGAACATAACCATTAAAAAAAAAAGAGTCCCCTCTCTGCAGCATCCCTCCCTCCCTTTCTTCCCCAGTCAAACACTGATCTCCTTTCTGTCATTATGTATTAGTCTGTATTTCCTAAAATTTTATATTATGATTCACATATCTTGTATTTTTTGTCTTTCATTCAGTATAATTTTTTGAGATTAATTTATATTGTAGGGCATACCAGTAGTTCATTCTTTTTTTATTCTGAGTATTGTTCTATTGTATGACTATAATACAGTTTATCCATTTAATGTTGATGGAGATTTGGGTTGATTCCAGTTGTTGGCTATTGCAAATAAAGATGCTCTGAACAATGTTGTACAAATATTTGTATGGGCAAATGCTTTCTTTTTCTTGGATAAATCCTTAGTGATGGAATGATTGGATCATATGGTAAGTATATATTTAAATTAAAAAAAAAACACACTAAACTATTTTCCAAAGTACTTGTACAATTGCAATATAAGAGACTTTCATTTAAACACATTGTTCCCAACACTTGATGTGTTCAATCTTTTTCATTGTAGTCATTCTAATAGATTTGCTGGGGAAGATATGTGCTACGGTGAGCGCTGTGAATTGTGTAAGACTGTTGAATCACAGATCTGAAACAAATAACGCAACATATTTTAAGAAAAAAGAAAAAGAAGAAGATAGCAGGAGAGGAAGAATGAAGGGGAGTAAGTCAGAGGGGGAGATGAACCAGGAGAGATGATGGACTCTGAAAAACAAACTGAGGTTTCTAGAGGGGAGGAGGGTAGGGGGATGGGTTAGCCTGGTGATGGGTATTAAAGAGGGCACATTCTGCATGGAGCACTGGGTGTTATGAACAAACAATGAATCATGGAACACTACACCAAAACAAATTATGTAATATATGGTGATTAACATAACAATAAAAAAATTAAAAAAAAAGATTTGCTGTTTCATTCCTTTGATTCTAATTTGCATTCCACTAATGACCAATGTTGAGCATCTTTATGATTTTTTTTGTGGTCTGTAAAGCTTCAAAGGCTGTCTAAGTTTTTGCTCAGGTTTTAATTGAATTGTTTTCTTTTATTTGAGCATTTTAAAGTATACATATTATATACTCAAGTCTTTTTATCAGATGGGTGATTTGCAAATATTTTCTCCTTGTCTGTGACAAAGAGGCATTGTCTGCTCCTACTACCCATCCCACAGATGTGTTAAAATGATCTTATTTTTCCTCCACTGGTTAAAAAAAAAAAAAAAAAGCAATGGACTGAGATTGTTCAGTTTTTGTCTGGGGAGCCAGAGAACTGAGGTTTGTGAGTAAATGACTTAAGATTCAGTTTTAAAAGTTTATAATTTTGTGGAACTCAACATTAACAGCATAAAAAGCAATATTCCAAACATTTTTTTAAAATAGTGTTACTTTTCAATTCAAATAGGAAAAAGCCAAAGAGATTCTGGTATTTCCCATGTCACACAAAGATAGGGCAGAAAATACTTTCAATATCTGCAGTTAATCAAGTCAACATTAAGTGGGATAATGTAGCACAGGCCATTTTTTAGATATTTAAGATTTGATTGAGACCATTTAATTAGTTATCAAAATCAGTTTCACTCATAATAGTATAAAAGCACATTATGGCTTTATTGAGGTTGCAGTATTAGTCACATAAAAATAAGGAACTTGAAAATTGAATATTTCTCCAGTAATATTATCTTGGCCATCTACATTTATGTTTAATGTGTATTTACCATCAAATATCATTCAAGATAATCATAAATTAAAATAAGTAACTTTTCCCATACAGAATTTGATCAAGTTGTTGTTTTATTTTTATTTATTTATGTATTTATTTATAAGGTTTTATTTTTTATTTGAGAGAGACGGCGAGAAAGCATGAGCTGGGAGTTGGGGGTCTGCAGAGGGAGAAGCAGGCTGCTTCTCAGAGGCCGCTGAGAGGATGGCCTGATGCAGGGCTCCATCCCAGAACCCCAGGATTGTGACCTGAGCAAAAGGCAGATGCTTAGCCAACTGAGCCACCCAGTTGCCCGTTATTTACTTTTTAAAAAGATTATTTATTTATTTATTTGAGATAGAGTACACGACTGGGGAGGAATGGAGGGGGAGGGAAAGGAAGAGAGAATCTGGAACAGGCTCCACACTCAGCATGGAGCCTGACATGGGGCTCGATCCCACAACCCCTGAGATTATGACCTGAGCTGAAACCAAGAGCTGATTGCTTAACCAATTGGGCCACCCAGGCACCCCAAGTTATTGTTTTAGAAATCCTGTCTGTTTAACTGAAATACTCTACACTAATAATTAATTGAGGGCAAAAACCTTTATGATTTTTGCTTCTGCATCACATAAGGTACACAAAATGATTAAAGGCAAGTTAAATTAACAGCTGTAACATTGTCTGACCTTGAGTTTCTATTCAATTCCAAATAGTGGATTTGTGGCTGTGGCAAATCACAGAATCTTTGTCTCACTGTCTCTACACTCTATCACTTTTTTGATTTTAGTTATCAACACTGTTCAACTCCTTCACTTAATCACTGAGTTTCTAAATTCTTTTTTTTTAAAGATTTTATTTATTTATTTTGACAGAGAGAGAGAGAACACAAACAGGCAGAGGGAGAAGGAGAAGCAGGCTCCAGATGTAGGACTCGATCCCAGGACCCTGGGATCATGACCTGAGCTGGAGGCAGCCGTTTAACTGACTGAGCCACCCAGGTACCGGAGTTTCTAAATTCTGTACTTTGTCTAGAAGTAAAGAAACTTTCTCAGGGCACCTGGGTGACTCATAAGACATATTTTAATACATATATATTTAATATAATTTAATATAATGATATAATTAATTAATAATATGATATAATATAATATAATTAATATGATATAATTTAATATAATATATTTAATATATTTAAAATATAAAAAATATTTAAAAATATTTTTAATGATTTTACTTATTTTAGAGATTTTATTTATTTTATGTGGGAAATGAATTTCCTCTTAATAAAAAAGTGTAAGCCAACTGGATGAAGAAGAACTATGATAGACGTAAAATGAAAAAGTCAACATAGGAGACTAGAGAAAGTTTCTTTATTTCTTTTTTTTTAAGATTTTTTTTAATTATTTATTTATTTATTTATTTATTTATTTAGTGAGAAAGAGAGCAAGCGGAGGGAAAAACAGAGACGGAGAGAGAGAACGTCAAGCAGATTCCTTGCTGAATGCGGAGCTCAATATGGGCTCAGTATCAGGGAACTGATATTATGACCTGAGCTGAAAACATGAGTCAGACTCTGAACAGACTGAGCGACCCTGGTGCCCCCCCAAAATGCTTTTTGAATGAAGGGTTAATATAAGGCTTTAATTTCAATTTGTTTCCTTGGGTAGGAAACATGCTTTTGAGGAAATCAAAGATTTTCCTTCTCACACAGTAATATTTGAGTCTAAAGGGAGAAAGCACTTAATTTCTATAAGGTCTAATTTTAGTTCTATAACTGCATCTCCAACTATTTTCATACTGATATTCATATTGATTTATTCATTGCTCTTAAATGTTGTGTTTTCATCCATTTTAACATATCGCTGCTTTCAGCTAGCATTATTCGATAGTTAGATACCACTAATCTTTCTTCTCCATTCTCTCCCCTCTTAAACCTCATGTCTATTTACATGCTTAGAGTGCCTACTTAAAACTTTAAGTAACAGATAAGATCTTTAAATAAGATAGTAACACTTTTACTTATTGTTCTCTTCTAAATATGTTGAACTCCTATTATCTAAATGAAGAAATAAAAATCCATACCTACTCTGACCTCACTCCAACCTTCTATATTTTAACATCTTTTTTAAAAGATTTTATTTACTTATTTCAGACAAAGAGAGAGAGAAGCATGCATGAGTCAGGGGGAAGGTATAGAGGGAGAAGCAAGCTCCTGTCTGAGCGGGGAGCCGGATGCAGGGCTCTATCCCAAGACCCTGGGATCATGACCTGAGTCAAAGGCAGATGCTTAACCAACTGAGCCACCCAGGCACCTCTATTTTAACATCTTCTAACTAAAATTAAAATGATATTTCAAAATTGAATACGTTTACTTTTTATTTGTATCTTAAAACTACATTCTGTGGTGTTTGTCTACGGACTGATTGTAAAAGCTGAACACTATGTTTGCATTGTTGTAATCATACAGATATTTTTCACTGAGAAGCTGAGTAGTATGCAGGTAGTACAGTCCTTCCACCTAGTATAGTGTCACAATCTGTGTGCAGCTCAGGGAAAAAGAGTAAATTGTTTATATCAAATAGATCCTCTTTGTTACACATCATCAGTAACTTCAGAACACAGCACATTTCAATTTGCCTTGTATGTATATATTACTTTCTGGAAAAGATTTGTTTCCATAGTATCTAATTTCCTTTATCTTCATTACAGAAAGAGGAGATATATGTCTTCTTCAGTAAATTCTAGCTCATGAAACATTTGTCCATTAAATAGAATCCATCCCATTCTTTTTTTTTAATATTTATTTTTTTTATTTTTTATTGTTATGTTAATCACCATATATTACATCAT
>NW_027397074.1:81818080-81835420 GCF_003265705.2 Callorhinus ursinus | reverse complement strand
GAGAGAGAGAACGTCAAGCAGATTCCTTGCTGAATGCGGAGCTCAACATGGGCTCAGTATCAGGGAACTGATATTATGACCTGAGCTGAAAACATGAGTCAGACTCTGAACAGACTGAGCGACCCTGGTGCCCCCCCAAAATGCTTTTTGAATGAAGGGTTAATATAAGGCTTTAATTTCAATTTGTTTCCTTGGGTAGGAAACATGCTTTTGAGGAAATCAAAGATTTTCCTTCTCACACAGTAATATTTGAGTCTAAAGGGAGAAAGCACTTAATTTCTATAAGGTCTAATTTTAGTTCTATAACTGCATCTCCAACTATTTTCATACTGATATTCATATTGATTTATTCATTGCTCTTAAGCGTTGTGTTTTCATCCATTTTAACATATCGCTGCTTTCAGCTAGCATTATTCGATAGTTAGATACCACTAATCTTTCTTCTCCATTCTCTCCCCTCTTAAACCTCATGTCTATTTACATGCTTAGAGTGCCTACTTAAAACTTTAAGTAACAGATAAGATCTTTAAATAAGATAGTAACACTTTTACTTATTGTTCTCTTCTAAATATGTTGAACTCCTATTATCTAAATGAAGAAATAAAAATCCATACCTACTCTGACCTCACTCCAACCTTCTATATTTTAACATCTTTTTTAAAAGATTTTATTTACTTATTTCAGACAAAGAGAGAGAGAAGCATGCATGAGTCAGGGGGAAGGTATAGAGGGAGAAGCAAGCTCCTGTCTGAGCGGGGAGCCGGATGCAGGGCTCTATCCCAAGACCCTGGGATCATGACCTGAGTCAAAGGCAGATGCTTAACCAACTGAGCCACCCAGGCACCTCTATTTTAACATCTTCTAACTAAAATTAAAATGATATTTCAAAATTGAATACGTTTACTTTTTATTTGTATCTTAAAACTACATTCTGTGGTGTTTGTCTATGGACTGATTGTAAAAGCTGAACACTATGTTTGCATTGTTGTAATCATACAGATATTTTTCACTGAGAAGCTGAGTAGTATGCAGGTAGTACAGTCCTTCCACCTAGTATAGTGTCACAATCTGTGTGCAGCTCAGGGAAAAAGAGTAAATTGTTTATATCAAATAGATCCTCTTTGTTACACATCATCAGTAACTTCAGAACACAGCACATTTCAATTTGCCTTGTATGTATATATTACTTTCTGGAAAAGATTTGTTTCCATAGTATCTAATTTCCTTTATCTTCATTACAGAAAGAGGAGATATATGTCTTCTTCAGTAAATTCTAGCTCATGAAACATTTGTCCATTAAATAGAATCCATCCCATTCTTTTTTTTTAATATTTATTTTTTTTATTTTTTATTGTTATGTTAATCACCATATATTACATCATTTGTTTTGGTGTAGTGTTCCATGATTCATTGTTTGCTCATAACACCCAGTGCTCCATGCAGAATGTGCCCTCTTTAATACCCATCACCAGGCTAACCCATCCCCCTACCCTCCTCCCCTCTAGAACCCTCAGTTTGTTTTTCAGAGTCCATCATCTCTCCTGGTTCTTTATATTCAAGGTATTTTCCTTCCAGCTCAGGAATTGTTTATTCACAATTTGTCTTGTTTATTACCAGCCAATAAGGATTCATTTACTTTAGGCCCTTTCCTTAAATCCACTATTTTGTTTTATCCCTCATTTATCTTCTGTGATTGCAAATATTGTTGTGTGTAAATATATCCTTACATAACCTTCTCCAAAATGGCATATAGAGGGTACATTTTCTGAGTTCTTGAGTTTCTCAAGTGGCTTGATTTTGCCATTTCTGTTTGATTGGTAGTTTGCCTGGGCATACAATTCTAAGTTCAAAATATTATTGCCTCAGAATTTTGAAATAATTATTACCATTTTCTTCCTTATCCAAAATTGGTAATTGAAAAGTGTGAGTTAATTATGACATTAATTGCTTCATAATAATACTTTTCCTCATTTTCTCTGGGTGCATTTGGCATTGGTATCTTTTTATACTTAGTCTTCTGAAATTTCTCAATATTGTGCCTTTGAATCATTATTCACTTACTGACACCAGCAATCAGTGGATGCTGTTAAATCTAGAGACAGGTATCTCTTCTGTTCTGGGAGATTTTCTTATTTAACATTTTTTCTCATTTTTTTTCATTTATGCCCTCCTTTTGAAACTCCTGTTTATCAGATCTTGAGCTACCTAGGTTGATGGTTTTGACCAATTTATTTTCTTTTATAGGCTCTTTTTTATGTTTTCATATATATGTTCTGGAAGAATAACTCATTTATCTTCTAATTCTCCTTTTAATTTTTAATTTGTTGATATATTTTTAATTGCCAAATTTTCTCCATTTTTTGAGAGTTTTCACTCAGTTCTATTCATGTTTCATAGAAACATTATCTAGAACTCTTCTTTTTTTTTTAAAGATTTTATTTATTTGACAGAGAGAGACACAGCAAGAGAGGGAACACAAGCAGGGGAGAGGGAGAGGGAGAAGCAGGCTTCCTGCTGAGAGGGAGCCGGATGCGGGGCTTGATCCCAGGACCCTGGGATCATGACCTGAGCCAAAGGCAGACGCTTAATGACTGAGCCACCCAGGTGCCCCTAGAACTCTTCTGAAGATATTGAATTTTTAAAAATTGTCTTCTGTCATGAATGATATCTGTTTCCTCTTTTGGTCACATTTTTGTGTGTTTGACTTAGTTTTTTCCTTTCATGCTGCTGA
Source organism: Callorhinus ursinus (assembly GCF_003265705.2). Taxonomy (NCBI): domain Eukaryota; kingdom Metazoa; phylum Chordata; class Mammalia; order Carnivora; family Otariidae; genus Callorhinus; species Callorhinus ursinus. Next base: position 81,832,689 of record NW_027397074.1, on the reverse strand, counting down.
TTTTCTTTATATATCGATTAATCCTGTTTTTTCATTCCAATTAAGGAACAAAATATTAGATAGGTTAGTTTTACATATATTGTCCCCTCAATTTTTGGGTATGCAGACTAAAATTTTTCACTAGCATTCTTTCTTGAATAGAATATATAATACATAGGTACTGAGTGGATTGGTAAACTTCCCTTCATACTGAAATGGTGGAAAACTATCTTTAAAATGGGAGGTGCCACAAATTCAGAATCAGAGCACTTTATTCTAGAAAAGTAATGTACAATCTAAAGGTTAATTCTTTCTAAGGTGTTCACTTAGGGTTTTTTGGAGATAGATTGACAATTCAGTGTGTGTGTCTGTGTGTGTGTATGTGTCTGTGTGTATCTGTGTGTGTAAGGTAAACATAAATGGCTTCACCTTGTATTTCACCAAATTTTTCAGTTTTATTATTATACCTACTAAGTCCAAGTAGAAAGACTTTCTGGGTTTCAGCTATGAAGTTCAGTCATCCTTATTTTTTGCATTTCTCATCTACCATAATCTGGAATTTGTGTGACATACTTCTTCAAATTTACCAATATGCTTCCATCTGCTTTTACTTTTACAAAAAGCATAGAGCTTTTCCAATATATTAGCCCTGATCCATTTTGTTCTTTTTACAGTTATGGGTTTATCCTCATTTTAATCATTTATAATTCTTTAGGGACTTTTGAGGTTGAAGGTTAGACTAATATATTTGCTTGGTCTGCCATATTTCTCTGAAACTATAAAGTATGTTATTTCCAATTATAAACTGGTACAAAAGGAGAACTTGAAAGTTATTTAGCAAGATAATTAAAACCATAAATATCTTTTGATTTTGTAATTTTATGTTAGTAATTTATACAAGAGATTAACTTTTTGTTCAGATATATAGTTACAAAGATGATCAACGGAGGGTTATTATAAATGTTAAAATTAGAAAAAACTAACAATGAGAGATTATCTCAATAAGATATGACACATATAATTTTAAGCCATGCAACTTATTTTATAGGTATACTCAATATTCTTGGAATAATTTTCAGTTGTTTCTACTTTATAATATTTTTTATAACTTTACTTGATTACATTTACACTTCTTATTCATTTAGATTTAAATTTTATTTGTTAGCATAAGAATTTGAGGGAGTATAACAGGCTAAAAATAAATGAAAATACGGCTGGCCATAATAAATTAAAAAACACAAAAATTGTCTTATAGAGGAAGAGAAGACTGATATTAGCAAAAATGTGAGATGCAATGATTTTTAATACCATGATCAGAGTTAGCTTCAACAGTAAATAGAAAGTAAGACAAGAACAAAGATTGATAACCTTTTGCATGGAACTAAACTCAAGCAGGAATTTATCATGTGACATATTAAAAAATGTGTTATTGTGCATGTAGTCTCACTGACATGATGGTAGAAGTCTTAATACAATTACGTGAAAAGCAGTACACTAAAGAAATGCTATTCCCATTAAGTGTGCTTGTATTGACTCTATTTAAGGAAAAATATCATTCCATGAAGTCCTAACTCATTGAAGTGATGTCTTCAATACTATAACAATGCCCTTCATCAACTTTGTTTTTTGAGAAAGTAACAGCTCTTTGAGTCTCACACATTCTGCTCTTTTTCTTAAAGTAGAACTCTGTTAGGGCTGCCATTTCTGGAAGGTCTTTCAGAGTGAACACAATGCTCTGTCAGGTCCTGGTCTCTTCCATGGATTTTGAAACTCCATGGCTGAATCCCGGGCTACAAACCCAGATTTCTCCATTCTCTGTGGGTTGAGTTTCCATTTTGTACACTTAGTTTTCTTTTTTTCCTGATCAGCCTTAATTAAAAGCACTCTGGTTTTCCCTAACAGATTTCTTTAACTTAGTATCTCATAGATGAGCTGTTGAAATTTAAGTTCCTTTGGATTCCTTAAGAACCCATGTTCCTTGTAAAAGTCAATTCAATACTTATCCAGAGCTCTTTTATTGAAGAACACCATCAGTCAGTTGCAATTTTAGAGTTCTGAGGAGCATTCTGTGTAGACTTCAACTTGGAAGTCTACACAAAATATGCAAAAGATGAAGGGAGAAAAATTATGCTTTTGGATATTCAGGGAATGTGGAAATATTACCTATATGACATGTGATATATATTATATATAACATGATATATTATTTCCCATGGACTTTTTAATTGTAATAATTATGCATAAAAGCAAAATAAAAATATTAAGAAAGAGATGTGATCCAGATAAAGTAAATCTAATATAAATCTATTTATAAAACAAATTATATGGCTGTGTTTGAAAAATATCAAAAAGATATCTAATTAAATATAGGGATTAATGATTGATATTTTGTAAAGCTACTGTATAAAACGAAGATATAAAAATAATCAGTTAGGTGTGCCTGCCTGGCTCCGTCAGTAGAACATGTGATGACTCTTAATCTCAGGGTTGTGAGTTCAAGCTCCAAGTTGGGCATGGAGCCTACTGGAAAACAAAAACAAAAACACAGAAATATCCACTTAAATTTCTGTATACCACCTTCAAGTCAAAAGATTATGAAAATTAATAATAACTATAGCATTATTAAATACAGACTGATCCTAAAATTGTTAAATATCTCTTTACAGAAAATTGTAAAACAAATTTAAAGAACTAAATAAATGGAAAACATGTCCAAGAGATTAGAAATCAATATTTTAAAGATAGCAATTCTTCTTAAACTGATTAATAAATTCAATTCAAACCCAATCACTATTTTCCCAGGAATGTAAGTCTCTTTGAGGATTTGAATATTAGTGGAAATTGATAAGCTTATTCTAAATTTTAAGTGTAATTGTCAATGGCCGATGATAACCAAGTATCTTAAAGGTGGGAGGTCTTGCTCTAACTATAATGAAGTTACAGTAATTAAGATAATAAGGCAGTAGTACAAGGAAAAACAAAAAGAACATAATAGAGGGTCTACAACTACAATCTAGCACATACGGACACATGATTTATAATAATTGTAGTCCTGTATAATTGTGGGAAAAGTTTTGGGGAAAAATGGTACTTGTATCATATGTAAAACTGCTATACACAATTTCAGGTCAATGGTAGATCTAAATGTGAGAGGCAAAACAATAAATAATCTAGAAGGAATATAGGAACTTATATAGTTATAATATAGGAACTTATCTTCATTATTTTGATGTAGGCAAAATTTACTGAATTATTTTAATCAAAAGTTTCTCAAACTTATTTAACTCTAAAGTGTGTGTGTGTTTGATACATTGGAAAAAAATTTTCCCTTTAGGTAAGGCCCTCTGCTTTCTTATCAAATTAGCAAAGGTCAATCCTGGTAGTTAATGGACAATGATTATGAAATAAAATAAGTTTACAAGAATAGTTTAAAAGATAAAGCTGGACCCTGGTCTGGAAAAACAGAATCGAGACAAGAATCTTACATTTTTTCACAATAAGTTCATAAGATAGGATATATTTTTGGCTTTATGTCTAGATCCATTTCTAGTCTGAAAATAAAAAGATTACTAAAGTCATATAAGTGTGTAACAATTTATGTCACCAAGAAGTGTTAAGCAGAGAATTGAACAAAATTTAAGCTTTTAAGTTTTTGTATTATTAGAAAAAACAGTGATTAAAAAGATATACTTGTATCATTTATGCATAGGTTCTTAAAAGTGCTCTACAATAAAAGTAGTTCAATTTTACCTTATTTAAAGTAGATCATATTAAAGGCATTTTTGTACCAGCTTCAGTCTAGACACATTACTTATTTTTTCTAAAAGGCCTTTAATGTTTCTAAAACTCACGTATCTACTCTAGAGACAGGATAATGTTACCTGCACTTAATTAAATGATAGAGATATGTATTACTATATAGAACCTGTATCCTTTAAATAAGCACAACACAATAACAAGTATATACAACAGAAAGAGTAATTACCCAAATTTGCATGCACAATGGGAGCTTCCTTGGTAAAGTGGTTGGCAGCCTGAAACAATACATCATGGATACCATTCAGGGGGAGGTAGCCTACTTTATTTGGTACAAATTGGGTACTTAAGGCAAGTCTTGAATCTTTCAACTCACAGGGGAATTCTAAGAGTCAGCTAGTTGACATGTACCACAGAGACCTCTCATGGGAAAAGAGCAGTTGGTTTACCTTGGTGCTAGTAAGAGGACCAGCCTATATGTCTCTCAATTACCACCAAGCCATGGGATTGAGATGGATCCTCTTCCCTTCTATTAATACTCCATTCCTTGCAATGGGTCACCCCCACCTCCAGATTACATGTAACTGATTTGTATTTTTTCCTTCTCTTTCTTCTGAGGTTTATTTGACCTCATGTAAGTATAATATGCTTGAAATATGGATGCTACACTAATATGGATTTTTTTCTTGTTTTGATATTAATAATTGTGAGGTATTTTGTAAGTATGTGCATGTGCCTAAAGTAGTGCCTCATAAAGACTATAATAAAAGCTATGGGCGCCTGGGTGGCTCAGATGGTTAAGCGTCTGCCTTCGGCTCAGGCCACGATCCCAGAGTCCTGGGATCGAGTCCCACATCGGGCTCCCTGCTCCTTGGGAGCCTGCTTCTCCCTCTGCCTCTCTCTCTCTCTCTGTCTCTCATGAATAAATAAATAAAATCTTTAAAAAAAAAAGACTATAATAAAAGCTAAATTTATTAAGCATTTATCATGTGATTACTGTGCTAAGTGCTTTACATGTATAACTCCACTTAATCAAATTTGGAGCAGCATAATATTTATCTTCATTTTAACAAATATAATATGAGATCCATAGAAATCGAATATGCTGTACAGAGTCACATCACTTTTAAATAGAGTCAGACTTTATGCTCAGATTTGTCTAAACCCAAATTCCAAATTTGTTTTGTTTGACGAGGAGGTCATTCAGAAACTTTCAGAACACACTGTGAATATGGGCTTTATGAGACTATGGGAACCCAAATATATGCAAAAAAATATTCTGAAAAATTGGGATAATCATAAACAATGTATTCATATGCTCCCTTTGTTGCTTGGATATGCTTTTCAAAAATTAAAATTTGAATTTTGATTTCAAAATGCTAGTTTCCATTAATAAAATAGTATAGCTGATAAATGAATAAAAAGATTTAGGTCATAATCTCTGAATTTAACTAAATTAGAATCTATATGTTTAAAAGTGACACAAGGTTTTGAGATGGTATGTATTGAATTAGAAGTTTGTATATATAACTATTACTGACCTTTTTTTAATAGCTGAAAGTTTATACCCTTTTACTAACCTCTCCTTATTTTGCCCATTCACCAGCCCCTGGAAGCCACTTTTCTACTTTGTTTCAATGAGTCTGACTTTTTTTCACATTCCTTATATAAATGATACCATGCAATATAGTCTTTTTCTGTCTGGCTTATTTCACTTAACATAATGTCCTCAAGTTCCATCCATGTTGCTGCAAATGGGAGAATTGTTTTCTATGTTACAGCTGAAACAATATTTCAAATAATATCCCATTTTGTGTGTGTATACCACAATTTTTTTATGTTTACCTGTCAATCATCTGTGAACACTTAGGTTGTTTCCATATTTTAGCTATTGTGAGTAGTGCTGCAATAAGCATGGAGGTGCATTTATCTTTTTGAGTTAGTGTTTTTGTTTTCTTCAGATAAATACTCAGAAGTCGAATTGCTAGATTATGAAGTAGTTCTGTTTTTAATTTTTGAGGAAACTCCATACTGTTTACCATAGTAGGTGCATCATTTTATATTCCTGCCAACAGTGGATAAGGATTTCCTTTTCCCCACATCCTCCCCAGCACTTGTTATTTCTTGTCTTATTTCTTGTCTTTTTGATAACAGGTGTGAGGTAATAACTCACTGCAGTTTTGTGTTTTCCTGATGATCAGTGATGCTGAACATCTTTTCATGTACCTGTTCATGGTTTTCTTTGCTGTGCAGAAGCTTTTTAGTTTGATGTAGCCCCACTAGTTTATCTTTGCTTTTGTTTCTTTAACCTTGGTGTCAAATAAAAAAAAAAAATCATTGCTAAGACAATGTCAAGAAACTTACCACCCATAATTTCTTCTAGAGTGTTATGGTTTCAGGTCTTATGCCCAAGTCTTTAATCCATTTTAATTTTGGAGTATGGTATAAGATAATGGTCCAGTTTCATTCTTTTGCATGTGGCTATCCAGTTTTCCCAATACCATTTATTGAAGAGACTAACCCTTCCCCATTGTATATTCTTGTCTCCTTTGTTGAAAATTATATAAGCATCAGTTTATTTCTGAGCTATTTTGCCTTGATCTGTTGTCTGTTTTTATTCCAATACCATATTGTTTTAATTACCATAGCTTTGTAATAGAGTTTGAAATCAGGGAGGGAGCATGACTCCTACAGCTTTGTTCTTTTTCCTCAAGATTCCTTTAGTTATTTGAGATCTTTTGTGGTTCTACACAAATTTTAAGATTGTTTTTTCTACTTCCACGAAAAAAAATTTTGATAGAGATTGCATTGGATATGTAGATTGCTTTGGGTATTATGAACATTTTAACAATAATAATTCTTTCAATCCATGAGTTTCTTTCCATCTATGGAAATCTTTCCATTTCTTTTATCCTCTTCAACTTTTCCCCTAATGTCTTGTAGTTTTCAGTACATAGGTTTTTCATATACTTGGTTAAATTTATTCCTAAGTATTTCATTCTTTTTGATACAACTGTAAATGAGATTGTTTTCTTAATTTCTCTTTCCAATAGTTATTAGTGTATAGAAATATAATAGATTTTTGTGTATTGATTTTGTAGCCTGTAAATTTACTGAATTAATTAATTCTAATAGTTTTTTGGTGGAGTCTTGAGGATTTTCTATGTATAGTATCATGTCATCTGAAATAAGGACAGTTTTACCTCTTTCTTTCCAATTTGGATGCCTTTTATTTCTTTTTCTTGTCTAATTGCTCTGGCTAGGACTTCCAGTACTGTGTTCAATAAAAGTGATGAGAGTGGGTATTTTTGTCTTGTTCCTGATCTTGAGTATAATGTTAGCTGTGGGCTTATCATATATGGCCTTTATTATGTTGATGTACAGTCCATCTATACCTGCCTTAGTTGTTGTGTTTTGGTCATAAATAGATGTTGCATTCTATCAAATGCTTTTTCTGCATTTAGATGATCATATGGTTTGAATCCTTCATTTTGTGAATGTGATATATCACACTGACTGATTTATAGGTGCTGAACCAGCCTTGTATTCCTGGAATAAATCCCACTTGATCATGGGGTATGATCTTCTAATTTGTATTTGGTTTGCTCATATTTTGTTGAGGATTTTACATCTATGTTTATCACGGATACTGGCCTATAATTTTCTTTCCTTGTGGCATTCTTCTCTGGTTTTGATATCTGGTTAATGCTGGTCTTGCAAAATAACTTTGGAAGTGTTCCCTCCTCTTTAGTTTTTTAGAAGAGTTTGAGAATGATTGGTATTAATTTTTCTTTAAATGGTAGAATTCACGAAAAAGCTATCTGGTCTTGGATTTATGTTTGTTGGAATGTTTTGATTATTGATTCAATCTCCTTACTTAATTGGTTTGTTCAGATTTTCTATTTATTTATGGTTCATTCTTGGTAGGTTCTGTTTCTAGGAATTTATCTATTTATTTTAGTTTGCCCAGTTTGTTGACATATAATGGTAAATAGTAGTCTTTTATGGTCCTTTGTATTTCTGTGGTATCAGTTGAAATATGTCTTTCATTTCTGATTTTACTCATTGAAGTCCTCCGTCTTTTGTTCTTGGTGGGTCTAACTGAAAGTTTTTCAATTTTGTTTATCTTTTCAAAGAATCAGCTCTTTCATTGACCTTTTCTATTATCTTTTTAGTCTCTATTTAATTTACTCCTGCCCTAATCTTTGTCATTTCCTTTCTCCTACTAACTTTGAACTTCATTTGTCCCTTTTTTCTAGTTCTTTGAGGTGTAAAGTTAGGTTGTTTATTTGAGACTTCTCTTGCTTGTTGAGGCAGGCCTATGTTGTTATGAGCTTTTCTCTTAGAACTGCTTTAGCTGAATCTATAAATTTTGGTATATAATATTTCCATTTCCATTTGTCTTAAAGTTTTTTTTTTCTTTCTTCTGATTTCTTTTTTGAACAATTAGTTGGTTTTTTTGTTTGTTTGTTTGTTTTATTTTTTTAATTTTTTTAAAGATTTTATTTATTGATTTGACACAGAGAGAGAGCACAAGCAGGGGAGCAGCAGAGGGAGAGGGAGAAGCAGGCTTCCCACTGAGCAAGTACCCTGATGTGGGGCTCGATCCCAGGACCCTGGGATCATGACCTGAGTCCAAGGCAGATGCTTAACTGACTGAGCCACCCAGGCACCCCTGAACAATTAGTTGTTGAGTAGCATGTTGCTTAATCTCTACACATTTGTGAATTTTCCAGTTTTCTTCATGCAATAGATTTTTTGTTTCATACCATTGTGGTCAGACAAGATGCTTAATACGATTTCAATCACCTTAAATTTATTAAGACTTGTTTTGTCGACTAACATATAATCTGTCCTGGAGAATGTTCCATGTATACTTGAGAAGAATGGGTATTCTGCTTTTAGATAGAATGTTCTGTAAATATCTGTTACATCCATCTGGTCTAAGATGTCATTTAAGGTCAATATTTCCTTATTAATTTTATCTCTGGATGATATATCCATTGATGAAAGTCCCCTAATATTATTATGTTGTTCTTCCTTTAGGCCTGTTAATATTTGCTTTATATATTTAGGTGCTCCTATGTTGGGTACATAAGTGTTTACAAATGTTATATTGTCTTGTTGGATTGACCCCTTTATCATTATGCAATGCTTTCCTTAACCTTTTATTACATACAGTCTTTGTTTTAAAGTCTATTTTGTCTGGTGTAAGGGCAGCTCCTCCAAATTTCTTTTGGTTCCCATTTGCATGGAATATATTTTTCCAACCCTTCTCTTTCAGTCCGTGTGTGTCCTTGCATGTAGAGGTCCTTACATTTCTTATAGGCAACATTTAGTTGGGTCTTGTTTTTTTATCCACTTAGCCAATCCACATCTTTTAATTGAAGAATTTAGCTCATTTACATTTAAAATAATTATTGATAGATATGTACTTATTGCCATTTTGTTAATTGTTTTCCGGCTGTTTTTGTAGTTCTTTTGTTCTTATCTAGATCTCTTGCTTTGTGGTTTGATGACTGTCTTTAGTAGTATGCTTATATTCCTTTGTTTTTATCTTTTGTGTATTTACTGTAGGTTTTTGCTTTGTGGTTACCATGAGGGTTACATATAACAATTTATTCTAAAATATAAGTTAGATATTTATATATATCTAAGTTGTTATAACACTATAACAACTATTATTGACAAATGTTAGGGTAATGACAGAGCCCAAAATTGTACATGTTAGTTTAAATGCAGTGGTATAAAAGTTGCTAAAAATATTTAATAAATGATTAATTGTGCATGCTCTACTTTAAAAAACTGTCATGATGTTTATGACTTCCATGAGGGTCACTCCACGTATAGCACCTGACAGGGAAGAGTCAGCATTGGCTCACTGAGAACTATTTACTGTTGTTTTCAATTTAACAGTGCCTCACTTATTATGCTCCAAAAAGTGTTATCTTTTGTGTAGTAGAGAGATTGAAAAGTACTAGATGGATAAACAGAATACATATATACATATATATAATATACTTTTAAAATGTAACATTATATTTGTATATAATTTAAATAAATTAGCACAAACCCAAGTTTATGTCAACATTCTTACTAAGTTTCAATCTTGATATTAAAAGTAGATTTTGTATCAATGTTTAGAAGGTAGATTTCTATGAATCAAAGCCATATTCATCATTTTCTAAAAAAATTGGGAGAAGCATAAAGACTATGATATATATTCAATTGGCTTTGGATATATATCAAAATGTCATAAAAATTATGGGTATTTTTGGTGAATATCATAGTTTGAATATTTTGAGATACAGTTCCTTTTCCTATACTAATGTTTAGGACATTATATTCATGGGTGAAGTCATAAAAATTAGTGGGCCAGAAGCTACTAATACAAAAATACTACCTAGATAAAAATTAGATGCTTTGATATGGGCATTATTACCTGAATATATCTAAAATAGAATTAAAATTTCAGGAATAGTAATGCATCACTTGACTCTTAGAAGCTTGAGAACTTTCTAAAGACCTAAACATTTCTTTTCTCAGTTTTCAAATTTGTTTAAAAATGTGTTACATTAGTTTATAGAATCTGTCTAATAGACCTATATCTTAACACATCATGATTTTTTATAGTTAAGAAGTTATTTGGAAAGCCCAAAGCAAGCAAGGAAACATGTGTTTCAATCATATATATATATATATATATATATATATATATATATATACTCATACTATAAAATCATAGAATGTTTAAAGGTCATGAGATAAAGATTCTGACATATTGGAAATATTTTAGAAAACATTTTATATATTTAAATATTTCAGGTAAAGGAAAAAATTTAAAACAGACATTTTTACTAGTAAAATGCATTTGACAAGCTTTTAATTAACCTAAAATCCACCAATGATTTTAAGTGCTTATTATGTTTTGGGAACATGGAAAATGTGGATAAGACATATGTTCTTGTGTCAAGGAGTTCATGGTCTGGTGAGAGAGACAATAAGATGGAGTGAATTATATGACAGGAATACAAAGTGATGATGATATCGCAGACTAAGAGGCAGGAACTAACCTAGTCTAAGGACAAAGTGAGCAGGATGGATTTTGAAATAACCATGTATTATCATAACTTTATACAGCTGGAGACTCTAATCAGTCATTGCCCCATATGCAGTCACTTTTCTAGAGGATATAGATAGCCCCTGGTACCCGGCAGGCAACTAATGGTCTAATGAATGCTTGTAACTCTTTTCCTGTAAATATAGACAACAAGACCTATTTGATTTCACTTAGAAAGGGAAAAAGAAAAAGTTGTGTTCACTTTCTTTAGGGATCAACTCTCCATCTCTTTCTTAAAATGTAACATATAGGGAGTTCTATGATTTTACCATTTCACAAGACATCATGCTGGCCCATTCTATTAAGGATAACATTCTGATGCACTGAATGCCCCAGAAGCCTTGGTAAGATACATGCCTGCATAAGGATGCAAAATAAAACTCCATGAAAATTCAGGCTCTGACTTTTTGATTAAGTTTCAGGGTTTTGCTTGATCTGAACCATGAAAAGATATCTACAATAAGCAAAGCAAGAGACTTAGCTGGAATCTCCTGCCACAAAGAAAATAGCATAATGCCTTTTGTATTTTAAAGGCAACATATAACACAAATGTATAATAGCATGCTGCTGCAATACATTTACCAAATAACCCTAAAACTTACTGTTTGGCTGGGATCAGAACAATAGAAGGTTCTTAAATTCTGAAAAAAGTTGCACCAGCAGTAAGCAATACAAACCAGGATATTTAGGTGCACTTACAGTGTCTGTGGCAGTTCTGTTATTTTATAGAAACAAGCACTCTTCAGGAAACTATAGCACATACTCTTATAATTTTGAAGCAAAGCCACTCCATATTTTGAAGATGATTTTTTGTTTGAAAATAACAAAAGTAGCAAAATAACTGATGGCTTACTATTAGGTCCTACTAAATAAGGAAAATTTGACCAGGGCCCCAAAGTATCTTCCACCTGAGCTGCCTATCATAACCTGGATGTTTTTTGACCACAGAAGCCATAAAATTTGACATTTTTAGTACCCTTCCATGATTAAGTGGAAGAAATATAGATTATATTGGGCTTGAACAGATTCTGAAAGCACGATTAAGTTACATGAGCAAGAGGCTTAGACTTTCATGCATCTACTTTGAAAGCACTACCTCCTTTCTATGAACCCACATGTGTGGTTTTATGAGGAGTTTTCATGTCAACAACTATGACAAGTTGTCTTATGAAGAAAAATTTATATTTAGTTTATAGATGGTTCCATAGGATATACTAGGAACATTTTAAAAGTAGATACATAAGAACATAGGTGAAGGGAAATTTTCTAGAGAGCTGAACTTAGAGGAATGCACCTGGTTGTTTACTTTTTCTGGAAAAAGAGGTTAGAGAAATACCAGATTCACACTGATTTTTTTGAGCAGTGGATAATGATTTGCTGAGTGGTTATGAACTTAGAAAAATTTTGGAAATTTGGTGATAAAGCCACTTGAGCAGACTTCATGGAATGGGCCCAAAGTGTGAGGATATTTTTGTCTTGTGTAAATGTCCAACAAACAGCAAACACAGCAGACAAGGCTCCCAATAATCATGTGGACAAGATGGCCCATTATGTGGATGTCAGTGAATCTCTTTGCTCAGCCATTCCAATCATTGCTACAAGGGCTGATGAACCAATTGGCCATGGAAGCAGGCATGGCAGTCATGCATGGACTGAACAACATGGCATGTACTCACTACAGATGATGTGGCTGTAACTATTGGTGAGTACACAACGTGTCAACAACGGAAAGTGACACTGAGTCAACAATATGGTGATGTTTCCCAATGAGCAAGCCAGCCACCTGGTGACAATTTGATTGTATTCAATTACTTCCATCACAGAAGGGAAAGCAATTTGTTCTTTTTGGAATAGACACATTCTGGAGATAGATTTGCCTTCACTGCCAATAGTTATCCTGCCAAAACTACCTTTCATGATTTTGGAGGTTGCTTTACATCACTGTCAAGAAATTCTCCACGGCATTTCTTGTGAACCAGAAACTACTTTTAGAGCAAATAAAGTATAACAAAAGACCAATGGCCATGCAATTCATGGTTCCTTCCATATACCCATCCCCTGCCTAATAGAATGGTGGGAATGACCTAGTAGCCCAAAAGAATGGTGGAATGGGCTTCTGAAGACTGATTTAGAACACTTTGCAAGTATCTCAGGTTGTATCTTAAGGTTTATTTCTGAATCTTCTATACTAATACATATTTCCATTTTTTTATAGCTAGAATTTATGGGTTTAGGTTCTAAAAAATAAAAACAGGAGTCATTCCTCTTATCATTACACATAATAAAATACAACTTTGGCCTCTGACGGTTTAGAAGTCTTAGTTCCCTAAGAAGAAATGTTCTCGCTAGGGACAATTTCAAGGGAAATCTGGCAACAGGCATCTCAGTATCCTTTTTCCTTAATGTTAAAATCTGAGAATGAGAGGAAATTGTATGAGATTCTGAAGGCTGAATGGAACAGAATCCATGCTTCTATGGCAGTGTTTGTGCCCAGATAAAAGTATTTATTCATTGTGACTCTTAAATTCCTTAGTTAACTAATTTTCATTGAAATTCGTTATTCATTATACTATGACATTTTGACTATATTCTGACATTTCAGCTTTTTATAGTTTGTTGATTTGTTTTATTGAATGATTATAATTCAAAATTATGAGACCCACATAGTAGCATTATGGTTCCATAATTCCAGTTGCTTTAATGGCTATTTTTTTCTTCTTCTTTTATTTTTTAGTGGTTATTTCTACATGAAAAATTAACCATGCCTATAATATGTCAAAATCTAAAATTATCTTTCATTGAAAACCACTCATTTTCTCTGTCTTCAGTAGCACCCATTGTCAATTAAAATCTAAAATATCTTAAGATGTGCAGTTCAAATGCTCCCTCCTCCATGAAAACTTTCCTTACTGGGGTTTTTCTCTCAAAGCACATAGCTTATATTATACAACACAGTGCTTACATTTTTCTTGAAACATCTGGAGCAGAGACTGTGTCATTGGCAGGCTAGCTGCATCAAACACTGCATGTAAGACGTGACAAAAAATTGAGGACCAGCATATCCCTTTGAGAGCTCCTTAAAATCTATCCTATTTTCCCCACTGGTGGAAGTTATGAAGAAAGCAACAAAGATTGACTGGCAGGAAAATGATTTGTAGGGGAACACTCTGTCTGGTCATCTTCTTTGGAGAGATTAAGTAAGAAGTGAGTGATGCAGGATTGGGAAAGTGCAAGTCCACCATACAAATTTAGCTCACCGAATTCAGGATATTGAGAAATCCAGAGTCTTGGTACCACTCTGTCAACTTTCCATTCTATGGACTCTGAGGCATCCCAGTGAATCAAGGGAAGGATATTCTCTACACTGGAAGGCATATGCACTGTATTCACGGGAGACCACATGATGCTTCCACTGCTAGAATCTGAGCCCTGCCTCAGGCACTGGCAGCAACCACAGAGACCATGCATTGACTTTACAGAGGGAAATAAAACCCCCCACATCACCTACTTCTTGATTTTGCCTCAGGCTGATCATCAACATTTATCTATTTGTAAATAGTAATGATTGAAAGATTTATCTTAAGGATTTCAACATTGTCTTGTGGTTGTTTGCGGAGGTAGAAATCGAAGAGAAAAATTTTAGGTAAACCAATCCAACCTTGAGGAATGATATTTCATTTCCAGTTATTCCTCATAGACAGTTTTTGAAATAAAATAAAATAAAATAAAATAAAATAAAATAAAATAAAATAAA